>NW_024412434.1:7470933-7543317 GCF_014898765.1 Herpailurus yagouaroundi | reverse complement strand
GAGAGAGAGAGAGAGAGAGAGAGAGAGAGAGAGAGAGAGATTGAAAACACATGTATGCTGATAGGGGAGGGGCAGAGGGAGAGAGAAAGAGAATCCCAAGCAGGTTCCACACTCAGCACAAAGCCCAGCGTGGGGGTCCATCTAGCAAACGGTAAGACCATGACCTGAGCTGAAATCGAGAGTTTGGCACTTAACCAACTGAGCTACCCAAGTGCCCCAGACTTCAGTATGTTTTAAAGCTCCAGATGATTCAAAAGTGCCATCGGTGTTAATAAATACTTCCACACAAGAGATATTTAAATCTAATCTGCTGGTTGATGAACTCACAAGCGTAGGCCGTGTGCTACGTGATGGGAGAGTCCTTCGCTAACACCATAAGGGTCTCTGGCCCAATGCGTGGGGTTTGAGAGTAGTTCTTGCCACAAGTATAATTCAAGTGTGTCAGAGCTTTAAGGAGAAATGAAAACGTTTTGAAAAATGGTCTATGTTTTCCCCTGCTTTTCTGCATATTTCCTAACTGCTCTGGCCTCTTAGGCATCACCGGGCCCTTCTGTTTTCAGAGCAACTTGATGAATCCTGTGTAAGATCCCAAGAAGGGAGCTCACCCAGTGGCCTTCGTGAGGTGGATGCTGGGGAGGCTGCGGCCACGAAGAGTTCCAGGGTGAATGGCTCCTGAGTTCATTGCTACTCAGCCTGAAGTCGCACTTGGGTCTGAAGGCATGTGGGTGCCCTCGGTGCCTATTCAGCAGGTTCCCTACTGAGGACGGGAGCCCTCAACCTGCCACTGAAGACTGGTCTGCAGCTCCCACCACAGGGGGCCACTGAATGGGCACAACCAACCACGGAGGGATCTTAAAGAGCTGCTCCTCCACAAAGGCAAAAAAAAAAAAAAAAAAAAAAAGGAAATAAGGTTGCCTGAAAAGGAACAGTTCCTGAAACAAACCAAATTTAATCTGCATGCGAATCCCCCAGATGTTGCTAAAATGCAGATTCTAATTCAGCATTTGGGGGTGGAGATGAGGCCTGGGCTTCTGCCTTTCTGCCAGACCCCATGGGTTTGGAGAACACTAAGAGATTTCTAACAAAGCCCTGGCGCTGTTGGTTCCTAGACCACACTTTGAAGGGCCACGGTGTAAGTGAAGCGTTTCCCAGAGTGAGTGCAGATCCCCGAGTCAGAGTCATTGGGGTGGAGACGCTTGCTCTAAAGCAGATACCTGTGCCCCACCCCCAACCTTCTTAATTAGGCTCTCTGGGGGGTGAACTAAGACTAACCGCCTGGGGAATTTTTGTTTTTTTCTTTGAATGCTCAGGTTCATGTCCAATAATCTCACCTTGCCTCTTTCCAGATTGTAACTTAATTGATTTAGGGTGGGGCCTAGGCACTTTGAGCTCATCAAGGCACCTAGCGTGCAATCAGAACATGAGAAACCCCTAGAAAGACTCAAAAATCTCCCAGCGTCTGTGTGCCACCCTCAGAGACTGGGATTTCACAGGCCTTGGGTGTGGCCTAGGTACCGGAACGGTGTCCCAGGTGATTCCTAAGGTGCAGACAAGCTTGGGAACCACTGGGTTAGCGTGTCCCTATGTGAGCACATCATCCAGGCAGTTCTTAATGCATGTTAAAGCTTGAGAGCCTCTGATCTGGAAGGAAAGTCAAAGACAACTCTTTTGTTAGCATAAAGGGTAACTGTCTGCAAGGACTCTGGTTATAAGTCTAGGAGCCGTCTTAGAGCTATGACTAAAACTTCAGACATGTGTTTGATTCACTGGGTGTAGGAGGATGTGGGTAAGCAACGGAAAGACAAGGCAGAAAGAGAAATGATACACACGCTCTAACTCTTCCAAAGGGTCTTACTCTGATCTGCTTGCACGGCACAGCTGTTGGATTGCTAGGCCTTATGGATACGACGGAAGATTAATACAGAAAGGTTCTGATTGTAAATACGTGCTATTATTCCTTTACGAGTTACCTTTTCGATCATCAGACTGGTTACGTGTCTTTGTTTTAGGGGAGCGTTCTGTGCTCAGAGGAGAAAAACAAGCCCGTAAAAGCTGGTGGACATCTCTTGTTTCTGACTGCCCAGCAGACCTTGTGTACTTCTAGAAAAACAGTCCGTTTTTTGAGCTAATGATTTTGCTTGGGGGTTAAAATGTTACACTTGAGTTATATGTCCAGCCTTGTGTCATAGAGCCTGAGCTCATTTGTTCCTCAACACCAGATCTCAGTCAAGCCACCTAGAGGTCTTCTCTAGGATTTCTCAAATCAGAGTTGGTTTCTCTCTGGTTGTAAAGTGACATGCCGTGGGCACCCGTGGCGTGGAGGGGAACTTGCCTGCAGTGGGAAAGAATTAGGCCAACCCAGTGACAGAAGCCAGAGGAGCCTGGGAAAGGGAGACACCCTAGTTCCCATCCCTGAGGTCCCTGCAGACACCTGCTTATGTCGTCTTATCTTCGGTTCTGTGAGCTGTCCTGCTACCATTTCAATAAATCGCCTTTTTTTGCTTAAGAGGACTTGAACCAAGTGTCTGTCACTTACAAGCCAAAGAGTAATGCCCGGTTCAATATGGCACCATTCCCTTAGTATATTGCTCCAGCTGTTCAGGAGGAAGCACCGACCTCCTAAAGTTAGCCTTTAACAAAAATGGTTAAGTCTTGATTACTGAAAATACGGAGCCAGGACATCGCAGGGCACAGGATTGTTTTTCTGTTTTGTTTTTCCCATCAGAGATGGAAAAGGAGCCAAGTGGCTAGAAGCAAAAGAGAGACTCTCCAAGTGTTGAGGAAGGAGAAGAAACCTTTGTGCGGATACCAACGGGGGAGAAGTAAGTCTGTGGGTTTTCTGCGATGCTTACCAGAGCCATCAGGTCACACAACGTGAGATCAGAATTATTAAACAAGTGTCCCTTGTACACCTTGCCACAGGCAAGGATTCGGCTGGGCTTTCGAGGCCATAAGCACCGATATGTATACCACACTTGAAAATTTACAAAGTGTTTTCGGAAATATTATGCCATTTTCCAGATGAGGACAAGTGCTCAGCAAGAGACTGAGGCTCCCCCAAGATCCCAGCTCCAGAGAATTGGAAGCAAGACTCATATCCAGGATTTGCTGGGTCCAACCCTGTGGTCTTTATCAATGCGCCACTGTATCTGCCTCCGAGGAATAGATGATATCAGTGGGTAGACATCAGCAATTCAATCCACCAGGGAGACCTCTCCAGGAAAATGTTTCCCCAGTGTCGTAATGCGCGCCAGTAAGAAAAGAGGAATTCCTGCCACTCTTGAGTGACAGATGTGTGTTAGATAACAGAAGTGGGCAGCGACTGTGATAGGAATCTCTGAATGAGCGTTTGTCTCAACAGATCAGTTCAACTGAATTATGCAAAGGCAGCTTTACAACCAGAAAGACCACAAGAGGAGGAAATCAGGCATCTGGATCCTAATCCAGTGCCATTAGATGCTTGTACAAACCGCAGACAAGCTTTTTAACCTTCCCGGGCCTCAGTTTCTTCATCTGTAAAATGAATGGGTTGGACTTGATGATCTCTGAGGGCTCTTTCAGCCCTATAATTCTATGCTATTTGCTAGAATGCTCGTAGCAAATATGTTACACTGTGGTTTATAGCACACTATAATTACAGGGTTCAGAGTAGGAGAGAACACCGAATCCTAAATCAGCTCAACGTCTAATTCCTGTTCAGTCACGTCAGGCCGGATTGTTTTTATCTACATGAAATGAAATTTACGGCACTGCCTGCTTTTAGGGGGGGAGGTGAGGAAGCTCCAGGAAACCTGTCCAGGTGAAGAAGTCCAGAAAGCTATAAATAATAATGAGACTAAGCACCAACTGGGACACCTTCCACTTTTTTTTTTTTAAAGTTTTTTTTTTTTTTAACGTTTATTTATTATTTTTGGGACAGAGAGAGACAGAGCATGAATGGGGGAGGGGCAGAGAGAGAGGGAGACACAGAATCGGAAACAGGCTCCAGGCTCTGAGCCATCAGCCCAGAGCCCGATGCGGGGCTCGAACTCCCGGACCGCGAGATCGTGACCTGGCTGAAGTCGGACGCTTAACCGACTGCGCCACCCAGGCGCCCCCCTTCCACTTTTTTCAAAGCATGCTCACAGTAAATCCATAAGATAGATGGACAGTGGTTGCTTTTTCTTTTCTTTCTTTCTTTCTTTTCTTTCTTTCTCTCTTTCATTTCTCTTTCTTTCTTCTTTCTTTCTCTTTTTCTTTCTTTCTCTCTTTCTTTCATTTCTTTCTTCTTTCTTTCTTTCCTTCTTTCTTTCTTTCTTTCTTTCTTTCTTTCTTTCTTTCTTTCTTCTTTCTTTCTCTCTTTCTTTCTTTCTTTCTTTCATTACCTTTGTCAGATGGGGAAAGTGAGGCACAGGCTGATTTTTATGATCTGACCAAGATCTCCTTACGACGGAGCCAGGACTAAGACACAGATTTCTTGACCCCAATTCTAGAATTCCTTCCAACAGTCAGTGTTTCCTTCAGGGAGTCAGGTATCATTATGTTCTCATTAGCAAAATGCTCCTTCCTGATGACTAGGAAAGTTGCTGACAAGCATCACTGCTGTTGACAGGTGTTGGAGAGAGATGTGTCATGGGGGGGGGGGGGGGGGGGGCCACTTTTGAATGTTTTTTTTCTCACCTTTTCAATATCTACAGAGGCAAATATCGATGCACGTTAGGGTCTTTGGCTCATGAGCTGAAATAAAAGGAGAACTCTAAGCGCGTTTCGATAGACCTATCATTATTTCAAACTGTATCCAGCCAAACAGAAATGGGGTTTTTAGGATGTCGTCATCTGTTCTATCCCCTCATTACAAGGCTTGGTTGGAGCTCTTGCTGACTCTTTCATCTGAGCCCATTTGTAATTTCGCTTTACATGACTCATCTTAAACTTTATTATCACATGCATTTAATAACGCTGGTTGACAACACTTTAAATGGTTGGCTTCCCATGATACAAGGCAATTACTTTTTATATTGCATCTTTAATACAAAGTATTGAGACAAACTCTTTAAATATCAAAACAAAGAGGTAATGGTTTGGGGGCTACAGGAATTGGGTCCAGACAATATCAGAAAATCAAAATACAGAAACAAGGGAAAGAGAGACAGAGTAGGATGAACGTTGATAAGCATAGGGAAGAGATTGTGACCAAGGTGGTCTCGGCATTTCTTTCCAGAAGCTTGGAAATGTGGAATGGTCTGGTGGTTTTTATGATGAGGTGGGCACTGTACTTGAGGTTTATTTCTCCTTCTATATTTCTGGAAAAAGGATTTAAAAATGACAAGACCTAGCTTCCAAGGATTTTAATAAAAGGGACCCATAAAGGACAAAGAGGAGGGATGATAAATCATCCTGAGTAGAGGGGAATTTAAAAAGATGGGTTCAAAGCCTAATCCAGACAGAACTGAGTTCTTATTGCCTCGGGGTGTGTGGGTGGTGGTGCAGGGCTTTACTGAGAGGCCGGGGTGGATGGCAAAGTGCAGAGGTGGAGGCAGATAGAGGCATGCAGGGGGGTAATGACACCAAACAGACTAAAAGGCATTTTTTCTAACCCCAGAGATTTCCAACAAGGAAGGGAAGAAGTCAGGGAAGTTTGTAGAAGAAGGAGATTTCGCTCCAGACTCTAGAAGAGATCTGTTGTCCCAGCAATGGTCGGTGGTATTGGCAGGGTTCAGTGCAAAACTGTGGCCGAAACCATTTGTCCTTCCAACTACATCCCTACTCCACTGACTTTCAGTAACCCTTGCCCTTCTCCTTTGAACTTATAGTGCCCATGAACTTTCTCAGGTCAAGGGTGATCCCATGAGTTCTACAGTTTCATTACAAGATTTGATTTGAACCCTCTCTAGTTTTCCCATCTGCTTCCCATCTGATTCATTGTCGGTCATTTTAATTTAATTTCACTTTTTAAAAGAAATTTAAAAATGTTTATTCATTTTTGAGAGACAGAGAGAGAGTATGGGGGGGGGGAGGGGAGGAGAGAGGGAGACACAGAATCTGAAGCAGACTTCCGAGCTGTCAGCATAGAGCCCAACATGGGGCTCGATCCCATGAACCGTGAGATCATAGCCTGAGCCGAAACCAAGAGTCTGATGCTCAACCGACTGAGACATCCAGGCGCCTCTTTAATTTTAAATGTAAGAGAATGCAGTCCCTCACCCACGGGTATTTGCACTTTAATTTCACAGCTAGGGACAGTGGGCAAAAGCTGTGTCTCTTGGACTGTCCCAGAGTCCCTTAAATGATGCAAGCTAGTTGATGACCTGTTCTACCTGGAGTAAGGACTGTTAACATAGCTCAGTTGCTTAAAAGTGCCGCACCTGCCTCCTCCAACAGCTCCAGCTGCCCTGTCACACGTTCTTTATTTGAAGACAAAGTTCCAACCACTCACCGACTCAGCCTCACACTTTGCTGTGTCCTCACCTGGACCCTTCCTGACTTTCCCAGCATTGACTTGGCTACTTGCATTTGACTCTGTTCTTGTCCTGCCTGTCCAACCTCACTTTGCAGCCGTCCTGGCCAGGACTTTGACTGCCTCTAAGCCTCATCTTCCTCCCATCCCAGCAGGGACTTTGCCAGCCTGTGACCACGTCCCCTCCCTGCCTACTTGGACTCCAGGGGTTTCCTACCACCGGGACTCCACTCTGTGGGCAGTGCTCAGACTGCAGAGGGCCAGGTATGCCCCAGCCTGTTTCACCAGAGCAATTTCACAAACCTCCGTTAATTTATGGGCTGGAGCAGTGGTTTTTGGAAAAGTTTTTTGAGCCATAGGATCCTCTTTTCAAATGAAGTCTAAAGTGGAAGTCCTCATGTGTAAACCAGAGAGGGCTGATCTACCATACTTAAAATGAAGAGTCGAGTCTCCCCTGCTTACCCCTCTCACTGCCCCTCCCTCCCCCATAGCATGAACAACATGGCTTTGAAGCCCTTGAACCAGAGGACTCGCAGCTCTTTTATCCCGATCACACTGTCCTTGCCCAATCCCACCCACACTCGTGAATCAGCTGCCAGCTTGTACTGGTGAATCTAAATCACTGTCTCCTGATTTACCCTCACTTCTGGTGGCATGGTTCCACTTCCTCACTAGACTTTACCCCACGGAGGCCCGTAGGTTCCCCAACGTGTCTGGAATATCACCCAGTTATCTTTCCTGCCATGCCCATGCCCCACGTACCTCTTTTCTTTCTTTCTTTCTTTCTTTCTTTCTTTCTTTCTTTCTTTCTTTCTCTCTCTCTCTCTCTTTTAACATTTATTCATTTTTGAGAGAGAGAGAGGCAGAGAGAGAGGGAGACACAGAATCCGAAGCAGGCTCCAGGCTCTGAGCTGTCAGCACAGAGCCCGATGCGGGGCTCGAACCCACGAACCGGGAGATCATGACCTGAGCTGAAGTCGGATACTTAACTGACTGAGCCACTCGGGCGCCCCTACCTCTTTTCTTTCTTGCTTCCTATGTACACTGATGGAATTTTAAGGAAGTTTGCAATTATCCTAGAGCGTTTCTGTGATCTCAGCTCCTGCATAGCTAACCAGTCACCAACTCCTATGCTTTCTACCTCCAAAATCTCACTCGGATTTAAAGCCTATTCTCTATCCCCCCTGCCACTGCCTCAATTGGGCTTTGGTCATCTTGGGTAGGGATTATGCCACTGACATCCTGACTTAGTGCTCCTCCCTGAGCCATTCCTCAGTCTGTAACAAAGAGGAAGCCTTCACAGACGTGAGGCTTGGATTTCCCATTGAAGAATGGGTAGGATATTTATAGGTCTTCCTTTGGCCAATAATCACGATCTCGCTACGTTCTAAGAGGATATCTAAGAGTATGGAAGCTCATTTGAGGTTTCTCATGTAAACGTCCATCGAGGGAAATGCAAATATAGACCATTCATTGATGGGCTTTTTGTGTCTTCTTTCCTGTTAGAGTGACTTTTTCCTCAGGCATGGGCGTTGTGTCGTCGAACAGCTGTTCTAGTGAGCAAGGAATCCCATGGGCAACCTACTGCCAATGCCCGTCATTCACAGAAGACAATCTGACTGTGTTTCTCATTGTGCTTCATGATTAACCGGCTGTAAGAGAAAACTAACACACAGAAGTGATTGTCCTGTCTCCCGCAGGAAGGGTCCTTATTATGACAGAAAAGTTATTTTCTTTTCTGTGGTTTCTTAAGGGTTCTCTAATTGGGTAACCCCCTGCTGACCCCTGGCTATGGTAGTTTCTACGTTGACATCTTTGTTCCACTCCTTGCACACAGAAGCCAGAGACGAGTAACTCAAACCAACACAGAGCATGAGATAATGGGGCTCTATAACCCACCAGTATTTAAAAGGCAATGACCCCTTAAGTTCACTGGAGTTACCTTCCATTAAGAATTTTTCTCGCCTGCATATAAGAGATGGGGTGTGTGTTACAGCCCCACGTCTGCTCTCGGTGTGGACTGAATTGATCTGTCAGACTTCAGGGGCTCGAACTTGAATTGCTTTGGAATGCATCACTCTACATCTCCTTGGATGATAAGTCAAAATAAGGCCAAAAGTTTTTCTTTTCTTTTTCTTTTTCTTTCTTTTTTTTTTTTTTTTGTGTGTGTGTGGGGGGGATATTTTAAATTGGGGAAAATATAGGGGCACCTGGGTGGCTCAGTCAGTTAAGCATCCAACTTCGGCTTAGGTCATGATCTCATGGTTCATGGGTTCAAGCCCCACATCGGACTCTGTGCTGACAGCTCAGAGCCTGGAGCCTGCTTCGGATTCTGTGTCTCCCTCTCTCTCTGCCCCTCCCCCACTTGTGCTCTGTCTCTTTGTCTCTCTGTCTCTCAAAAATAAATAAAAAAGCGTTAAAAAATTTTAAAAAACTCTGGGAAAATATAAAGGGTAATGGAACAAAACCTTACATTTCTACCATCTAGAAAGATTAACTTCTCAAATATTTTATTTACTTGCAATGTTTTTCTCTTTCTTTCTTTCTTTCTTTCTCTTTCTTTCTTTCTTTCTCTCTACCTTTCTTTCTCTTTCTTTCTTTCTTTCTTTCTTTCTTTCTTTCTTTCTTTTGAAATAGAACATTGGAGATGAGATTGAAATCCTCTTCAGCCAACAACCCCAGGCCCTGCCCATTCCTGGTCCCCTTCCCAGAGACCGCCATCACCACGAGGTGGTGGGTGTCCATGTAACCCATTCATTTGTTTTATTTTCTTCTACCAGTATGGAGTCTATTTATTGCATTCTTATTCTTTTAGTGGTCATAAGGCTTAATTCAATTTTATTTTTTTAAGTAGGCTCCACACCCAACTGGGGGCTCAAACTCACAACCCTAAGTTCAAGCGTCAGATGCTCTACTGACTGAGACAGCCAGGAGCCCCCGGTGCAATACAATTTTAATATGCCGACTCCTATTTATATTCTTCTTTCAAAGCCTACGATTCACCAGCATCTCTTTCATCCTTAACAAGGCAGTGGAGGCAACACTCTCCCAGCTACTTTCACACACTCTCCTCTCAATGCCATGTGATCACATTTTACTTAGTTCATGCTTGTTTCCATGGCACTGACATTTCGTTCCTTTCTTCTCTTCCATCCCCTTTCCCTTCCTTTCTCTTCCTGTTACTTCTCTTGTGTTGATTTATTAAAAGATATTTCATTAGGTTCTCCCCCACGTTCTTCATATTTTGTTCCCACGCCTGTTCCTTGCAATGTCTTCCTTCAGGACGGGTTTACTTTTCTTTCCTGTGGCGGCATCTTCTTTGCTCTTTAGTGGGTCTTCCAGGAAGCGACCGAAAATATACTCAGGTTGTCTATGTCCTAGTGTCTCTGACGATGCATTTATTCTGTCCTCATCCTTAAAGGAAAATTAGGACAGGCATAGAATTCTAAGTTCATGGTAATTTTGCCTCCGTCCTTTTAAGACATTACTCAGTCTTCTTCTGGCATTTTTTCCCCCTTAATTATTCATGAGAACTCTGTTATTGGTAGTTCTTTTGTGGGCAATCTAATTTTTTCTCTTATAGCTTCTATTGCCTTTTCTCTCCCCTCAAAATTTCTGCAGTTTTAATATGACATATAAATATATAGAGATATAGAGATATTTAAAGTTTATTACTCCCTACTGGGTATTTTTATTTTGACTCGTATCTTTCTCTTTTTCCAGAGATTTCCCCAGTTTTAGCAATTTGTGTATTTTCTCTCCTTTATTCTTTCTGTGTTCTCCTTTCTTTTTGGAAATCTGTTAATCAAATTCTTGTTCTATTCTCTGCGTTTTAAATGATTTGCTTTTTTTTTTTTTAAAGTTTATTTATTTTGAAAGAGACAGAGACCACATTTAGGGGAGGGGCAGAGAGAAAGGGGGAGAGAGAGAGAGAGAGAGGATCCCAAGCAAGCTCTGAGCCGTCAACACAGAGCCTGACTCGGGGCTCGATCCCACGAACCATGAGAATGTGACTTCAGCTGAAATCAAGAGTCAGATGCTTAACTGACTGAGCCACCCAGGTGCTTCTAAATGATTTGTTTATAACTTCCATGTTTTTATCTCTCTGTTCTGTGTTCTGGGACATTGAATTTAAATTCACTAATTCTTACTTTACCTGTGTTTAGTTCATAAATTAACATAATTTTTCTTAGGCATCCATGGTTATTTCTTGATTTTCTTGCTTTTCAGTACAACTTTTTTTTTTTCTTTTGGAATAATTTAACATTTTTCTAATATGTCTATGCATTTGGCACAAGAGACATTCCTACATATTGGAACGGAGGGGAGGGGATTTAGTGTATACTCAATCCATAATCTTGATTAGCTTTTTTGGATTATAGTACATTTTATCCTTTCCTGTATTGTGCTAAGTATTGTTGTAATGACCATATTTTCCAAACTACCTTAGTATTTCATGGTCCAGCAAAAGGATTGTTCTATAAGCTGTCAATTTATTTAAATGAAAAATCTTACAGAGGTATACAAACAGACCACATTTAACAATTTGTTGAAAATAATAAAATTACATGAACCATAATAATCCCACCAAAATCCAGAGTGGAAAACTCAGTATGAGCAGAGTAAACATACCTGAATCTGTGTTTATGCCTCAAGCAGCCACAAGGCCTAGAAGATTCCTTCTCATTCTGTTATGTTTCTAGATGTAGGAGGTAGAGATGAAATGAACAGGCACAATATTTTATAGGTTTTCTTTAAAAATCTCAAAATAAACTGTTTTCTTATGATTTACTTCTTTCTGATGACAGTAAGGCCTCGCCAAACATTCCAGTTATTTGAAATTCCTCAGTAGTCTGATGGCAATTATAATGGTGGACTTTGTTTGTATCTGAGAACTGGTCACATTTATAAACATACAAACTGCATCCATTGTGAAATTCGTGTCCCTTCATTAAAGAGAAACTTTACTGAACATTTCTTCATCATTGCTTCAAAATCATTTTTGTATTGTTGCCAAGGCTGGAAGTCAGTAGCCTCAATAGTGAAACAAAGGGAAAGGCAAGCCTTTCTCTTTCTTTCTTTCTTTCTTTCTTTCTTTCTTTCTTTCTTTTCATAAGTGGGGAAAGGGATCAGATTCTCTTTGTTACTTTCAGTACTCATGTTTGAAAAGTTTTGGTTATGAAGTCAGAGAATTGTGTTACACTTCAGAGCAAATATCATATATACATCTTCCTATGTCTTTCTGGTTATTAATTAATGTGCTAATGATCCCAAGAAGTTGCTTAGCTGGAACTTACGGTTTTAAGTAGCTATTCTGGAAAAAAAAAAAAAAAAAGAAAGAAACTTGGCCAGATTCCCTTTATAGACCCAAAGACTTTAGTACTTACCATACAATGACGGATTTGTCCTCATTTTTGGAAAATTTTGCAAAATTAAAGTTACTTATTGTTTCGTGTTGTCTACGAACCCTGCTTCGAACGATGCATTGGGCTCATAACTGGCAACATGCTCATCTTATATGTCCTCGGAGAGGTCAGGGGATGGCCCGTGACACTCCCTACTCCCTGAGGTAATGAGCTAGTTGCAGGCATAACTCTCTAAATGTCTCCTTGACAAAAGATACGAGTGGGCAGAGATCTGATTGGACATTTGAGAGAAGAGGAAAACCCACAAGCAAGGGTAGCATCAGCGTAAGTGATATCTAAATCTTTATTCTTTCTATACTTCAGGGTAGAGAATAAAAGGGCAGTAGAATAGTCCTTTTTCCGGAATTCAAATCGGGCCTGGACCAGAAAGGAGTCTCTGCTGACATTGACGTTTGTCTAAATCATAAGTCACTGGCATTTAACACTAAGTCCCATTAGTCACTAAGATTTGACAGCGTTTTTTTTTTTTTTTAATTTTTTTTTTTTTCAACGTTTATTTATTTTTGGGACAGAGAGAGACAGAGCATGAACGGGGAAGGGGCAGAGAGAGAGGGAGACACAGAATCGGAAACAGGCTCCAGGCTCTGAGCCGTCAGCCCAGAGCCTGACGCGGGGCTCGAGCTCACAGACCGCGAGATCGTGACCTGGCTGAAGTCGGACACTTAACTGACTGCGCCACCCAGGCGCCCCAGCGTTTTTTTTTTTTTTTAAAGTTTATTTATTTCTTTTGAAAGAGAGTGCGTGGAAGGGAAGGGAGAGAGAGAGAGAGAGAGAGGGAGAGAGAGTCCCCCAAGCAGGCTCTACACGGTCAGTGCAGAGCCCATCTCGGGGCTTGGTCTTATGAACCATGAGATCATGACCTGAGTTGAAATCATGAGTCAGTCGCTCAACTGACTGAGCCACCCACGAGCCCCAAGATTTAACAGGTTTCGATAGCTACTGTTGTCTTACGAGTTCTCTCGAATTTCTACATCTGTGAAGGTCTACACGATTGCTGTTTTCTTTCCAGATTCTTGCCTGGGACTATTCAGAGAATAGTTTAGAGAATAATTTAGAGAAATTTTCAGATTCTTGCCTGGGACTAAACATCCAGAAATACACCATTTCTTCCGGGATGTCGGCATTTTCTTCTTTTCGTCTTCATTGACGATATAAGTTAAAATAGAAGTAAGCTAAACACTCGTAAACCTTGACAGAGAGAAAAAAATGCCTTCCGATACACGGAGTACCAATCTTTTAAGACCACTTAGTGTTTTGTGTACATGACTTTATATATCCTTGCAAGCTTTTTTGACCTTGGGAGCAAGAAGTTTCAATTCCTTTGCAGTTACATAAGAAAGCTGAAGTATTCAGAAAAGAAATAACTTCTAAGAGGGGTATCAGCAGTCCGAGAAGGAGCCAGATACGGAAATCAGGCTCCAAACACTCCAGAACCAGAGGGAAAGCTGGGAGCACCGCTCAAGACGGGAAAGTATCTGAGAGCAGATTTGCAGTGTTTGAAAGCAGATTACACGTAAAGGTGTTTCAGGTGAAAAGTAGACACAGAAAGTGAGCGTTTCCTGTAGAAGGAACTTACCGGAGGCTACTGAAGTTACCTCATGCGGCCTTGACAATAAATTGCACGCCGAAAGCTCTTGACGCGAATTTTATGGCCTTTTTTCATCTAAATGGCATCTCCCTCGCTTATCGTCACACCAGATTTGAACTTCCTAGATGTATATTTTGAATGTTCTTGAAAACACTGGGTGGTTGCAACCTGATGGCTCTAGGCTGCCAATCCCTGGTGGGGTTGAATAACCAGGGATATCCCCCCTCTTCCCCGTCCCTAACCCCTCACCCGGGGCGCGCGACAGGAGGCAGGCATTAAAGAATGGTGGTGGCCTTGGGGTTGTATCCAGCACCCTCCTCCTCCAGGGCCTCTGGGTCCCCACCTCCCACAGCATAATACCTTCATTTACTAAGTATGTGCCTGGAAAGCTTCCCCAAGAGCCGCATTCACTTACGTCCACACTTTATAGCGGTAGGGTTGTAGAAATGGAGACCGAGCACGCAAGTGCCCCACCTGAGTGAGGGTTTTGAGAAACATTCCCAGTCTTACATCTCCTTTTGAAATGTCTGCTTCGGGAATAAGGGCGGAGAATTAGGGAATCAATGGGATTAACTAAATTCACTGCCCTCTTATTCCTTATTTTTATAACACTTCGGGGTTTTGTGTCTCATTAAGAACCTGGCCAAGCACTCTGTTTCAGCAATACCATGTTCCAGATAGGAGTAACGTGCCCTGTTTCAATTTGTGGCTCATTTGTTTTCCATGTTTCGTTAGCACCACAGGCCTGAGCGCCAAATCACCTCCCCCGAGGAATGAAGGAACTGGCTTCAGGAGAAGTTGTGCTAAGATCACCTTTGTTTCAAGCGTGTAAAAATCCTTACCTCCAACTCTATTCTAATCTTTGCGACCAATTGTGTAGGCCCTGCCAACTTTTTATCAATATTGCCTTCTTTCCTGTCTCCTTCTGCTTCATTAGCCTGTAGCAACAAGCCAACAAACACAACCACCAACAAAGAAGCCTAACACAGAAATGGAGAGCTCCTTCTCAGACAACATGCCAGCCAGGAGAAGGGGGAATGGAGGGATGGAAAGCAGAAAGGGGACATTGAAAGGGGACATTGAAAGCTGGAGGTCATGTTTTTCTACATTCTGTTGCCTGGTCCCTTTCAGTGAGCTTTGGTTTCCTTTAGTCCCGGGAAGGGGATTTATGCTTATTTTTTTCTGACTAGGTTAACTATCTCTAAATACAGTGAAATAATTCAGAAACTCTATTTCAAAGACCTCAGGAAATATGGGGAAGAAAGGAAGGAAGCAAAGCGTGAGCCACAACCCACAGCCTTGTGAAGGGCTGTGAACTGTTCCGTGCGGAGGCTGGAGGCCAGATCTCCAGTGTAAGAAGGAACTCACTTCTCCCAAGAGGGTACAAGGGGAAGCTGCCGCCGGAGAGTCCCCCGGCATGAGCTCGTGTCACCGCCATCGCGCCTTTTGTGTTTGTGTCCTAGGCCTGCTGTACCACGCAAGCACCCATGGTGGCTTAAAACAACTGTAGGGGCACCCGGGTGGCTCAGTCTGTTAGGCCTCCGACTCTTGGTGTCAGCTCAGGTCATGCTCTCATGGTTAGTGGGTTTGAGCCCCGGATTGGGTTCTGTGCTAACAGTGTGGAGCCTGCTACGGATTCTTTTCCCTCTCTCTCCACCCCTACCTAGTTCTCTCTCTGTCTCTCTCTGTCTCTCTCTCTCTCTCTCTCTGTCTCCAAATAAACAAATAAGCATTAAAAAAAAAATTCTCATCTCTTCCACCACCATCACCCCTGTCTATCACCTCCCATATACATGACTGTGGTATCTCTCCAACCCTCCACCTGCTTCTACAAGGAAAGAAAGAAAGAAAGAAAGAAAGAAAGAAAGAAAGAAAGAAAGAGAAAGAGAAAGGAGGAAGGGTGGAAGGAAGGAAGGAAGGAAGGAAGGAAGGACAACACAACTGTATTCTCTCATAGTTCCAGAAACCACAAGTCCAAAATCATCTTAGATCAGCCCGAATCAAGGTGTTGGTGGGCCATATTCCATCCTGAAGGCCTGTGGGTGAATCTGTACCTTGTCACTCCCAGTTTCTTGTGGCTGCTGGCCACATTCTTTGACTTGTGGTCGCATCACTCTCCTCTCTGCCTCTGTGTCACATCACCTTCTCCTCTTCTGTCTGAAATCTCCCTCTGCCTTGCTTTTTTAACACTTGTGTTCACAGTGAGGGCTCCCCAGATCATCCAGAAGACCGCTTCTGTTTTAGGATCCGTATCTTCATCACATCGGCAGAGTGATAAGCCGACACGCACATGGTCCAGGGATCAGGATGTGGGCTTTCTGGGCGGCCGTTACCCAGCCGACCACAACACCCCCTGTTGTCTGGCACTCAGATTTTGGGGAAGTGGACTCGCTCGCCATCTCCCTGAAGAGTAGTTTGTTCCAAATACTGAGGAACCCATTTTAGAAGTTGTGGTTCTCAAGGGGCGCCTGGGTGGCTCAGTCGGTTAAGCATCCGGTTTCAGCTCAGGTCATGATCTCACTGTGGGTGGTTCGTGAGTTCCAGCCCCGCGTCCGGCCCTGTGCTGACAGCTCAGAGCCTGAAGCCCGCTTCGGATTCTGTGTCTCCCTCGCTCTCTGCCCCTCCCCTACTCATGCCCACTCCCTCTCGATCTCTCTCTCACAAAATAAGTAAACAGTAAAAAAAAAAAATTTAGAGAAATTGTGGTTCTCAGGCCAGATTGGGGGATTAATGGTCCAGAGTAGGATTTCTAAGACTAGGATTTGAGCTGAAGGAGGTATGGTCACTACACTCACCTCAAGTCTCCCTTTAATCTCCTGGGTATGTGGCAGGACCCTGTGTGCTTTGAAGGATGTGGAATTGTAGGGTGTCTCCATTGTCTGCAGCTAAGCCTGCCTGTGATGCTAAGAGCCTTGCACGAGGCAGGACACCGACATGACACTGGGAGGGGAGGGGGAGGAAAGAAAGTGGCAAATGGGAGATGGTCGTGAGGGATGGATGGCATTTGTGCCAAGGCTGATTCAGAAGATCCCTCTCATATTCTTCGGGATCTGGCTTCGTTTTCTCCGTCTTAACCCTTCTCACGTTGCCTCTAGTAGTCTGTTTGCCTGGCTGTCTCCCTAATCAGGCTGAGGATGAGGGTCTGTCTTCTTTGTCCCCTCAGAGAGCCCCAGCTTGTGGCATGGTGCGGGGCATGTAATAGAAGCTCAATAAACACGTGTTCGATTGAATGCATGAGTGGAGAAGGGAAAGGAGGAGATTCTGGGCAGAGGGTTGGCAAGAGAGGATGCTTGGTGGCACGACAATTGTGTGCAAGTCAATGCTGGGAGAGTCACGGGGAGGAAAGGCGGGCCGTGAGACTACGTTTGGCTCGTGGGATGGCCGTTCTATCTTTACCATGACTGGCAGTACACCTGTGACTCCTCTGGGCAGATGTGCGGGAGGTGACGGGCGGTTCCTGGCCCCACACACCCCGCCAAGGCAACAAACTGTGTCGGAGGGGATAAGAGCTGTGGGCCTAGCAGCTCAAGTCCTGCGTGACCTTGGGTATGTCACTTACGCCCCCCAGGCTGTGGTTTTCTTGGCTGCAAAATAAAGGTACCTCCAACAGCTCTGACCTATGGATGAATGGGACCAGCCATGTCAAGAGTGCTGCAGTGTCCAGGGGGTAGGTAGAGCTATTGTTATTGTGATTATAATAATCTGTCAGACGCCCGGCTGTGGGGATCAGAACAAACCGTGTGTGGCTGGGTGCACCTCGGTCCACACTTCTGCCTGGTGCTGGCATCTGAGCCTTCTTGCCCTCCCTGGTTGCCATGAGTGACTGGTGGCTTGTGGTTCTGTGTCAGGCTCCAGGGGGATCTTGATGAGGAGTCGAGGGGTTCTGGAGGGCGAGGCTCTCCGTGCCAGTATAAGCAGCAATTGGGGTCTTTCCAAGGGCTAAGTTTTGGCCCTGAGTCCATAGCTTGTTTCCAGCTTGCAAAGCGCTTGTCTTGTAGCCTTGAGAAGCTGAGCCAAGGGTCGCTGGGAGCTTCAAAGCATCCTAGCTCCTCTTGAAGAAAAGGGTCAGATGAGGCAAGCTTTGGTGCCAATCCGATTTGAGAGCCAGACTGTGTCTTTGGACCTCCCTCTCAAAGAGATTAGACCAGAGATCAGAGCCAGTGGGACCTTTTCCAGTGTTAATTGGGATTAATTATGAATAACAACACAGAAGCCCCTCACCCCTGTCTCTCCCGGTGTCCTGTCTTACATGGTGAGCTACAGAACTTGAATACAAATTTTGGAGAAATGCGAGCTGCTTTCAGAGTCTCCGCCCTTGTGGTGAGGGCTGCCCAGCAGGTTTCTTCCTTGGCAAAAGGGCTAAAGGTCAGAAGGAACATTGCATTTCAAATTATCCAATGGCATAGGTAAAACCCATTTACCAGTTGGAACACTTTTTTAATAGAGGAGGCCCTCACCAGAGTCCTAATTAAAAATCAATGTGATATATAATTAAATTCTAGCGATCACATATGCACCAGCTCGTCTCTTTAGCTTTTAGCCAGAGGCAGAGAAGGAGCACTCTTATTGATCAACTCAGAAGCCCTCGAGGTTGGTCAATACGAGATGTCTCGTCTGAGGGCTGGTGGCTGCTCAGCTGGGCGGCGTCCGAGCACCCAGCCTGAAGGACACTCCCAGCGAAGCATCCCACATCCCCCGATTACCGAAGTGCTCTGCCTGGAGGGCCAAGACCCCGTCCGCAGGCCTGCCTTCCATCTCCCTGAGCAGTGAGTTCCAAAGAGGAGGCTTTACAAAGAAAGAGGACACAGGTTCATGTCGTACAGACTCAGGCTGTTAGCTCAGCTCCACCATGGACACGCCCCCTTGTTATTTTCAGTGTGGGCTGTCCGGTACCAAAAGGGCGGCTGAGTCAGGAAGATGAAGGATCACATTGGTACCGACTTCCGTGAAGACTGCGAATGCCTTTAACCGTTCAGGCCAGTCCTAGGATACCTCGCATCCTACCCCTTTTATGTGGAAGAGGATTATTGATATTGTCCTTAAAACAAAAAGAAAAGAAAGGAAAGGAAAGGAAAGGAAAGGAAAGGAAAGGAAAGGAAAGGAAAGGAAAAGAAAAGAAAAGAAAAGAAAAGAAAAGAAAAAAGAAAAGAAAAGAAAAGAAAAAGCGATGGTGACAGGTATACAGTCCTTCTCAAAAGACTTCCACATTTTCGATTTTTGTCCTCTCGTCTGATCCCGGTCGCAATATGGTGACGTGAGGCATGGAGTGTTATTTTTATTTCCTCTTTACCTGTGAGCGGTTCCTCCTCTGAGCCACAGAGGGCTAAAGATGTCTCCGGGTGCATGCAGCCTGACAGATTTCTGGAGTGGAAGGGAGGTGTCTCTTCTCCATGTCCCGAAGTGAGAGACCACGTCTCTCACTGACCACTGTTGACCCTTGTCCATGCCAGGTCTCCTGCTCTCCAGACAGCTTTCTCTGTCTCTTTTTGAGCTGAATTTAGTCAATATATTTTTAATTGATGGCTTTCCGCCCTCCCCCCCTTTTTAGATTTTATTATTGAAATATTAGCATATTTTTGTTGTAAAAGATTTAAGTTATGTGTGAAAATATAGAGCACACATTGAAAGGTCCACTCAGGGCTTGGAATACATTCACTCCCACTGTCCTCTCAGGCCACCTCCCCCTCCTCTCGTCCCTTTCCCTTCCCCTGCCCCTGCTCCTTTTTTCTCCCTCTTTCTCCCCTCACCTCTCTCTCTCTCTCTCTTTCTCCCTCTCTCTCTTCCTCTCTCTGTATATGTAAGTAAAACAGAGATACTACTTTGCACAAAGAAAATAATGGCTTTAGAAGTCTGGCTTGGTGGAAAGCAAGAATTTTGTCAAGTTCTCTCCTTTATATGAAAGAGAACGACTGAACACCTTAGGTCTCGGAATTCTCCCAGAGAGGCCCCTGGGTGGCTCAGTGGGTTAAGCTCTGATTCTTGATTTTGGCTCAAGTCAGGATCTTACGTTTGTGGGATTGAGCCCCGTGGTGGACTCTGAGCTGGGTGTGGGGTCTGCTTGAGATTCTCATTTTCCCTCTCCCTTTCCCTCATTCTCTCTCTCACACACACACACACAAGGAATTCTCCCAGAGTATAGAGCTGGAGCTGAAGTTAGAAGGGACGAGGCTACAGCATAGATGAAAGACTGGAGAAATCTGATGGTTCACCGCCCTCGGCTGTGTGGGGAGACAGGAAGAAAGATAAGTAAAACCCCGCGAATCATCTTTGGTTTCTCCCTTTCCTTCCCGTCCCATATGCTGTCTCTCAGCAAATCTCCTCAGCTCCACCTTCGCAATATTTCCCAAATCCGATCCCTGTGGACCCCTCCCACTCCCCACCAACATCCTGGCCAAAGCTGTGAGTATCTCCCCTGGGTTATTGCAGTGGCCTCAGTGGCAAGCCAGAGCCAAATTTTGAAATGACAAGAGCTGATTCTTAAAGTCCCAGGAACTTTGCAAGGTGGTTGTTAAATATAGCCGTGGTTAAAAATTAAATAATGTCTGTATATATGGTGGAATATTATTCAGCTATGAAAAACAAGGAAATTCTGCCTTTGGTGACCGCATGGATGGACCTTGATGGCGTTATGCTAAGTCAGATAGAGAAAGACAAGTACTGCATGATCTCATTTATATGCAGAATCTAAAAACATCGAACTCATAGAAGCAGAGTAGAATGGTGGTTGCAGAGGCTGGGGTATGGGGAAGATAGGATGTTGGTCAAAGTGTACAAAATTCCAGTCATAAGAGGAGTAAGTTCTGAGAATCGGTTGCACCTAGCATGGTGACTATAATAAACGATCTTGTACTGCATACTCAGAATTGCTAAGGGAACCAATCTTAAATATTCCCACCCAAACACCAACAAAATGGTAGCCGTGAGAGATGGTGGACGTGTTCATGAAGCTTACTGCAGTAAACATTCTGCCATGTACATGTGAGTCAAATCAACATGTCACACATCTTAAACTTACACATTATTCTATGTCAATAAAGCTGGAAGAATGAAATAATATAAACTTATCATTAAATTACAGAAACCAAGGTAACGAACATTTAAAGTCATCACTTCCCTGGGGCACCTGGGGGGCTCAGTCGATTAAGTGTCCGACTTTAATATGGTAATAATGCGTCCTTCCACCTTACAGATGAGGAACTTAAGAAACTTGCTCAGCTCACACAGCTAGTAGGCAGATCTACTGTCTACTACTGTACAGTAAATCTGTACTCTTTCCAAGAGGAGGAGGTTTCAACAGACTTTATTAGAGAAAAATGTCTGAGGTCCCCATGAAAAATTGAATTTTCTTGGGGACTCTAAATGATATTGGAGAATGCCCACCGGGGCATGATGGAAGTTCTGCTGTCCAGATAAAGAGACCATGAAAGGAGGTATAATGACTTTCCCAGTCACCAGATCCATATAAGGCTTTCTGTGTTCCAGACATTTGTAAATAGGGTATAAGTACTATACTCTTGGGCTGGCCTATTGGAAGTGACTTGCCTTGGCTTCTCCGTGGGGGTCTCAGGTCAGGGCAAATGGCAGCAAGGCAATTGTAGCCCTTCTTGCCATGGGTGCTATGACAGGACTCATGGGGACTTCAGAAGTAGTAAGTAACACATGGGTTTTAAGGGTCCTCTGCTTCTGGGCCTCTTCGAATTATAGGCTGAGGCTGTCATAGTGTTCTCAAAATCAAGTAAACCCAAGTTGCCCCAGAAGCATGGTGGGCCTATTTGACCTTAAATTTTTCATCTCTACTCATACATTTAGATCATGTCTTAGGACAACCTCAAAAAAACGTACATGGCTGTTGAGATAGATGGGTTTAAGTTGGAATCGGGGCTTTGGATCTTTCTGGTTATTGCCTGCAGGCCAGTTATTTTGCTTCTCTTGACCTCAGTTTCTCCATTTGCACCACGTGGATACTGTTGGAATGAAATGAGACTAAGTGTCTGAAGAACCTGCTGAAGTGCCTGGTGCACGCGGTCCGTGGGCATCAGGTCTGGGTTTCCTTCCAGAAATGCAGGTCAGGGCCCCTCAGCAGGGATTTGTTTGGCCCCACCTGACGTCGTTCTCCCCACCGGTTTCAAACTGGGCTGCTCGCCTGTGGCCAGGGAGTGTATTCCAAAGCATTCCTGCTTGCCAGCTCAGGCCTTGGGGCTGCTGTGAAGCTACGATTCCTTTCATGGAGCTCATGTGTGTGACAGGGTGTGCCCAGCTCTTAAAGTGCTTTGATGAAAATGCCTTTGTGCTAAAAGCTCTATAAATATAAGGAGCAGACCTGGGCGTGGAGTTTCCAGAATACTCCCAATGTTAGCTGTCATCAAAGGCTCAGGTCATAGAAAAGTTGGAAATGGAGGTGGTTTGCCAATTCGGTGATTCTCCAAAGCAGGGATGGCTTTTCTTTTTCAACTGCTATTTCTTGACTCACTATGCTTGATTGTACAAGGCCCATCTTGCCTTTCTTGTATCTTCTGAGCTACAAAAACCTGATTTCAGGTATCTTAAAAAAAAAAAAAAAAAACCCTGCTAATCACATAGTCTTCCTACCCACCTCCGTACCCCACCCAACCTACTTACCATCCAACAGCACCCAACAGCACCCCCTGGTGGCCATCAGGGAGCTTCTCTGATCCCACACCTTTACCAACTCCTTATCCTTCAGTAGGAAATGTACCCATTCGTTTGTTCGTTCATTCATTCATTCGTTCGTTCATTCATTCGTTCATTCATTCACTTGTTTCTTCAACAACTTATTGATTAATTATGATGCCCCAGGTGTTGCAGACACTAGAGATACCAATGGGAACAGATACGATTCCCGTGGGAGCCACAACTCAGTGAGAAAGCAGATGGACAAGTAGCTGATTATAATCATAAAATGACCGCACCACACGATGCCAGCGACAGGACCAGAAGCATACTTATCTTCATTTCTTCTACACTGATATTCTCCTTGTCATATTCTTCTTTGTATTAGGTGGCATGGAAGCAGCCAAGGGAACTTTTATAACTTTTATAAAAGGAAGATTGAGTTTGGGATGTATTTTGCTTGGGTCTAGTGAGGGATTTTTAGGTGGCTTATAGTTAAGTTGCTGTTAGCCCTCCTCATGCAGAAATGGCTTCCAGAAATACTTTTGTCATTCACTGTTGTGACTCAACAGGCTGTGTCATCAGGCTTCACGATCAGAGGTTATATCACAATTTAAACATGTCTCCTCACTCCTGGCACCAGGGCTATGGGTGGAATGGAGAAACGTGATTTAAACGTATGGAGCCAGCAACTGGTCTGTGGGATGTTCTTCGGGTCATCAGACACGTCTGGGACGTTGTAAGGGGAGAGTTTGGTTATGGAAACACTTGACCGAGGTCTCCCAAGATTTGACAGCCATCTTAAAATTGTATACGACGTTTCTAATATTGAGCTGTGAAGCTGAAAGAAATGTTTTCAAACAACCTGTAATATACACCAAGTTCCCATCAACTGTGTTAGAGCAAGAGAATGGATTCTTCTTTTCTCTGTATAAGAAACGGAAGATCTAAAAACGCCTCATGAAGAAGTGATGAAGAGTACGCAGGTAAATAGTAGAGGGAAGAAAACTATCACGGAGGCTACAAACTCTGTAGTATTTGTAAGAATTGTAATATTTGTGGTATTTGTCAGGTGTTGTAGATCTATACTTTGCCGCAAACGTTCTTCTCATTCTAAATGAACTTACGCACACACCTAATTCTCTCTTTCAATTTGTATTCTTTCCTCCCATACTGTATCAACTCCAGACCCTACAAAACTTGAATCAGACCTCAGAAAGAGACCCTGAGGTTGCCCTGGGGATCCGTGAGAGTTCATGGAGCATCCACGTATGAGCGGAGAGATGGAAGAAATATACGAGCTTGCCAAGTGGCAAAGGGGGGGGGGCGGAGAACCTGGTGAGGGGACTTTCCAGGCAGAAGGACAAAAGAGAGAGCCCATGAGAGCATTTCCACACAGTATAGGAGGGCATTGCGATTGTGGGCATGGGAGATCCTAGAGGCCAGGTCAGGTCATGAAGAGGGGCTTCTGTTCTACTAAGAGGTTAAGCAATGGAGAAGCACTGGGGAGTTTCGACAGGGGATGGACAGGTGCGGGTCTGGGAGGGCTCCAATGTTCCTGTCTTTGTCCCTTGCAGCTTTTGGCCAATTCTGCCTTTTTCAGCCTTTCTTATCTCTGGGTACACATCTCCTTTAACCTTCCTTCTTTCTTATGCTTTGGGTTAATTCAGAAAAATGTTTCCCTCGTCCGCCCTCCTCTCTGTCCTGTGCATGCACATTCTTAATCTCGTCCCCCCCATTCATTTGTGAAATGGGAATGACCTCAGTCATCAAATAGAATAAAACAATGTTGGTGAGCACTCACTCTCTTAGTCTGTTTGGGCTGCTATAAGAAAATACCACAGGGGCGCCTGGGTGGCTCAGTTAGTTGCGCGTCCGACTTTGGATCAGGTCATGATCTCGCAGTTTTGGAGTTCGAGCCCTGCATTGGGCTCTGTGCCGACAGCTGGGAGCCTGGCGCCTGCTTCGGATTCTGTGTCTCCCGCTCTCTGCCCCTTTCCTGCTCACACTCTGTCTCTTTCCGTCTCTCAAAACATAAAATAAAATGTTAAAAAAAAAAAACCCGAGAAATGAAAAGAAAATACCACAGACTGAGTAGTTTATAAACAATGGAAATCGATGTCTCACAGCTCTGGAAGCTGGAAGTCCAAGATCAGGGTGCCAGCCTGGTAGAGTGAGGGCCCTCTTCCCAGTTCCTAGCCAGTGCCTTCTCGCTGTGTCCTCACACAGGGGAAGGGACTCTCAGCTCTCTGGAGAGTCTCTTTTATAAGGCACTAATCCAATTCGTGATGGTTCTACCCTCATGCTGTAAGCACCTCCCCAAGGCCTCACCTCCTGGTACCATCAACGTTGAGGGTCAGGGTTTCAACATATGAATTTCGGGGGGGGGAGGCGGGGAGGGACACAAATATTCCCGTGTGTGTGATGTGCTGAGGGATTTAGTTGCTAATGAGAACAGCAGAGATCCTATCTCTAAGAATTAGCTTGTCCCAGGGGCACCCGGGTGGCTCAGTAGGGTGAGCGTCTGACTTCTGCTCAGGTCATGATCCCACGGTTCGAAGTTTGAGCCCCGCGTCAGGCTCTGTGGTGACAGCTCAGAGCCTGGAGCCTGCCTCAAGTTCTGTTGCTCCCTCTCTCTGCCCCTCCCCTCCCTCTCTCACACTCTCCCTCTCTCTCTCTCTCAGAAATAATAAATAAACATTAAACAAAAAATTCAAAAAAATTAACCTGTCATAGAGAAGCAAGTATCGTTGACATTAAATGAGAAGAGAACATAAACGATATACTAGTTGAATGAAATGGTATCGTTTTACCAGACAGATAGAGTAATCTCTTTGAAGAGTTTTATACTAACTTCCAGACCTTTTCCTCTTTCTCTTTAGGAACTTGAACGAGTGTCTGGAAAGCACTCTATGAAGCAGCAGGGGAAGAATTCTCTCACGTTGCTAAAGCCGGGATGCTATGGTGAGCCAGCCTTTACCAAACACTCCACACGGAATATGTACAACTTACAAGTTCAAAGGGAGGTGAAGTAAACGTACTTTTAGGAAACGGAAATATGTTTGTCAGCGAATTTATATTTTCACAAATCTCTTATGCGGACACTCAGAGTAAGAAATGTCGATAGGAACGAGACCATTCGGACTGATCACATGACAAAAGCAGCACTATATTTAGAATCTTAGGCTTTACAAAAATTTTTTTCAATGTGCATTTAATTTTTGAGAGAGAGAGAGAGAGAGAGAGACAGAAAGCGAGCAGAGGAGGGGCAGAGTGAGAGAGGGAGGCATAGAATCCGATGCTGGCTTCAGGCTCCGAGAGCTGTCAGCACAGAGCCCGCCGCAGGGGCTCGAACTTGCAAACTGCGAGGTCATGACCTAAGCCAAAGTCAGACGCTCAACCAACTGAGCCACTCAGGCGCCCTTAGAATCTTAGGTTTTGAAAGTTGAAAGAAACTAACATGACTTCATCTTTCCCCCCCGTGTTATAATTTCTTCCAGTTTTCTTTGTTTGGATGAGGTGTCTGTATCCATGATGTTTTTAAGAAGCATGCTCAAGCCCTGGGATGTTTATTTCATTTGCGTAAGATGTGAATATTTATCCGTGTGAGCTTGTCCATGCTGCCGATCCTCCCTGAAGTGAATCTGTCGTGTTCTGTTTCAATCCATCTATGCGATCTGCTGAGCGAATCTCCCTGCAGTTTGCGATTCTTTCTTCCCAAACATGTGTCTCCTGTTTGTACTTACGTGGAGACACTGTCCTCCATTGATTCTTTCTGGTAGTGATTCCCTTACCTCTTTATGTTCTGACATTAAAAGGGGTTGGCTTAAATCATGTCTCCAGGGTAAATGGCATAAAGCTCTTGGTCACTTAAGCGTTTCCTGCCTGTGTGCATTTTCAGACATCGGCAATGGCTACCCCGTGAAGATACTGTCCTCAAAGATCAATGATTTCTGGATTTTCAGGGCTCATCTTTTCTACCAATTAAGCCATGGGCCTTTCCTTTTCTTTTTTTTTTTTTTTTTTAATTTTTTTTTTCAACGTTTTTATTTATTTATGGGACAGACAGAGACAGAGCATGAACGGGGGAGGGGCAGAGAGAGAGGGAGACACAGAATCGGAAACAGGCTCCAGGCTCCGAGCCATCAGCCCAGAGCCTGACGCGGGGCTCGAACTCACGGACCGTGAGATCGTGACCTGGCTGAAGTCGGACGCTTAACCGACTGCACCACCCAGGCGCCCCGGGCCTTTCCTTTTCAAACGTACATTTGCTTTGACATTTCATTACATGCGAACGTGGATTCAGCCATTTGAGCGTATGGATGTTAGCGTGGCAGTGACTTCTCTATGGAAAGATAGGAACATTTGCATCTTCTCCCATTTATTTATTTATTTATTTATTTATTTTTATTTATTTATTTTTAAATCCTTGCATATTTTTATTTTTATTTATTTTTTAAATGTTTATTTATTTTTGAAGGAGAGAGAGAGAGACAGAGTGTGAGTGGGGGAGGGGCAGAGAGAGGGAGACACAGGATCTGAAGCAGGCTCCAGGCTCCGAGCTGTCAGCACAGAGCCCGATGCGGGACTCGAACCCACGAACCGTGAGATCATGACCTGAGCTGAAGTCGGACGCTTCACCGACTGAGCCACCCAGGTGCCCCGCATCTTCTCCCATTTAATCCCAGTAACATCTTTGGGGTTTTTGTTTGTTTGCTTTTTTAATGAAGGCCAAACAATTTATAATCTAGGAGAATGAGATCCTTAGGAGTTGTGCATCTTGGCTGCACCATATCCCTGTATGTGTTCGCCGAGGGAAAATTTGCAAGTACACATTTCGTTTAACAGGACAGTTGAGCCTGTGTTGTTATACAGGGAGCTAGGGTCCTAACCTCTAGCGGGGTTGAAAATCCACATGTAACATACACAGTCGATTAACACATATTTTGTATGTTACATGTATTATATCCTGTGTTCTTTTTTTTTAATGTTTATTTATTTTTGAGAGAGAGACAGAGAGAGAGAGAGAGAGAGCGACCAGAGGAGGGACAGAGAGAGAGAGACACACAGAATCTGAAGCCAGACTCCAGGCTCCGAGCTGTCAGCACAGAGCCCGACACGGGGCTCAACCACGTGAACCGTGAGATCATGACCTGAGCCAAAGTCGGATGTTTAACCAACTGAGCCACCCAGGCACCCCACCCTCCACCCTGAATTCTTACAATAAAGGAAGCCAGAGGAAAGAAAGTGTTGTTAGGAAAATCATAAGGAAGAGCAAATATACTTATGGTACTGTACTGTACTTATGGGAAAAATATCTGCATACAAGTGGACCTCGGCCGTTCAATCCCGCGTTGTTCAAGAGTCCGTCGTATTTGCAATTTGGACCCCCAAATAGCGTGCATTGTGTAAATTCTCCCTTCCTCAAGAATTTGCTCCCGAGACAAATATTTATTGACGGTCCACTCTGCGGGAAGCCCTGTGCTCGCCCTGGGCACACAGATGTCTTACAGCCAGGCCTTGTGTCCTTAAAGAGCTTACAAGGTTGCCAAAGGGGAAAAAGCAAAGAAAAATGTAATCGAGGGGCTATTTACATACAAACGCTAAGCTGCCAAGTTGGCAAATTTAATAATGGCATCCCCAAGTTAATAGTAAACAACTTTCCAGCCCCGAAGGCTTTGTGCCCCTGCTGAGGCTGGATAAATGATTTTACCACAAAATATTGGATTAGAAGAAATTCATTTATGGTTTCCATGGGTTCTAACAAAAATGTGAGCGCCGCTCTGACTAGTTGAAACTCAGAAAAACTACTGAGCCTTTTCCTTTCAGTAAAGAAGTCAGGATCTTGAAGACACAGACGAAGGGGAACTGGGGTTTACCCTTGTTTGTTTCCTTCCCTGTCGTGACCCCTTTCAGGATGCTGAGCCACAAGTCCTAGAAATAAAGAGATACAGTTCGTTGCCAGAGGTTACTTGGCCCTTAGGTAGTTTTGTTTTGAAGACTAGCCAGAAATACAGAAACAATCTCATTGACCTTTAGATCAAAAGCCACCGGAAGCTCATAGAGGAAGAAAGAACCAAATGACGATGGCTGGCTCTTTTTGGGGACAAGAATGCAGCTTTCTGTATGGTTTGGGTTTTCCTCTGTGCCTATAAGAAGTATCACGTGGGCAGGTAATCTGTGTATCCACATTTGTTTTTAGAAAGAAGTGGGGGGGCAGTAATGTGACGCGGGCACATACCTACCTCCCTTTAATAGTTCATGGATCATGTTAACATTCATAAGCCATAACGTTTCTACTGTTCGAGAGGCCAAATCTGAAAACAGCATTTCTACAAATTCGTTTTTGAGGGGCCTTCACATCTTGAGGGATGGCTGCCGTGAATTAGCTCTATGACTCGCTTAGAGTGTGGTTGAGGTTTTAAATCCTACAGTCACCGCCTCGTTCTCATGGCTTCTTCCCATTTTTTCTCACATTTCTCTCCACAGTGCGTGAGTCTGGTGAGGATTCATCCATCGCTTGATCGCTACTGTGTTTCCTTAGTGTTTTTCTATCTTTAAAACCACATCGTTATGGGGCACCTGAGTGGCTCAGTCGGTTAAGCCTCTGACTTCAGCTCAGGTCGTGATCTCATGGCTCCTGAGTTCAAGCCCCACGTCGGGCTCTGTGCTGACAGCTTGGAGCCTGCTTTGGATTGTGTCTCCCTCTCTCTCTTCCCCTCCCCCTGCTCCTTCTCTCTCTCTCTCTCTCTCTCTCAAAATAAACATTAAAAAAAAATTTAAAACCCACATCGTTATAATTAGTAGCATAGATTTTGTACCTTTTGGTCTTCCGTGAAGGCTGACCTAGAAGTAGAGGGTGAGGTTCGGAAAGGCAGGCTTTCATTCAGTGAAAGGACGCCCTTTGTAACCATCAGGGCTGCCTCGTGGATTGGCCACCTTAAAAGGGAGTGAGCATGACGCCGGTGGGGCTGCATGGTGACAGGCTGCATTGTGGCACTAGGAAGATCAGAAAGAGGATGCTAACTTTAGGAGAGAAGTGGTGAAAAATCATCGCTCGGGTCCCTTCGGACCCTAAGCCTTTTATACTTCTGTGTGCCCAGCAGTACCAAGGAAGGCAGTTTTTACTTTAAATTTTTCATCACCAGGAAAAGCATCACACCTCATATAAGAGGATGAAGCTGTATTTTATGTTTGGCCATTTGCTCCTAGGGATTTTTTTTTTCCAGCTTATTTTCAGATCCTGAGCTGTGGTGGATACTGCCTGCTGTGGCCTGAATGTTTGGCCTCAATACGTTGAAATCACGACAAAGGCAGTGGGGCCGTTGGGGGGCGGGGATTAAGTCACTAGCGTGGAGCCCTCGTGAATGGAATTGGTGCCCTTGTGAAAGAGACCTCGGAGAGGCCCTTTGCCCCTTCCACTCTGTGAGGTTATAGATAGAAGATGCTGTCTATGAACCAGAAAGCGGGCTGGCACTGACTGCAGTCCCCCGGAGCGTGGACTTCCAGCCTCCCGATGTGTGAGAAATCAGACTCTGTTATTTACAAGCCACCGAGTCTCAGATAATCTGTTGGAGTGGCCTGCCTGGACTAAGACACCACCTAGCTGGAGTTTGAGGACCGACGTGTGCCTATGCGGTTTCCACACACGCCGTCCGGTTTAGCCATGCAGACGAACTGCACCATCACTTAGGTCAGATAGGCGGTTAATCGAGCAGAACGTCTGAGCAGGTTCTCCTGTGGCGACTGACTCTGCAGACTCTGGAGAAATGTCCTAAGTGTTAGAGTCGAAGCTGAATTTAAGGTACGGTGGGGTAAGGGAGCTTTGGGCGGGGAGAAAAGCAGAAGATCTTTCCTATTAGGAGGGGATAGATCACATCACATACCAATGCTTCGGAAATCCATTTATTTAATTTACTTATTTTTTTTTTTTTTACTTTTATTTTTTGAGACAGAGGGTGCAAGTCAGTGAGGGGCAGAGAGAGGGAGAGAAGCGGGGCTCACCCGAAGCAGGGTTCCTGCTCACCCGATGCAGGGACTCGAACTCACGAACTCGAGATCCTGTCAGACCTTAACCGACTGAGCCACCCAGACGTCCCTCAGAAATGCATTTAAATGCAGTCACACTCGCAGGCTCTGGACCAGTGGGAATCTAAACGAACGTGGAAGGTACTTTCTGCACTCCCGGATATCCTGGGACAGCTTCCCCAAGGGAGCGCCCACCACGTGGACTCGGTACATTCTGGACCCTGCCGCTCACACAGTAATGCCGTCTGAACTCCTGATTTGCAAACACAGAACCACCTCTTGTGAGTGACAGCCGGGCTGCCTGAGGACACGTCCTTCTAACGTGGCTTGTGTGGAACAAGACAGGACCCGCTGGAGGCTGCTCTGGGACCAGAGGTGGCGGGTCTTCCTGAGGTCTTCAGAGCTTGTCCTTCTCCAGTAGAGAAGTGGGGAGCATCTGTTCTGTCCCCTCCCTACCACTGCCCCAGCTGCCAGCCCTTCCCAGCCCTGCTGTGCACGTTGTCCCATCTCCCTCCTAGGACACTGACTCAACACCCTCTAACTAAATCCAAGCCTGCACCTTCAGGCTCTAATGGCTGCTTTTTATTAGTGCCACATAGCTATAACTGAGAACTTGACCTCCAGGTTCAATGCATATTAGGATCTTCTGTTAGTTGAGATATATATATGTGTGTGTGTGTGTGTGTGTGTGTGTGTGTGCATATATATTTAATTTAAATTAATTATAATTTATATATTTAATTTAATTTAAATTCCATAATATATAATATACAATATATAATATATAATAATTCAAATTATATAATTAATTTAAATTAATATATATATTTAAATGTTTATTCATTTTTTTAAATATTTATTTTTGAGAGAGAGAGAGAGATTGAGAGAGCGCAAGCAAGGGAAGGGGCAGAGAGAGAAGGAGACACAGAATGCAAAGCAGGCTCCAGGCTCTGAGCTGTCAACACAAAACCCGACGCAGGGCTCGAACTCACGAACCGCAAGATCATGACCTGAGACGAAGTTGGACGCTTAACTGACTGAGCCACCCAGGCGCCCCAAATGTTTATTCATTTTTGAGAGAGACAGCGTGAGCAGGGGAGGGGCTGAGAGAGAGGGAGACAGAGGAGCCGAAGCAAGCCCCACACTGACAGTGCACAGCCCAATGCGGGGCTTGAACTCACGAACTGTGAGATCATGTCCTGAGCTGAAGTCAGACACTCAACCAACTGAGCCGCCCAGGGGCCCCTGTTAGGTGACATATTTTATCTGCCTGACACAAATGGCCTGAAGCAATCTTTGCCTCGTGTAAGAAGGGTCACTCCCAAATAATATAAGAACATTGGAAGAGGGGATTCCGTTATTTTCTGTTTCCAAAAGAAAGAATTTACCGAAGATCCACACATGGAATGAACTGTTTTCATGGTAAATATTTGCCTTTTTATCACAAAACAGTATATGATATTTTTGTAGATTTTTGTATTTTTTCTACAATGGCTCGATGTTTACAACATTCCATGGCCATTTTCCATGTCATTAAATATTTTTCTATAACAATATTTGAATGGTTTTACTGGGTTCCATTCTACGTATATACTATAATCCACTGAGTTTCTTCCTCTTGCACACTCCCGCTATTTCCAATTTTGCTTTTTTTTAAGTTTATTTATTTAATTTGAGAAAGCTGAGTGAGGGAGGGGCAGAGAGAGAGGAGAGAGAGAATCCCAAGCACGATCTATGTCATCAGTGCAGAGTCTGACGAGGGGTTCCATCTCACAAACCATGAGATCATGACCTGAGCAGAAATCAAGAGTTGGATGCTCAACCCGCTGAGCCACCCAGGGGCCCCTCCAATTTCCCTTTTTTAGCAATACCACAAGTACGCTTCTCCCAGAAATGTAGGCTAGCACCCATTTCCCCCCAAAATTCTTTACACAAAGTATAATCATTTAAACTATTTAAAAATTAATTTAATGAACAAAGAAAGCATTCTATTGTTGCTTAAATTTGCATCTTTTTAAATAACTTTTAGGACTAATTACATTTTCAAGTGTTTATTGACCATCTGTGTATTTTTATGAATTTCCCCTTTTGGTCTCTGCCTATTTGAGGAAGGGGAATGAATGTTTTCTAATAGAATATAAGAAGTTTGAAAATTATGTAACAGATGGGATATGTTGCCAATAAATTCAGCGTTTTGTCGTTTGCCCTTACCTTGTATTTACGGTGTTGTTTGTTTTTGACATACAGAAAATTTTAGCTTTAACGTTATCAGAACTGCCTGAGAATCCTCGAAGACACAATAAATGCGCAATCCACAGTCTCTTGTCTTTAAGGAGCTTATAATTCAATTGTGGAAATAGCTATAAACGTACGTAAAATAAGCAATATGATATTTAAAGCAGCAGTCTTTCTTTTTTTTTTTAATTTTTTTTTTCAACGTTTATTTATTTTTGGGACAGAGAGAGACAGAGCATGAACGGGCGAGGGGCAGAGAGAGAGGGAGACACAGAATCAGAAACAGGGTCCGGGCTCTGAGCCATCATCCCAGAGCCCGACGCGGGGCTCGAACTCCCGGACCGCGAGATCGTGACCTGGCTGAAGTCGGACGCTTAACCGACTGCGCCACCCAGGCGCCCCTAAGCAGCAGTCTTTCAAGGAAGGACTTAGCCTCTAGGAGATAGGGCTGTTGCTTGCTCAGAGTTTGAAAAAGCCCCTTACGTGCTCCCGATCATCAGTTGTCATCGCTTGGTTGATGATCACAGATGTCATCATCAGGCTGGGCAAGAACGAAGAGCGTCTCCAGGCTGCGTGTGATTAATGGCCCACAAATGTGACAATGCACTCAGGCTGACCCTCCTCGCAGTGCTGCGTTATTTTCTTTCTCTCTTCTGGGCAACTGATTGCACATTTGTGTCAGCACCCTTGATGATGTCAGTGATATTAATTGTGTTGATCTCCGCGTCTACGAAAACTTAGAAAAGCATCTAGAAAAAAAAAAATTGGAGGAGAACGAGAACAAACATTAGCTTTCGTTATCTTTTTACTTTCGGGGTAGCGTTCAAATTAGATGGTGTTGCCTGTGAGAGGTGAGGTCTTGCTTGTCTCCGTGTGTCTCTGGGCACTCTGAAGTGCCCAGCACATTTGTTACAATTTGCAATGTGTCTTAAAGAGTCCAACCCGATGAGACCTCACCGCGTGTGTGCGTGCGTGTGCGTGTATATGTGTCTCTGGGGGGTGGGGCGGACAGGGGCAGGAGATGAGGATTGAAAGCCTGGGGAGGCAGCTGCCTGAACTGACTCCGGTCCAGTGTGAGGGGCTGGCTGAGGGGCACTGTGGGAAACATCTCTCTGGATGGTACAGCAAAGCAACAGGACATGTCCAGAGAGCACGAGCCTTTCCAGCTCTGGTGGGCTTCAGCCAGTGGGGTGCTGGCACTATTTAACAACCAGGTCTCTGCGGGGGAACAAAGTCCAGATGTGATGCATCTGCTGATTTCAATGGGGTGAATACTTTCCCTGTGGGCAACTGCAAGCTTCCACGGTGAAGTCGCGGAGTGTGGAGCTAGAAAGAGATGTGCGCTGCGGGTCCTCGTGAGCCAGTCGGTGTGAGCTGACAGAGTTCTGTTTCTGTGCAATCCATCCATCCATCCATTCATTCGTGGCAGGACCATGACTACTTTGTGAGGTGGGAGCCATGAGGGGGGCAGAGTCCAGCATGGCATGGGAGCGTGTCCGGGAAGCAGCCCTGCAAGCTGGAATGGGCCTGGCTGAGAGGCAGCAGGACCTGGTGCTAAGCTGTAAAGTCCAGGCCAGGGTAGGGGGACACCTGCACTCAGAGAGGCTGCAGGGGCGCCAGCACTCATCTCTGGCCAATTTCAAAACTGTCAACATGACCCAGGGACTGGTGCCTAGGGACTGATGCTGTGGATGTGCTTCCTCTCCTTGTCAGACCTGGCTCAGGCACAGACCTGGGGGAACCAGCTGATGAAGAGCCCTGGGGACTCCAAAACCAGGGCCAGATGGGCCAAGGACTTCAGTGAACCCCCAGTGAGTGAATCTGATGTCTTCATTTATCCACATCGAGGAAGGAAACAATCCTATTGTTTCAGTATTCAGACCTAATTAGGAGTTAACATTACATCTTTTACTCCATAAGTGAATATTTTTAGGTAAACAAGAGGGATACGATTTTGCTGTTATGGAGTCTGCATTCTTGTGAAGGGGACAGATGACAGACATTTTCACTCTCCTTCCAACTGGGGACAGGCATACTGCTTTAGATAGGGTAGTCGTGGTCCTTCTGAGAAGCCAACGTTTGAACTGAGGCCTGAAAGATGAGAATGGACCAGTCATTCCAAGAGCTGGGACAGAAGATAAAGTCCTGCCAAGGTCCTGAGGCAGGAAGAAGGAATTGTGTTATCTCCAGTCTATGAAAACTTAGAAAAGTGTCTGGAAAAAAAAAAAATTAGGGGGAATGAGAACAAACATTAGCTTTCACTCTTTTTTTTTTTTTTGGTGGCATTCAAATTAGATTGTGTTGTTTCTCAGAGTTGAAGTCTTGCTTGTCTCTGTCTCTCTATGCACCCTGAAGTACCTAGCACATTAGTTAGAATTTGCATTTGCATTTAGTCTTCAATCCATTCTGAGCTTATTTTTGTGTATGCTGTAAGAAAGTAGTCCAGTTTTATTCTTTTGCATGTTGCTGTCCAGTTTTCCCATCACCATTTGTTAAAGAGATGTCTTTTTCCCATTGCATTTTCTTGCTTCCTTTGTCATAGATTAATTGATCATATAAGCACGGGTTTATTTCTGGACTCTCTAGTCTTTTCTTTTGATCTATGTGTCTATTTTTGTGCCAGCACCATACTGTTTTGATTACCACAACTTTGTAGTATTTCTTGAAATCTGGGATTGTGATACCACTAGCTTTCTTCTTTTGTGGTTCCATATACATTTTAGGATTATTTATTCCCGTTCTGTGAAAAATACTGTTGGTATGTTGCTAAGGATTGCATTAAATCCGTAGACTGCTTTGGGTAGTATGGACATTTTAACAATATTTGTTCTCCCAATCCATGAACATGGAATATCTTTCCATTTGTTTGTGTCCTGTTCAATTTTTTCATCAATATTTTGTAAGTTTTCAGAGTACAGGTCTTTCACCTTCTTGATTAAGTTTATTCCTAGATATTTTATTCTTTTTGGTGCAATTGTGAGATTGTTTTGTTTTGTTTTCTTTTCTTTTCAAAAGGCTAAAGAAGTACAAGTACTTTATTTATTTATTTATTTATTTATTTATTTATTTATTTAATGTTTATTTTTAAGAGAGAGAGAGAGAGAGAAAAAGAGAGTGAATGGGGGAAGGGCAGAGAACGAGGAGAACAGAGGATCCAAAGTGGTCTCTGCGCTGACAGCAGCAAGCCCGATGTGGGGCTTGAACTCACAAACTGAGATTATGACCTGAGCTGAAGTAGACACTCAACTGACTGAGCCACCCAGGCACCCCGATGAGAGTATTTTTTTAATTTCTATTTCTGCTACTTCATTGTTAATGTGTAGAAATGCAACAGATTTATATATATTGAGTTTGTATCCTGTGACTTTACTTGAAATCATTTATCACCTCTAGTAGTTTTTTGGTGGAGATTTTAGGGTTTTCTATATACAGTATCATGTCATCTGCAAAGAGTGAAGATTTTACTCCTTCCTTACCAATTTGGATGACTTTTATTTCCTTTTCTTGTCTTACTGCTGTGGCTAGGACTTCTAGGACTATATTGAAAAAAAAATGGTGAGAGTGGACATTCTTGTTTTGTTCTTTCGGGGAAAAGCTCTTTCTTAGGGGAAAGAGCTCTCGTTTTTTCACCATTGACTATGATGTTTGCTGTGGGTTTTTCATGTATATGCTTTATCATGTTGAGGTACGTTTCCTCTGAACTCACTTTGTTGAATGTTTTTTTTTTATCAAGAGTGGATGTTGTACTTTGTCACATGCTTTTTCTACATCTCTTGAAATGATCATGTGGTTTTTATCCATTCTCTTGATGTGATGTATCACATTGATTGATTTGCAAATATTGAACCAGGCGTGCATCCCAGGAATAAATCTCACTTGATCATGATGAATATTTTTCTCATGTATTATTGCATCCAATTTGTTAATTTTCGTTGAGGATTTTTGCATTTATATTTATCAGAGATATGGCCTACAGTTGTGTCATTATCTGGTTTTGGCATCAGGGTAATGCTGGCCTCGTAGAATTAATTTGGAAGCTTTCCTTCCTCTCTATTTTTTGGAATAGCTTGACAAGAATAGGTTTTAATTCTTCTTTAAACGTTTGGTAGAATTCACCTGTGGAGCCATCTGGTTCTGGATTTTTGTTTGTTGGGAGTTTTTTGGTTACTGATTCAATTTCATTGCTGGTAATTGGTCTGTTAAAATTTTCTGTTTCTTCCTGATTCAGTTTTGGGAAATTATATGTTTCTAGGAATTCGGCCATTTCTTCTAGGTTATACAATTTGTTGGCATATAATTTTTCCTAATATTCTCATAATCTTTTGTATTTTGGTGATGTCGGCTATTATTTCTCCTCTTTCATTTCTGACTTTGTTTATTTGAGTCTTTTTTTTTTAAACGAGTTTGATTGGGGGTTATCAATTTTGTTGATCTTTTCGAAGAACCAGCTCCTGGTTTTATTGCTCTGTCCTATTGTTTCTGTTTTGTTTTGTTTTGTTTTTAGTCTCTGTATCATTTATTTCTGTTCTAATTTTTATTATTTCCTTCCTTCTACTGGTTTTGGGTTTGTTTGTTCTCTTTCTTGTAGCTCCTATAGGTGTGTAATGTAAGGTTGTTTGAGATTTTTCTTGCTTTCGAGGTGGGCCTGTATTACTATAAACTTCTCTCTTAGAACAGCTTTTACTGGATCCCAAATACTGGAACATTGTGTTTTCATGTTCATTTGTCTCCATATTTTTTTTTCCTGCTGAAAATCAGCTCATAGCCTTATGGGATTTCCTTTGTATGTAACTGTTTTATTTTTCTCTTACTGTTTTAAAATTCTCTCTTTATCACTTAATTTTTGCCATTTTACTTGTTAAATCTTGGTGTGGGCCTCCTTGGGTTGATTTTGTTGGGGGATCTCTGTGCCTCCTGAGTCTGGATTTCTGTTTTCTTTCCCAGATTAAGGAAGTTTTCAGCTATTATTTCTTCAAGTAAATTTTCTTTCTTTAAAACATTTATTTACTTAAATTCAATACAATGTAGTGTTGGTTTCAGGAATAGAACCCATTGATTCATCACTTACATATAACACTGAGTGCTCATCCCAACAAGTACTCTCCTTAATGCCCATCACCCATTTAGTCCTTTACTCACTCACCTCCTCTCCAGCAATTCTGTATTTAAGAGTCTCTTATGGTTTGCCTCCCTCTGTTTTTATCTTACTTTTCCTTCCCTTTCCCTATTTTCATTTGTTTTGTTTCTTAACTTCCACATATGAATGAAATCATACGATATTTATCTTTCTCTGACTGACTTATTTTTCCTAGCATATACACTCTAGTTCCATCCATGTAGTTGCAAATGGCAAGATTTCATTCTTTTTGACTGCTGTGTAATATTCCACTATATATATATATATATATATATATATATATATGTATACACACACACACACACACACACACCCCATCTTCTTTATTCATTCATCAGTTGATGGACATTTGGGCTCTTTCCATAATTTGGCTATTGTTGATCGTGTACTATAAACATTAGGTTGCATGTGCCCCTATTTTTTTTTTTTGAACGTTTTTATTTTTTATTTTTGGGACAGAGAGAGACAGAGCATGAATGGGGAGGGGCAGAGAGAGAGGGAGACACAGAATCAGAAACAGGCTCCAGGCTCTGAGCCATCAGCCCAGAGCCTGACGCGGGGCTCGAACTCACAGACCGCGAGATCGTGACCTGGCTGAAGTCGGACGCTTAACCGACTGCACCACCCAGGCGCCCCTGCATGTGCCCCTTTGAATCAACATTTTTTGTATACTTTGCATAAATACCTAGTTGTGCAATTGCTGGGTAGTAGCATACTTCTATTTTTAATTTTTTGAGGACTCTCCACACTGTTTTCCAGAGTGGCCGCACCAGTTTGCATCCCCACCAACAGTTCGAAAGTGTTCCTCTTTCTCTGCATCCTCACCAGTATCTGTTGTTTCCTAATCTTCAAGTAAATTTTCTTCCCACTTTTCTCTTTCTTCTCCCTCTGCGATATCTATAATGCAAATGTTATTACACTTGGTGGTGTTACTGAGTTCTTTTAATCTATTTTCATTCTTTATTTTTATTTTTTCTTTTTCCTGTTCAGCTTGACTGGTTTCCATTAGTCTTCCAGGTCACTGATTGGTTGTTCTGCTTCCTGTATCTACTATTTATTCCCTCTAGTGTATTTTTAATTTCAGGTATTGAGTTATTCATCTTTGGTTGGTTCTCTTTTTATATTTTTTATCTCTTTGTTGAAGGTCTCACTGAGGTCCTATACTCTTTTCTCAAGTCCGCTGAGTATCTGTATGACCATTACTTTAAATTCTCTATCAGGCATATTGCTTACCTCCATTTTTTAAGCTCCCTTGCTATGATTTTGTCCTGTTCTGTCATTTGGAACATATTCCTCTGTCTCGCCATTTTGTCTCTCTGTGTCTGTTTCTATGTGTTAGGAAAGTCAGCCATGTCTCAAGAAGAGGTCCTATAGTTCCCTGCAGTGCAATGTTACCTGTTCACCAGAACCTGGTGCTTCACAGGTGTCTACTCTAGACACCTAAGGTGGGCCTTACTATTGTGACTGAGCTGTGTTTGCCCTCTGTGCAGTTGTGTGCAATGGCTCTCTTTAACTATTGTGGGCAGGGCTTAGTCCCTGTCTTGTTAGTGAGCCAATCTGGGGCTGCCTTAGGCTTGAATGAGTCAGACAAGGCATTTAGCAGAGCTTCAGGTACATTGAATTGCAAGGCACTTTCCCTGTGTTGCCCCTGAGGGGTTTCATCGGCGGGCAGACCCTGGAGTCAGACCAGATGTCTTCCCTCTGCTGGGGCCACAGAGGAGCTGGTGTGTGTGGCTCTCTTCTTTCCCAGGGCAAGAGTTAATTTGGACTGGTGTTGGCCCCCGTCACAGCTGCTTGCACGATGCTGGGCTTGTGGTGACACTTGGGATGGGCTCCTACCAGGGGCAGGTTGGAAGAGATGGATCCTCAGGAGAATACAAGGTGGGATGTATTGTTACGAAGCATTTTCAATATGGCTTCTTTTCTACGATAAGCAGTGGACAGTTTGTTCCCCCAGTCTAAAGGGCATGTTCTGGGTTATTTACACTGAGGTGGATGTTATTTAGGTGTATCCATGGGGTGAGGTGAGTTTAGGATCCTTCTTCTCTGCCATCTTCCCGAGAAGTCCAAACTAAAGATTTTTGATAATGATCAGGAGACGTTTTTCTTACATAACAGATAATTAAAAAAAATTTTTTTACGTTTATTGATTTTTGAGACAGAGAGAGTGTGAGCTGAGAAGGGGCAGAGAGAGAGAGAGAGAGAGAGAGAGAGAGAGATACAGAATCCGAAGCAGGCTTCAGGCTCTGAGCTGTCAGCACAGAACCTGACGCGGGGCACAAACCCACAAACAGTGAGATCATGACCTGAGTCGAAGTTCGGCACTTAGCCAACTGAGCCTCCCAGGCACCCCACAGATAATTTTTTTAGTTAAGCTTTTTATTTTGAGATAATTATAGATTTACACGCAGGTATAACGATACAGAGAGATTCCATATGCACTTGATACCCAGGTTTCCTCAACGGTAACATCTTATAAAACCGTACTGCAGTCTCACAACCAGAATATTGGCACTGATGTGGTCAAGATACAGAGCACTTCCATCACCTTAAAGATCTGTAATGTTTCCTTTTTTAGCCACACCCACTTACTTCCCGCCCACCACCATTCCTAGCAACTGGTACTGTGTTCCTCTTTTCTATAATTTTATCATTACCATTTAAGGAATGCTATTTGGGGGGCGCCTGGGTGGCGCAGTTGGTTAAGCGTCCGACTTCAGCCAGGTCACGATCTCGCGGTCCGTGAGCTCGAGCCCCGCGTCGGGCTCTGGGCTGATGGCTCAGAGCCTGGAGCCTATTTCCGATTCTGTGTCTCCCTCTCTCTCTGCCCCTCCCCCGTTCATGCTCTGTCTCTCTGTCCCAAAAATAAATTAAAAAAAAAAAAAAAGAATACTATTTGGATGGAATCATTGAATTTAGCAATTCAAACTTTATGAACACTACAGAAGCTTGCTTTCCCTTTAAAATTTCGTTTCTTCTTGATATGATGAAAATCATATTTTTCAAGATTTTTTTTTCAAGTTTACGAAACGCCTTTTGTTATCTTTTTCCACGGAAAGGATGTTGTGTTGTCATTTTATCCTTCTGGATCTGTTATGGAATGCACTCTTGCATAGTGAAAATGTTTGCTTCCATTCTTAAGCTAACTTACTAAGAATGAAAAGAAGTCACGGGTCACAATTTGGCTAGTGAAGGAAACACTTCTTTTTTTTTTTTTTAAATTTTTTTAACGTTTATTTATTTTTGAGACAGAGAGAGACAGAGCATGAACAGGGGAGGGTCAGAGAGAGAGGGAGACACAGAATCTGAAACAGGCTCCAGGCTCTGAGCTGTCAGCACAGAGCACAACGTGGGGCTCGAACTCACGGACCGCGGGATTATGACCTAAGCCGAAGTCGGACGCTTAACCGACTGAACCACCCAGGCGCCCCCACAGATCTGGTTTTCTATTTAGTGCATTTAAAAATCTTTCTTCTTATTTTTTTAACGTTTATTTATTTTTGAGACAGAGAGAGACAGAGCATGAACAGAGGAGGGTCAGAGAGAGAGGGAGACACAGAATCTGAAACAGGCTCCAGGCTCTGAGCTGTCAGCACAGAGACTGACCCGGGGCTCGAACTCACGGACCACGAGATCATGACCTGAGCCAAAGTCGGACGCTGAACCGACTGAGCCACCCAGGCGCCCCAGGAAACACTTCTTTATGGCGTTAGGTATAACGCAGGAAGCTGTTGGGAAACAGCAGAAAATGGGACTTCAGGTTGGACAGCCAGGCTTTGGCTCTCTGCTGGCCCTGTCTCTTCCCTGTCTCCTGCCTCCCAGACCTGCAGCCAGCTGGTGTTCAGGCTATACTGCAGGGTCAGAGATCTTTCTATTCCTATATCCCAGTTTTTCTGTGGCTACCTGGCATTGCAGATCTCCGACGAAGCCTCTGTTCTTCCCTGATCCTGCCCAACCTATTTGCTTCTAGGTCACAGCTTTTCACCCAGCCTGCTCAGTTGAGACTGTAGGACCGGGAGACCAGCAGTGTTGTTTTCTTTCTTAGATCTTCAGGCCCTTGGGTTTCTGAGTGCATCTCTACTGCTTACCCACTTAGCCTTGCCTGTTACAGAACTCTCCTGGGTGTTATATATCTGCTCTTAAAAAAAAAAAAAAAAAGAGCTTCAATCCCAGGTCCTACTACAAACCACAGAATGGAATGAAAATCTGGCAAAATATCTAGATGTCAAGTGGGGTGGGCTTTTGATTGTTTACTTTGTTTGCTTTGATTGTGCATGTGGGTTGTCTGCTCTGGTCAACTCTCTTTGACAACTTCCAATCCCTTCTTGTGCTCTAGCTTGTATTAACGTACCTTCCTGTGTGTCCCTGGGTCTTGTTTTAGTCTCCATTTCTGCATTTCCTCGTTGAGAGATGAAGCCACGAGTGGCATTGCCATCCAGGATCAACGTATGAGGAGAGTAGTTCATAGTTGCACGGTATTCGGAAAACACCTTTGTGCCCCCTTTAACCGTCCAATACTCCCAATTGGACCCTGACGCTCCCCTGTAAAGCCCAAGCGACTTCACAGTCTTTATCGGCAGATTTCATAAGATGCAACGTGTACTGGGTTGACAGTCATTCCTGTGGGTAGTTCTGCATTTTATTGATAAGGGGCTTTTATATAGTTTTGAATGAAAATGATCTTATGCACTTCAGCTCACAGAACCCTTTGAACATCCCAGGTTCTGTGAGGAGCACTTGCGTTTGTTGCTTTGATTACTAATATTTCCCTAACTGACTTATGTCTTTAAATTACATTAACAAAGACCCCAGATCTCTGGGAGTGAGTAGGAATGTAAGGAGAATGGATGGCCAGTCCTTCTCAATGAACAAGGCTGGAAAAGAGGTGGGTACTGTCCCTGAGACAGAGCCTTAGTACGACTGTGCCATAAGGCTCATTCTTTTACCAAATTTGTCTCAATCAAGTGGTATTAATCAAGATAGGTGACTTCAGATATTATTTTGCATAGACTGTATCCTATAAGAAGCTTATGGAAACTTAGTTTGAGTTTTGGGTGATTAGAGGGAAGAAATATAAGTTGCTGCCTTACAGCAAGATTAAGCCTAAAAATAGTCTTTATTTATTTATTTATTTATTTATTTATTTTTTAACGTTTATTTATTTTTTTGGGACAGAGAGAGACAGAGCCTGAACGGGGGAGGGGCAGAGAGAGAGGGAGACACAGAATCGGAAACAGGCTCCAGGCTCTGAGCCATCAGCCCAGAGCCCGACGCGGGGCTCGAACTCACGGACCGCGAGATCGTGACCTGGCTGAAGTCAGACGCTTAACCGACTGCGCCACCCAGGCGCCCCTAAAAATAGTCTTTAAAAGAAGGGACATTCTTATAGCTCAAGGCAACGTAATGGCAGCACAGCCTTTCCTGGTCACTGTGGTCACGCTGACCGTAGACAGTGACATTGATCACCTATCAGATGGGCCGGCATTATCTTTGTATGGTCAGCGACTAATGATTTAAGCAAGTGATGTTCGTTTTGGACTGAATTTGCACCCCTGGGACAAGGGGAAGGGTGAGTCCCCAGACCAATGGCCATCCATGAAGCCTGTCCATTTATCTGTGTTCCTTTTTACCAACAGCAAAAAATATGTATTTATAAGACGTGCACACAAACAAGATTCTTACGGGCACATTTATGTCTCTCTGTCTAATTATCTGTGTCTGGAAACACAGCAGTCAATTGATATTTCTAGTATTGAAAAGCTGTGCAAGGTGGGGTCGCCACAGCTCGAGTTCATGCCCATGTACAAAGATGCAACGAAACACTGGCGAAGATAACGATTCTAGAGAGACGCTTGGAAAAGGTAGGGAATAGACACGAAGTGTGAAAAGAAAAAAAAAAAAGGTAGCTATGACCATCAGTACACAAACGAGAGATGTATCCTTTCCTTCTGGGAAAATTACAAGTGCCCACTGTATGTTCCGTTCCCTTTTCAGGAATATACAGGCATCATTCAGTGTCTACTCCCTTGTCAACACCAATAGCCTCTCTTGTATCACTTGCACCTGATCCCTCTAATCCATAGGGGCAGAGTCCGGACCATGAATCTTACTCTAAAATAGGCTACTTTTGGGCTTTGTGCTCAGAGCCTGGAGCCTGTTCAGATTCTGTCTGTCTGTCTGTCTGTCTCTCTCTCTCTGCCCCTCCCCCACTTGCTCTCTGTCTCTGTCTCTCTCTCTCAAAAATAAATAAACATTAAAAAAATTTTTTTAATGGGGTGCCTGGGTGGCTCAGTCAGTTAAGCGTCTGACTTCGGCTTAGGTCATGATCTTGAGGTTCATGAGTTCAAGCCCCGCTTTGGGCTCTGTGCTGACAGCTCAGAGCCCGGAGCCTGCTTTGGACACTGTGTATCCCTCTCTCTCTGCCCCTCCCCCTGTCACTCTCTGTCTCTGTCTCTCTCTCTCTCTCTCATTCTCTCTCAAAAATAAACATTAAAAAAATTAAAATAGACTGCTTTTGGCATACAATGATAGATATTTATATTTGTGTGTTCATACCTTATTTCTTTACTTCGGTTGTGTACTTCCTAAGGTCAGGGCCAGTGTCTCCCAGTTCTTCCCAGGATGGCACTTTGCACCGGTTTAACTGTCCCTGAATGTTTTGAGTGATGATGGTGAATGGAAAAAAAACTAAAGATTTAAGGAAAAAGAAAAATGCTCAACCTTGACCCTTATTTATAAAATGTAACATTAAAGAAATGTAAAGTGTCAGAGGAGTTCGAATGGTGCTTGCACTCTGCTCACGCAGACTGTTTCTAGAATGCCCTCCCGAAACAGTATAAAAATACCATCACTGCTCTGTTTCATCAGGGTACACATCGTTGTGTGCTTGCAAGCTGGTGTATGTACCAAATTATAGGATCGATTTAAACGTAGTGATCGTATCTTGAGGAGTCAAAGAGTAATTGGGGAAGGCAAGATTGGTTTTATAGCAAACGATTACGGGAAATCTTACCTGAATCTTTTCAGTTTATCATTTTACTATGCAGTGTGTCATTAGCTGATTGTTACTGAGACAATGAGGGACTCGGTTCCAAAAACAGTCAATTACTTAGTCCAATTTGGGTAATAAAAACATTCTATGAATTGAAATATAGTTTACTTTGAAAGGAAATCCTGTCTCCCTGGAGGCTGTTAAATGGTTTGGGGAAAATGGTTCGACGACTCGCCTTTTTGTTGCAACATTATATGTTGGAAAAATACGCTTAATTACATTTGGTTGGCTCCAAAGACCTTCTGATGCAAGTGGCTCTGGATATTAACAAGAAAAACTCGCACGCAGGGAACCTGGGGTCCCGGGAGGTGGTGGGATACGCCCAGTGTGCACACGGCCTGTGCCAGAGCAGACCTGAGAGCCTTGATCGCCTGACTGTGAATCCAGTTGTCCTTGTATTATTACTACATGCAGTAAAACCCACAAATAAGGAAATACTCAAAAGGATCCCGCATAGTGTTTAGGTGGTGCATCCTCTGTGAGGACGCCTCGTTGGGAATTTCGAAGTTGTAAACTGCTTTTTTTTTAAATCATGAATTCGGCTTTTTAGTAGTAGAAATGCATATTCTACTCAACAGCTATACTAGACTACCATAACGTTTATGCTCCTCTTTAAAAAGCTTTTTGATTGCTTCTAGGAAGGTCTACAAATGAATCATTGTCATAAAACAATGTGTTTGGGAGACCTTAATGTTCTTGAAAGGTTTCCTTGGCCAGTATTGTCTTTCCTGCCATGCATTTAAGACAAATCCCTCCCCAAACGCCATCACTCACCAAGCAGCTTAGGAGGAGAGTTTTCTTGGGACATAAGGATCGTGAATGTGGTGGTCCAATTCCTTTGGCTTTTTAGAAAAGTTTGGAAAAGAGAGAAATATTTTTCTCTCTTAAAAAAAAAATCTGATATTTCCTCTAATCCCCGTGGCACACATGGGTGCGTGCACACACACGTGCTCCTGAGTCCCATGTGATGCTACAGCTTTCTCTAGGACCTGACTCATTGCATAGGAAAGTTCTGGAGCTGCCTGGGCCTTTATCTGCATGCCTCATCTGAAGGGGCCTGGGCTCTGTTTGCTTACGAGGAGCTATGTCTACAAGTGACCTATTTGTTTGAGGAGTCAGAGAGCTTATCTAAGCATGGAGGACATTATCCAAGCCTTTGCTCTGGGCTCATAATGGCGCCCGGCGGCAATCCTGTCTATCCGGAATTCTTTGCTCAGTAACGTGCCCTTGAGACACGTTCTGTTTTGACGCAAGAGTAAGTGCCAAACTGTCAAGCCTGCCTTTGGGAGATATCAAACTGTGTCTGACTTTAGAGCCTGTCTCTGAAGGAACAGACACGGTTCCAAATACACTTCATTTTTGTTCCTATGATGAAATTGGAAGCAATGTAATTACCAAGGGGTGGCGACTATGACCCATTTCTCTGCATCCCACCTGTTCAAGGGTACCTACAGTCCCTTTCATACTGCTGAGCACATAGTAGCTACTCAATTCAATGTTGTTGGGACGGAACTATTGAAAAAATAGAGGAGTCACGGTCTGTCTACAGAGGGTGTGGCTGCCTGCCACTTTTCAAAATCGCATAATATATTAAAGTTATACATTTCCAAATGGTCTGCGTTAAATGGATTGAGTCAATGGCCCTAATTCATCCTGGATCCAGGCCTTTTGCAATGCGTTTGCAGTTTTTCCCATCAAGAGGTGGAACACATTTCTAATTTGCTTTGGCCAAGGGGATGTTAGCAGATGTGAAATAAGCCGATTTGTTAAGAGGCGCTCGTGCATTTCTGCATCTTCCCCTCGTCCTCTGCCTTCACAATGAGAACGTGCCCGTGTTGGAAGATGAGTCGGCTTGCCCCATTGTCCCAGCCCAGGCCACCGTAGACCACCTGGTCACCAGATCACCTAGGAGACAGCCCAGCCAAGATCAGCAGAGTTGCCTCGCCAACTTCGGGCGACTGTCAGTGTAAGAGCAAACCCAGCCCGATCCGCAAAGAGAGCCCAGCTTTTGATAGAATCATAAGCAAAATAAATTCTTATTAGGTTACACCACCGAGTCTCAGGGTGTTTGCTACGCAGAATTATTGTGGCAACAGATGATTAATAAACTATTCAATGGAGGCACCTTGGGGGCTCAGTCAGGTGAGCATCCACCTCTCGATTTCCGCTCAGGTCATGATCCCAGCGTTGTGGGAGTGAGCTCTGCATTGGGCTCCAGGCTGAGTGTGGAGCTTGTTTAAGACTCTCTCTCTGCCCCTCTTCCCTGCTCTCTCTCTCTCTTTCATATAAAAAATAAAATAAAATACTAAATACAACGTCATCTTTCTTTGACTCCTATGTCACTTCAGAATTCTAATCAGAGTAATTGTTAGGAAAATTACATACCTGTGTCTAGTTATAGGGATAAGTAAAATACAGGGGATTGAGGTGAATCTGCACAGACCTTGTTAACATAATGACCAGGTATATTTCCACACTCATAACTGGGGCATGTGGTATGATAAGCATAAGGGGTGTTATAACAAATATATTTGAATTGTTGTCCGATGCAAAAATGTACAAGTGTTCTACCTCCCGAGTTACATAAAAATGAAGAAACAACTGGGGCGCCTGGGTGGCGCAGTCGGTTGAGCGTCCGACTTCAGCCAGGTCACGATCTCGCAGTCCGTGAGTTCGAGCCCCGCGTCAGGCTCTGGGCTGACGGCTCAGAGCCTGGAGCCTGTTTCCGATTCTGTGTCTCCCTCTCTCTCTGCCCCTCGCCCGTTCATGCTCTGTCTCTCTCTGTCCCAAAAATAAATAAACGTTGAAAAAAAAATTATAAAAAAAAAAAATGAAGAAACAACAAAAGCCAAACCAAAAGCACTCTTTGGTTTCCTGTCCTTTGTCTTTTTCTAATAAAAATAGGGGGCTTGTATTATTTAATTTTATACTTAAATGGATTCCAGATAAGTATAAATTAATGGCTTACATTCACACACTTAGTATATAGAGTAAAGTTGTATTTGTAGCCAACAGACACTGATTCTGCTTAGTCAGAATAGGGATTTTTTTTTTTAATTTTTTTTTTCAACGTTTATTTATTTTTGGGACAGAGAGAGACAGAGCATGAACGGGGGAGGGGCAGAGAGAGAGGGAGACACAGAATCGGAAACAGGCTCCAGGCTCCGAGCCATCAGCCCAGAGCCCGACGCGGGGTTCGAACTCACGGACCGCGAGATCGTGACCTGGCTGAAGTCGGACGCCTAACGACTGCGCCCCCCAGGCGCCCCCAGAATAGGGATTTATTAGAAGCGTGTTGGGGAACTCACAGAACCAAAGGGGGGTCTGGGAAACCAGCACGGAAATGGACAGAAATGAAAGCATCTCTTAGGATCAAACAGGGAAATGCATGTAAAAGTATACCAATTTTTAAAAAGGTCAAGTCCGCTGGGTATGGCTTTAGCTTTGTTTTGTTTTTGTTTTTTGTTTTTTCCCACCACAATCCCTACCCTAATTCCCTTATATTGGGGAGAAGCAAGGTTGCTTTGAGTTCTGTTGAATGATGAGAAAGCTGACTGGGCAGTTGTCTAAAGATAACTAAGTAAGTGAATCCGCCCCCATAGTTCCTGTTATTAGAGGTGAAGCCAAGCCCCAAATCTAAATCCCCTGGTCTGTGATTGGTAACACTTACACTGTCCAGGAAGCCCACACTATTTTTCCCTGACAAGCATAGCCAGACAGGCATGGTTTCGGGATGAACAGGTAGGGACCTACCACTTAGGAGTGGGGACCCAGGTGAGTTTCTCCACCAGTCTGAGCCTCAGTTTCCTTATCCATAAAATGAAGATTAAAAAAGGCATCTGCCACATAGGATTGTTGTCGAAAAACTCACCCACAACCACCCACCTAAAATTAGCTTGGTTCTACTCAAGGGGGGGCCTGGCAGGAAGATGAGTTGTCTACATTCACAAAGCATCAAGGCTGAGGTGGGTGCTGAATCGAAGGACCACGGGCTTTAGGCCAGACCAGCTTGGCTTCCATTCTTGATTCCACACCAGTGAAATGTGTGACCCTGGGCAGTGTTCTTACCCTTTCGGTGCCTGGGTTTCCTACGTGTAAACTGAGATAATGTCGCTCTTGGAGGATTGTCAGGAGGATTGAATGTCTGGAGACTGCTCAGCCATGTCTGAAACGTGGTGGGTGTCCAAGAGTGAGAATCCCTTCCTTCCATCGCCTTAAGGTGCCTGTGTTCGTTCCGACATCTCAGTAGGCATCTTCCCTTCTCTTTCTCCTCCTCTGCTTCCTCCTAATACTACCATTGTTGTAACTGAAGGTGCCACAGGGAGAAATGTAATCTCGTTTCTGTGTTTCATAGTTTCACTTCCATTTAAAGAGATACATTTCCTTTTTTTAAAGTTTATTTATTTATTTTGAGAGAGAGGGAGAGAGAGAGAGAGAGAGAGAGAGAAGAGACAGCGTGAGCAGAAGAGGGGCAGAGAGAGAGGGAGAGTGGGAATCCCAAGGAGGGTCCATGCTGTCAGCACAGAGCCAGACTCGGGGCTCAATCCCACAAACCGTGAAATCATGGCCTGACTTGAACTCAAGAGTCCCGCACTTAACAGACTGAGCCACCCAGGTGCCCCAGAGATATATTTCTGTGTCCAAGAGGTGCTTTAGTACAAGACAGAAAAGCGTTCAGGTGGGTCCCTGGACTTTGTACACGCTCAAGGGAAACGACTCAGGCTAGAAATATTTCTGACTTTCGCAATAATGATCTTGGCCAAATCTTTCAACTTCTGGCTATATTCTTGTGCTGTCCTGACAGTTGAGGAGCTCTGGGGAGGAGGAAGGTGGGCAGGGAGAGTCCTTTTATTGAGAAAGAAGAAAAAGGGGCACCTGGGTGGCTCAGTCATTTAAGCGTCCAACTTTTGATTTTGGCTCAGCTCATGCTTCCAGGGTTGTGGGATTGAGCCCCACATCAGGCTCTGTGCTGACACCTTGGAGCCTGCCTGGGATTCTCTCTCTCCCATTCTCTCTGCCCCACCCTTGCTCACATGTATTCTCTCTCTCTCTCTCTCTCAAAATAAATAGATAAACATTAAAAAAGACAAGGAAGTGGGGAGGGTGAGGAAGGAAGGGACGAAAGGATGGAAGGAAGGAAGCAAGGAAAGAAGGAAGAAACGAATTTCATGGAACATACCAGGGTTCAAGTTTCCCAAATCAGAATTTGTGTTCAGAAGACATGTTGGGTTAGCTCTGCTCTGAGTAATTGCAGGGGATGTCCTTGCCTCTACGCACGGGGGGCACTTTGTAAGTGGTCTTTTTCCTCCCCCCCCCCCACCCCCCCGGCTTTCTCTGTTTCTCCCAGGCATGCTTTTTTCTCTCTGGACTAGAATGGAGGTGCTGTATCTTCTCGAATGGGATTTCTTAGAGAGAAGAACTTAAAAAGTCGGCAGACATTCATATGAGAGCAGAGAGCTCTAGTAGGGGCAAAGCTATGGAGTGAAAAGATAATGGAACTTGGGAAATCTCGTTCAGTTTAATGTCTGGGATGCATTTGTAGAATGGAGAGCACAGGTTGTTTCTTTTTTTTTTTTTTTAATTTTTTTTTCAACGTTTTATTTATTTATTTTTGGGACAGAGAGAGACAGAGCATGAACGGGGGAGGGGCAGAGAGAGAGGGAGACACAGAATCGGAAACAGGCTCCAGGCTCTGAGCCGTCAGCCCAGAGCCTGACGCGGGGCTCGAACTCACGGAGCGCGAGATCGTGACCTGGTTGAAGTCGGACGCTTAACCGACTGCGCCACCCAGGCGCCCCCAGGTTGTTTCTTTAAATAAGAACAAAACAGTAATTTGCTAAAATGATGGTGTTTCCCCCCGTGTGCTCCTAATGACGAAGCACCCCACAGGGCTCTCTTGGGTCTGGGCTGACATTTCTGTTTCCACTCGCCCTCCGAGTGGTTCACTTGTGAGGTTTCACTCGCCCTGCTTTGTCAAGGAGCAAGGAAATTTCTGAGCAAAAGATGCAAGAGTTTGGTTGATTCCCTACATTGGTGACTCAGATGATAAACTGATAATTTTACTCATTTAGAAAAATGTACTGGGAAGGCTCTCCATCATTCAGGCCCAATTTCCTCTTAGTTTGTGTTTTTGTTTCGTGTTGTTTTTAAAGTAGACTTCATGCCCCGTGTGGAGCCCAACGCGGGGCTTGAACTCACAGCCCTGAGATCAAGACCTGAGCTGAGATCAAGAGTTAGATGCTTAACTGACTGAGCCCCCCAGCCACCCCTCCTTTCATTCGTTTAAAAGAAATATTTTTAACATTTATTTTATTTGTGAGAGACAGAGAAGGAGTGAGGCAGGGTCAGAGAGAGAGAGAGGGAGACACAGAATCTGAAACAGGCTCCAAGCTCTGAGCTGTCAGCACAGAGCCCGACGTGGGGCTTGAACTCTTGAACTATGAGATCTTGACCTGAGCTGAAGTTGGACGCTTACCCGACTGAGCCACCCAGGCGCCCCGCCCCTTCCTTTCAGTCTTAGTAAGAGCTAAGATTTATGAATCGTTTTGAGGGCTTCTTTTGCTCCAGGCACCGCTCTAAGTGCTTTTGGTAGGACAAGTCATGCTAAGACTTGTGAATATCACAGAACAGGGGTCTGTTTTGTTTTTTTTTTTTTGTGGATGTATCCCATGAGCCTCGTGGGATATAGTGCCAGGCACATAGTTGATGCTTGACACATATTAGTGAACGATTAGAAATCCCTCATTACAGTCCTGTGAGGAAGGTAGTTTGTGGATGAGGAAATTGGGAGCGAGAGAAGCTAAGTGACGATCCCAGGGTCATGTGGCCAGGAAGTGGAGGAGCTGTTGGAAGGCAGAACCTGGCTGTTGACTCAAGAGCCGTAAATCTCAGCCGCTGTGGGGTGCAGTCTTACTTCCCCTTAACCTGCTCCAGGAACCTAGTGATCCAGAAAGGCTGGTCCCTGCATAATTATACCACGGTGCTGGCATATTGTTGCTTTCAGCGCCATTTATTCCCCCATCCATTACTACCATTCTCCCCTTGTTTTCTCTACCCTCTCTGTTGCTGGCACCTGCTAAATAGCATTCATCTTTTTAAAAATCTCTATTTATTTATTCAAGTAATCTTTACACCCAATATGGGGCTTGAACTCGTGACCCCACGATCAAGAGTTGCACGCTCTTCCAATGGAACCAGCCTAGTGCCCCTCATTCATCTTTTTTTTTTTTTTAAATTTTTTTTTTCAATGTTTATTTATTTTTGGGACAGAGAGAGACAGAGCATGGACGGGGGAGGGTCAGAGAGAGAGGGAAACACAGAATCGGAAACAGGCTCCAGGCTCTGAGCCATCAGCCCAGAGCCCGATGCGGGGCTCGAACTCCCGGACCGCGAGATCGTGACCTGGCTGAAGTCGGACGCTTAACCGACTGCGCCACCCAGGCGCCCCACCCTCATTCATCTTTTAATGGCCAATTGAAGCCCTCTTCTTCCTCAACCCCACACTGCCTCTGCTCTTGGGGAGCTCTCCTTCCTTCCTGTGCCATGACACTGATCCACGCCTTCAACACTGATCGAATTGAGTCTCTGCTACTCAATTAATTACATTAATGAAGAGTTTGTCCCTCCAATTAGAACACAAGCTTCTAAGGTCACAAGCTTCTAAGGGACAGTGACAATCTCCGAAACCAAGAACAGGGCCTCCATCAAGGATTGTCACCCCTAGTCTCTCACCTCTGCTATGTGTCATTTCTTCCTCGTGGCAAGGAGAGATCATATCAAAAGGGACTGGGAATTAAAAGCTAAATAAAACTGAAGAGGGGCGTGTGGGTGGCTCAGTTGGTTAAGCATCCGACTTCGGTGCAGGTCATGACCTCATGGTCTGTGGGTATGAGCCTGACAGCATGGAGCCTGGAGCCTGCTTCAGATTCTGTGTCTCCCTCTTTGCCCCTCCTCCATCACTCTCTCTCTCTCTCTCTCTCCCTCAAAAATAAATAATAAAACTTAGAAAGAAAGAAACGAAAGAAAGAAAGAAAGAAAGAAGGAAGGAAAGAAAGAAAGAAAGAAAAAAGAAAGAAAGAAAAAGAGAGAAGGAAAGAAAGAAAAAGAAAGAAAGAAGAAAAAAAAGAAAAGAAAGAAAGAAGAAGGAAAGAGAAAGAAAGAAAGAAAGAGAAAGAAGGATAGAAAGAAAGGAAGAAAGAAAGAAAAAGAAAGAAAAAGAAAGGAAGAAAAAAAGAAAGAAGGAAAGAAAGAAAGAAAGAAAGAAAGAAAGAAAAAGAAGGATAGAAAGAGAAAGAAAGAAGGAAAGAAAGAAAGAAAGAAAGAAAGAAGGAAAGAAAGAAAGAAAGAAAAAGAAAGAAAGAAAGAAAGAAGGAAGGAAAGAAAGAAAGAAAAGAAGGAAGGAAGGAAGAAAGAAAACTGAAGAGAAGGTTTAGCATAGAAGTAATTTAGCACAATGGTTTCGAACACGGACTCTGTCCTCAGTTGACTCACTTTTGCTTCTCATAGACATTTTATTGCCTATTGCCGTGTAACCACTTACCACCAAACTAAGTGCTATGAAGTCCCATAAATATCATTCTTTTCCACAGTCTATCACGAGGCTATGGTGAAGATGTCAGTTAGGGTTTCAGTCATCAGAAGGTTTGACTGGGACCAGAGGACATGATTCCAAAATGACTCCCTGCCAGGGCTGCCTGTTGCTAACAGGTCTCAGTCCTTTGCCATATGGGCCTTTCCATGGCACTTCTGCTCTGCTCTGTTGGCCACACAGACCAACCTTGATGGAACTAGAGTGTATTATGCTAAGCAAATAAGTCAGTCAGAGAAAGACAAATACCATATGATTTCACTCATATTTGGAACTTAAGAAAAAAAAAACAAACCAGGTGAACATATGGTAAGAGGGAAGAAAGAGAGAGGGAAACAAATCATACGAGACTCTTAAAGATAGAGAACAAACAGGGTTAGTGAAGACAGGGGTGTGAGGGATGGACCCGATGTGTAATGGGTATTAATGAGGGCGCTTGTGATGAGCACTGGGTTGCATGTAAGGGATGAATCATTGAATTCTACTCCTGAAACCAATATTGCACTGTGTATGAACTAACTAGAATTTCAATAAGAATTTGAAAAGAAAAAAAAAAAAAAAAAACGCCAGTTCCCTCATCGGTCAAATGGAGACATTATTGGCACTGTGTCACATTGTGAACCCACTGCAAGAATTAAATGAGTTAATACAGGCAAGGTGCTTAGAGCGCTATTCAAATATTAACTATTATTATTAAAAAATGCAAACTAATCTCAGAGTAGCAGATGGGCCTGACCCGAGGAGAGCCTACCCGCGCCCCCCACCCCCCCAGCCCCGATGGCTTTTTTTTCTCACCTCTCCCTCGGGTCTGAGTGTGTGTGGGTAAAGTAGCAGGGCGGTGAATGCTGTTCCAGCATAAAAGTCCCTTCCAAAGAGGATCTTTCAGCGTAAGAACAGGCCTTTGTAAAGACAAGGCGTCTTGGGCCTATTTAACCCCTCAGCAAGCTGAAGTGTAAGGATTGACTTCCCAGAAAAATGGGTGAATGTCACTTGCTCTGTCGGGGGCCACTAACTGAGGATGCATATCTGCGACGGAGAAATGGTCAAAGTGGAAAGACGGTCCCATGACTATGTGGAGAGTGAGAAAGACATTTCACTCACTGATGAAATAATTTTGGAACATCTGCCATATCCCAGGTACTATGTCAAATGTGGAATTACAGTAGATTTCCAAAGAAAAAACCAATAAAGGTTTCTGACTTCATGGAGCTTCCAGCCATTCTGATGCGGTAAGCTTCAAACAAAGAATTACACACATATATACAATTACGATCCCTACAAGGAGAGGCGTAGTGCAGAGGAAGTCCTTTTTGGTGGATTAACATACGATTTGGTTTGCCAGCGGCGGTCTCGATTTATACCCATTTTCAGCCTAATTAACCCCAGTGTCTAATTTCACTTTTAATTTTTTTTAATGCTTATTTTTGAGGGAGACAGAGACAGAGCACACATCGGGGAGGGGAAGAGAGAGGGAGACACAGAATCTGAAACAGGCTCCAGGCTCTGAAATGTCAGCACAGAGCCCAAGGCAGGGCTTGAACTCATGAACCGCGAGATCATGACCTGAGCTGACGTCGGACGCTTAACTGACTGAGCCATCCAGGCACCCTCTAATTTCACTTCTAAAAGGGTCCTAGTTTGTAATAGAAACTATAAGGACACCTAATAATAGGAAACTTGACCCAGTCAGGAAGGTAAGGAAGTCTTTCCTCAGGAAGTGATCAAAGTGTTGAGATCTGCAGGAATAGGAATTAACCAGCCAAAGCGGGTGGGGAAAGAGAATAGTTCAAACAGAGGACTAAGACCCTATCATGAGACTGAGCGCAGAACATTCTAGGTGCTGCAGGTGTAGAGAGGTTGGGGCACAAGGAGTGAGGAAGTACAGTCCTGAAATGCAGTGGTCCAAGTTGTCGGGCCAGATCGTGTCTTCAAAGTCGGGGGAAAGGTCTGGGGTTTTATTTTAAGACCAACAAGAAGTTAAAGAAGTGTTTAAATCAAGACAGTTACATGAATGATCGGACTGAGGTTCCAAAAGAGTCACTCTGGTTGCATATGGACAAGAGAATCACTGCACGAGTGGAAAGGGCTACGGCAGAGAGAGACAGTGGCAACATTCGGGAGATATTTGGAAGGAAAAGTTGACCTCTTGAGAGGTGATTTGGATTTGAGAGACAAGGAGAAGGGTGTCAAAATACCTCCGAAGTTTTTGGCTTACATACTTGGGTTCATTTAGAGAGGTAGGAAACACTGAAAGAGTATTAGGTTGAAGGAAGAAATGTGAGTTTGATTTTACACATATTGAGTTTAAAGTACCTTTGAGATACTCAAGTGGATTTATCAAGTAGGCTGCTGGATATGTGGGTCTGGAGTTCAGAGTAGAGGTTTAGGCTCCCGACGAGTTTGTGAGTCATTTGTGTATTTTGGGTTTGGGAGATGCCCGGGAGAGATTGTCTGGAGGGAGAAGTCGCCGTAACCTGGGGCTGTGGGGGAAATTCCAGCACTAAAAATATGTCAGAGGAAACTAACTCGGCAAAGGGACAGCAGCAGAGAGGCAGGAAGCAACCAGGAGAGTGAGGCAGCAGGGGGTGGGGGGCTGCTGAAAGTGATCAGAGGTATTTTTAGTGTGACCTGCTTGGAACAAATCCTGGCGAGGAATAGCCTTTGCGAGCCCTCTTAGAGAAGGATTTCACGGTGCACACAGTTAGCCATGACGCCATACAAACACGGAAGCATTAATAGGACAGTGAGAGAGGGAAGTGAAAGCCATTCATTAAAGCCTTCTCCGGGATCCAGGTTGTTCTTAACCATTTTGAGTACAACCAAAAGAAAGCCAAGCCTGGGCTCCCCCTTGGTCTCTTCAGCCTGACTCGCCCACGTGGACGGAGAAGAGGGAATAGGGGGCTGGGTGACCTAGAAGTTTCACTGCTGTGGTCCGGAAAGTTGTGTGAGTCCTGACTGGACTCTGGGGTTCCTTGCCTGCTGGTTGCTGGGCAGGTATGGATACAGCCCCACGCCCGTGTCACCTTCGAGCTCGTCACCACTATATCTCCTGCCAGTCACACACCCTGGAACTGAAATACGGTCTCTGTGCCACTGAGACACGTGACAATGATCGCGGCCGTCACTGCAGAGTTCATGTCTCTGGGAGAGCTGCTCAGAATATAATGGTTCGTTGATCACCCAGGAAATGCATCCAAATCTGATCGCTCCTTTGCGGAAACCTAAGCATAAAGAAGCACGGACAGACATGCGCACTCACCATCAAAAGGATGCCCTGCTTTTGCGATAGATGCGTTCCCGAAATGTTTTGTGCTCATCAGATCTTCGTAAGCCAAGCAACAGATTTTTCTTTGACTTCACATTCTCATTTTAGAGATGATTTATTTTCAAATGACAAGTGTTTCTTAACATTTCTGGCTACAAGTTACTTTCTTTGTTCCTTCTTTCTCCTCGACTTCCCCCACCCCAATTTTTTGTCAAGAATTTAATGATCTAAAAACACTTAAAGCCATTAGGAAGTGACCATAGGAGAAGAATCCTTTCAAAGTATTATTAATTCATGGCTCTGCTGGGGCCCTGAGGTCCAGCACGTGTTTAGAGGACAACATTCTGGAGACAGGCGTCTGAACCAGAAGACTTCTGACTTCAGGCCCAGGGAAGTTTATGACGCAGAATAGGAATATGACTTCTCTTCTGCCTGGATTTCTCTCTTTCTTTCTTTCTTTCTTTTTTTTTTTTTTTTTTGTTAATTTTTTTTTAATGTTTATTTATTTTTGAGAAAGGGAGGGAGACAGAGTGTGAGCAAGGGAGGAGCAGAGAGAGAGGGAGACACAGAATCCGAAACAGGCTCCAGGCTCCGAGCTGTCAGCACAGAGCCTGATGCGGGGCTCGAACTCACAAACCGGGAGATCGTGACCAGAGCCGAAGTCAGTTGCTCAACCGACTGAGCCACCCAGGCCCCCCTGCCTGGATTTCTTTATGTGAAAATTATCTTTCTGGGCCTGGACCTACAGAGGAATTTTAAACAGGAATTTCTCAAAGACGCATACCCACCTCCCTATATTATTAGAGTCATAAACGTTGGAAGAGTGTCAAAGGGGAAGCAGGGAGTCAGGAGGTAGTAAGATTTCATTACAACTTGAGCCTTAGTTCACCATTCCATGCCTTGGCCACTACAACAATGATATATCAGAGAGCCTTCCAACCATGAGTGGGAGAACTACAAATTATGGGTCCGTTCCTTTTCCTTCGCGCCCAGAATGGAAAACCGGCTCCAGCTGAAAGGCCACGGCACAGTAGGGGAACTGAAGACAGTTTCAGCATGGACGCTGCATATAGACATTGATTTTTTTTTCCAGTGTATTTTCTGAGCATTTTCAGCATAACTAAGGACGCGATATCCCAAGATAAGAGAGCTATCAATGGAAGTTCATTTTTTTTTCAAATGGAAAAGAATATGAGGGCTCCCCCTTGGTCTCTTCAGCCGGACTTACCCACACAGAGGGAGAAGAGGGAGCCGGGGGCTGTGTGAGCTAGAAGTTTCACTGCCGTGGTCAGGAGAGTTGTTAGAGGCTCCTAGTCACAGGTCACATTTTGGGGCTCAGCCTCTGTGCACATCTCCTGCAGGTGGAAGAGCTGTTTTACATAATTACGTTATAAGCGGAAGCAGAATAAACCGTTATTTACGTGGGGGCTTTACTGCTCTAAGGCCCCTTGGATATTGTTCACTGGTTGCCTGCAGAGATCCTCAAACTCTAATTATGGGTGTTTTCCCTTCCATTCCCCCTGAGCACGTTACACATGGCTGTACATTCTTTGACATTTCTGATGAGAGGTGGAGTCTAGGTCTCCTCTCCTTGAACCTGGGCAGGCTCTGTGACGACATCGACAAGTAGAGTACGGTGGAGATGACAGTCTGGCAATTTTCAGGCCCAGATCTTAAGGAACTGGTGCGTCCACTCTGTTTCTAAAAGCCCTGAGCTGCTGTATCAGAAGTCCGAGTATGGCAGGAAAGACTATCTAGAGAGGCTTGGACGCCATATGGCAAGAGAGTGGCCCAGCGGAGCCCGGGCTTCCTGGATTTCCTGGCGCAGTGCCAGGAATATATGTAATATGTGTGAAGCCACCGGAGACCCTCCAGCCCAGCCCAGCCTCCATGGAAACTCACCTCGTGTTCCCTGTCCGTGCCACACAGAACAGAAGAAATGCCTAGCTTAGCCCTGCCGAATTTTTGCCCCATCGATCATGAGGATAAACACAATGATGTTTGCCAAGAAGCAGGTCTCTGACGAGAACCTGTGAATCATCCAAAAAAATCATCTTTTTTTCCTATTTCAAGAACGTCTTTCCAAGACACACGACTCCTTTATAACCACCTGCAGATTACAATCTACAGCACAAATTCCAGGCAGCACTGGGACATCTAAATTTGATGAGGCACACAAAAAATTCCCGTATTAAATTCTTATCTAGTTTTGGAAACTTTCTCGTAGATGCTCTGAGAACAGATGCCATTCATTCTTATTGACCTTTGCTCTACTGATTATAATCACATTCCCTGCCAGAAAGTGCAGTGGATCAGAAGAAGTCGTCATTTTTAATAGGCTATTTCAGGAGCAATATTATTAGATTTGTAGAAACCTCATTCCAGAACATCAAGGGCAATTTTACTGAGGAAATGTAAGAACTAAGTCCTTCTACCTCTGCAAGAACTTAAAGGGATTGGATGGCTAAAGTTACAAATTGAGTTGATATACATAATACTTGGAGATATTACTCTTCTGCCTAAAATAAATCAATAGTTTCACTCAGTTTTTTGTTCACTCAGTTTTTGTAGATAGCATGCTCTCTACAGATGGACGGATGCCTGTTTCTCTAAAATGGACCGGTAATAGGACGTTCTAGTTATTCAAACATTCAAATATTTTATGAACTGAGAATTCCTGTCCATACCTTACAGCATTGGCCAATTTCAAAAAATTTCAGGTAAATGAAATACTTTGTAGCTTCCACTGAGAATGATGTTTTACTCCCCTAATGATCCAGAAGGCTCTTGCATACCCACAGTGCTCAAGGGTGCCCTTGGGAAACTCACACCGTAGATAAAGAAAGCACAAGAAACTGGGAAATCCGCTGTTGGGTAGAATCCATCCTTCACAGTAAGTTGTTCATTTCTCATCTCTCCTGTGGTTTTATTGTTCATTTCTCATCTCTCCTGTGGTTTTATTTTTTTTTTTCAACGTTTATTTATTTTTGGGACAGAGAGAGACAGAGCATGAACGGGCGAGGGGCAGAGAGAGAGGGAGACACAGAATCGGAAACAGGTTCCAGGCTCCGAGCCACCAGCCCAGAGCCCGACGCGGGGCTCGAACTCCCGGACCGCGAGATCGTGACCTGGCTGAAGTCGGACGCTTAACCGACTGCGCCACCCAGGCGCCCCAAGTAACGCCCGATTTTTAACCAGCCTACTTTCCACCTGCAAACCGGCTCTGAAGCACATGGAATCTTGCTGTCAATTCCTTTTCATGGATATATGTTTTACGTAGAAAAAAAAATTATGAAGCCAAAATGTCCTTGCGCCTTTCAAGCATCTGCAAACATGAAGCTCAGGGACTACATGAATGGATGGCGAATGAGTGGATGGGTCTTTTGTGTGCTGAATCATCCGTGGGGAACCCACCAACAGCTGTCAGTAAGGAAGTCGGGCCATCTGGGTGAATGAATAGGTAGCCTCGTACTATCATTTATGTCTACCATATGATCGAGTTAATTAGTTAATTGAGTGACATTGGATTTTCCCAGCCTGAACTTCCTGAACATGGAAAGGCTTTTGGCTCGCCAGATGCAGACATTTGTTCATTAATTCATTTTTCCTTGGGGTGCCTGGGTGGCGCAATCGGTTAAGCGTCCGACTTCAGCCAGGTCACGATCTCGCGGTCCGTGAGTTCGAGCCCCGCGTCAGGCTCTGGGCTGATGGCTCGGAGCCTGGAGCCTGTTTCCGATTCTGTGTCTCCCTCTCTCTCTCTGCCCCTCCCCCGTTCATGCTCTGTCTCTCTCTGTCCCAAAAATAAATAAACGTTGGAAAAAAAAAAACAATTCATTTTTCCTTGAGCAAATATTGATTGAGCGCCTGTTGAGCATTATGCCTGGCTCTGTGCTAAGTGCTGAAGCTAAAGCAAGAAACTAGACAGACGTGGTCCCTGCCAACATGGAGCTTACCCCTGGAGAGGGAGCCATGTTCCGCACGTTACTACATAACTTGTTAATTACCACGTGGCAACTGTGAAAATGAAAATGTAGAGGGTCCAATAAAAACATAAAATAGGAGATCTAACCTGGAAAGGTGGCAAATCGTAGTAAGCGTCCCTGCACAAGAGGCGCCAAAGTCGATGGGAGTTAGCTAGGGCAGAGAGAGAGAAAGGTGTGCTAGGCAGAAGGAACAGCTGTGGGAAAACCCTAGAATCAGGTGGAGCTTGGCATATCACAGGAGCTGAGAGGCAGCTTGTTAGCAGGAGAGGGAGACCAGGATGACCTAGAACCTTACCAAATATTTGAAAGATTTGGGATTTTATGCCAATGACAGTGACGAACCAGTAAGGGCTTTAAGTGGCGATATAAAGTGATCAGATGTGGATTTTTGAACAGATTGTTTGGCCTCCTACAGAGAATGCACTGGAAGGAGCAAGGATGAGAACAGAGAGAGCAGTTAGAAGGTTCCTGCACAATCTAAGAGGAAGATTCTGGTGGTCATGTCTGAGGAATGGAGATTAGGGACAGGAAAGGAACTGTGATGCTTCTACCCTACGCCCCCAACCTTGTTCACTGTATAGCTTCACTGCTCATTTTTGAAACAGAAATCAGTCGCAAGAGAATAGGGACAGGAAGGGAAAATCATGAAATGTCCAATCATTCAACAGACGTTTATTGTGTACCGTGTTAGGTCCTATTTGTAGCACTTGGGGAGACGGAAGAGAACAAAACAAAAAATGAAACCACACTCTAAGGGCAAGCCTCTGAAATTGAGCCCATATTCCTGATTTCCTTAACCTGGAGCACATCTTGGCCTCGCATTATGTACCGTAAGAAGGGGCGCTAAGGTAATCTTTACAACTTTCTCTACATTTCTTTTATTCGGCATTTCCTTTTTCCTCTTCTCTTCTATGACTTAGTATCAATTTTATCCCATTTTTCTGGGCACAAAAAAACGTTTTGAGGAATGATATGCCAACCATTGAAAATGTGTCCAGAAAATTCCCTTCTGCACGGAGAGCGATCCCTTCCTCTGTAGTCCAGATGTGAGGTATTAGTTTCTTTAGCATTCACCCTGTGCCAGGCACTGTCTTAGGTGCTTTGTATGTATTACCTCTCTTCACATTGATCTTCGTAGCATTAGGAAGTACTATTATTACCCCAGTAGATGAGAACACTGAGGCACGCAGCAATTAAGTAACTTGCACCGGGCTCCACAGCTAGTGAGCGCCAGGGTTCTCCTCGTGGAGAAGCAGGTAGCATGCCTTTTTCCATTCCAGTCCCTACCGGGCCACTGCCCTCAAATCTAAGCTCTGAACAGGCACAACCAGAAGCTTCACTCCGCTATAATAAAATCCTCAGGGGATTCTGCAACCCCTTTCCATCTGGGCTTCGGGTCTACAGCTGCTGATCTCCCTGTCACGAGGCCTGGTTTCCTTTGTGTTCTAGAAGCCATGCTTTCCATGCTCGACCCTCAGCATGTCACTGGGAATGAGGATAATGTGATCACATGGTAGAAAGGCCAAAAAGGGGTGGAACGTAGGCAGAGAAGGCCCCTTAGTTTCATCAGCGCATTGGATAATCCTTTGGAGGATGAAGTTTATAAGCCATGAGTGAACCTGAAATTCTGGCTGACCAGATTTTGAGAAAATTCCCATCTGTTTTGCGTTTAAAATGGGCTTTTCATTTGTTGAGAAGTTTTGAATCAGGGATTATGTTAATACTAGACGTGGAAACATTCCCAAAGGTAAAACTCTTCAGAGGGGATTTCTTGGAGGATGTATTGAAGTTTTTGGTACGTAACCCATAATCTGTTTCCCTGGTGAGTGGGTATAGTCCCATTGGGTCTTACTCTGGGCCTATGGCCTCCCTGACTAACCAATAAGGAGAAGGTGGGTGTGGGCAGGGGCAGTGGCTGAGCGGGGAAGGGGGGCAGGGAAGTAGGGAGGCAGGGTGAGAAGAACAGAACAGTTAGGTAAGAAAGCATTTCAATAGGTCAGGATGTGTCTCCATACTTGTGTGGTGTTTAACTGTCTACACTGCCTGCTGGTGACATATTCAATTGGATCTACCTTTTATAAAATCACCATAGTTATCATAGAAGGCCTGCCATCAACCAGATCTTGATCACTTACTGAGGACGGTTGGGGACATTTTTTTTTTTTTTTTTTTTTGTACTTGCTAATTTCCTCCAATCCCTGTGGTCCCCAACCCAGTGAAGGTTTTGAGAGACAGAGATGCCCATGTTCAAATCAGAAAGACAAAACGCTCCTAAAATAATGTGGAGAAAGCCACATTCATCACTGGCATTAGAGAGTGAGTGTAGGCTGGAAGTCTTGAAGGCAGTCTGTCTGTTTTCCGAGAAAATCATCTTTAACAGAGATCTCTGTGGGGAATGTGGGTCACCAGCTGGGCTCCATCTCTACCAAAGAAGAGACGAGAAGAAGAAGCGGACCCAAGTGGCGATATGGAAGATACGTATTGAGCACAACATAAACAGGCAGTAAAAAGCAAAGCTGGTGTATAGGAGCAAGAATCCAATAGTTCACCCAGCCCTCTAGGCATGGATCCTAGGATTTTTTAAAAAGCTTCTCCTGAAAAGACCTCTGTGTCTCTGGAAATGGCAAGCATGTCATTTTGGTGCATCAGGCAGTGATTGCTCTGACCACCTCTGAGAACTCGGACCCCTGGGTCACTAGTCCTCTCAGTCCTAGAGCCCGGGTCACCACATCTGCCTCTGGCGTCAAGTCCGAGAAGAGGCACACGGGCAGGTGCAGGCGGAAAGGGTGCTACTTACTGATGGAGATGGTGGAGGTGGGGGGCTGACCGGGTGATGCTGATGAAGGGGAAGGCCGCTGTCCCTGTGAAGCTTGTTAGAGACACAGGAACTTATGAGATTTGGAGACTCTAATCTTCTTTCCCCCAGGCTCGCTTCAGAAGACTGCAATTTGGGGTACGAGGATGATAAAACCAACACACGTTTAGGTAGCCTTGCAAACCTCAGGTACAAAGAGAGTCAATTAAAGGAAGAGCTTCGTTGTGACAAAAGATACGAGGAGAATTGCAGGGTTGGCTTCAGATTCACATCACTTCCTCTCATTTGTGACTCAGAAGTGAAGTGTGTGTGTGTGTGTGTGTGTGTGTGTGTGTGTGTGCGTGCGCGCGCGCGTGTGGTGTGTGTATTTATATGGGGAGAGTATGTGCAAAGCTGATTGCCCAGGTCACAGAAGTCATCTTAATTAATTTAATGATACAGATAAGAGTTATCCAGCACACGTCTGACCATTTAATCTCCTCTCCTATCTTGATGAGGATGAAAGACAGAGGCTTACCTCGAGTAAGACCTGCCCTATCTATGTTTTCTGAGAAGCTAAGTGATTTGGGGATGGAATCTCCACATGGCAACGCTTCTTCCTCCTTCTAGAATTCAGAGAGGCTGAGCCCTCTAACAATGAAGAAATGAAATCTTAAAAAAATAAAAGGAAATGAAATCTCAGACATTAGGATATTCCGACGTTTATTTCATTTTCTCACCTAAAAGAGAACTTGGGACACCTTGTTGGACTCAGTTCTCCTTGACTCTGACATTAGGGACTGAGCAAATAAGAAGAAGTTCGATTTTTCAGCATATAATTGCCCTTGCTGACAGAAATCAAATTTATAACGCCAGGAAGGTCTGGTTTTAATTCCCTCCATCTTCCTGGGATAGTGGGTGGCTTGGTTCATAAAGCTGATCTCTCACTTCTGGAATTGGATTGCATTCCCAAGCTGAAACATGTCTGCATTTAATTTGTATATACTCGTGTATTCTGGGTCTGTGCTATTCAATGAGAAATGGGGCTTAACTTCAGCGTTGCAATACTGGCTGAGGAGCATTTTAACTTGTTACAGGTCTCCTAAGACACGGGGATTTTAAGCCATTGCTTTTCAAAAGTTGAGTGCGATTGTGTTTGTGCCAAAGGGAGAGTGGGGGCACCAGTGGGGGATATGGTGTTTTATAAGGAGTCATTAAAATAGAGTTACACTTAACCAGGCAATTCTCTTTTTGCTTACATATCTAGGAAATAAGCCAAAAACTTAGCAAAGATTCAAAATGATTACTGATACTGAACAGCTCAAAAATTTTTCCTCTCTCTTAGTTTCTCTTTGTGCCAGGTGAAGACAAGATTTATATTCAGACGTGGTTGTCTCTAGACGACTCAAATTTCTTTGGTGTGAATTAATACAATTCATTATAACAGAACTAAGAATAAGTCATATGATCATCTCCAATAATGGTCAAAAAACACATTTGACGTAATTCCTCAACAATCCATGTTAAAACGTAACAATTGAGAACAGTTTTGTAACATGACATGATAAAATTACACACACACACACACACACACACACCCCTCAGCCCAAAGCCTGCATCTATTTATTTATTTAGCAAGATAGAGTGTGCATGCACATAAGGGAGGGAGGGACAGAGACAGAGAGAGAGATAGAGAGAGAGAGAGAGAGAGAGAGAGAATCCCAAGCAGGCTATGTGCTGTCAGCGCAGAGCCTGACATGGAGCTTGAACTCATGAACCGTGAGATCATGACCTGAGCCAAAATTAAGAGTTGGACACTTAACCAACTAAGCCACCCAGGTGCCCCCAAAGCCTGCATCTTAATCATGGGAAAACACTAGAGGCTTTCCACTAAGTCAGGAACAAGACAAGAATGGAAGAGTGTAATTAGCAGCATGAAAACATATGAAAGTATACAACCCACTGGGAACGGTAAGTATATAGTCAAATACAGAATAATATAATGTTTTCAAGTCGAGTATTAAAGCTGAAAGACAAAAGTATTAAAGTAACTATAACTAAAATAATTTGTTAATGGATACACAAGATGAAAATATGTGAAGTGTGATGTCAAATAGCATTAAGTATGGAGGGATGTGAAATGAAAGTGTCATTTTTGTGTGCGATTGAAGATTTTACCCGCTTAAAATGGACTGTTGTAATGATAACGTGTGTCATGTAAGCCTCATGGAAAACATAAAAAAAACCCTAAATAAAACCTAAAAAATATTATAAACAGTTATATAAAATACAAAGAGAAAGGACACAAAGCATACCACTCCCAAAACTCATCACTTCACAAAGGAAGACATCAAGAGAGGACAAAAGGAATAAAGGGACTATGAAGCAGAAAATAGTTGACAAAATGACAATAATAAGCCCTCACTTATCAATATTTACTTTAAATATAAATGGATTAAATTTCCCAATTAAAAACAGAGAGTAGCTTAATGAAGTTTTAAAAATCCAGCTATATATAGCCTACAAAAGACTCATTTTAATGTTAAGGACATAGATAGGCTTAAAGTAAAGGTCTGGAAAAAAGATATTCTGTGCAAATGTAACCAACAGAGAGCAGGAGTGGTTATTCTTATAATCAGACAAAATAGACAAAATAGACTTTAGGTCAAAAACTGTAACAAGAGGGGCGCCTGGGTGGCTCAGTCGGTTGAGCGTCCGACTTCGCTCAGGTCACAATCTCACAGTCCGTGAGTTCGAGCCCCACATCAGGCTCTGTGCTGACAGCTCAGAGCCTGGAGCCTGTTTCAGATTCTGTGTCTCCCTCTCTCTCTGCCCCTCCCCCGTTCATGCTCTGTCTCTCTCTGTCTCAAAAATAAATAAAAGTTAAAAAAAAAAAACTGTAACAAGAGACAAAGCAAGTCATTACATAATGATAAAGGGGTCAACTCATCAAGAGGACATAACAATTATAAATATATATGCACCCAACATAAGAGCAATATATATGCTCTTAAAATATAGACAATAGATACAGATATAAAGCAAATATTAAGAGATTTGAAGGGAGAAACAGACAGCAATACAATAATTGTAGGGGACTTCAATACTCTCTTTGAGGTGATGGATATGTTAATTAACTTGACTGTAGTCATCACTATGTCCTTATAATGATGTGTATATATATCCAACATCATGTTTTATACCTTAAATACATACACTTTTTATACGTAGTTTTTGTCAGTTATAAATCTGGAAAAATAAAATAAATAACTCTAGCAAGTTGGTAGTATTGTCACACGTCAAGATATTTTAAAATACAAATGTGATGATATATTCCTAGTTAGGTATATCCAAAGAATAAAAACAAAGCACAAAGAAATCTTTTTTTTTTTTAAATTTTTTTTTTCAACATTTATTTATTTTTGCGACAGAGAGAGACAGAGCATGAACGGGGGAGGGGCAGAGAGAGAGGGAGACACAGAATCGGAAACAGGCTCCAGGCTCTGAGCCATCAGCCCAGAGCCTGACGCGGGGCTCGAACTCACGGACCGCGAGATCGTGATCTGGCTGAAGTCGGACGCTTAACCGACTGCGCCACCCAGGCGCCCCAAGCACAAAGAAATCTTAAAGTACATTCAGTAGTCTTATTTTTGCACTACCTCTGATAATACATAAATTGTGGGATAAAGCAGATAAGTCACTTGGTTAGTGTTATTAGAAACCAAGATTTTCCACTAAATACAAAGGATTGCAAATGAAAGAACGGCTCTGCAACAATGAGCATCCTTTGAACTCAGACTGTGAATTATAAAAAATCATTTCTTCCCTGGAGAAGGAAAAGTTGATTCTGGGTCTGGGGCAGGAAATGTACAACTTGAGCTTGGTGCCTCTCAGGTTATTTATCAAAATCTATTCAGATCTTGTCAGAAGGACAAATGGGAAAAAGGACATAGGAGCCAATTTAAAGGGGCCCCCTCTGGCCAAAAATTGTGTAACCTGAGCATCGAAAAGATAACTACAAAGGACTGAAACACATGAAATATACTAAGGTTCATGTGTTATAACGATCTTTTAAGAAGGTAACTCATTGGTCAATGTTGGAGGTGGTTAAGACATCAACTCATTTTGAAAGTTCATATAAGATAAGACTTAAATATCTACCTTGCTTTTCATGTAAAGATAATATTTCAAAGTAACCAAATATTTGATGGAAGAATTATCTTCTTTAAAGAAGAGTTACCATGAGTAAATGCAGAAGGACTTATAGAATTGGAAAGAAATCACTAATACGTCATTGCCAGAGTTAGAAAAATTGTAACTGTAATGAAATAATGGATCAAACCAGCAATCAGCAATGGCAGCTAAAGCCATTAGATGAGATACAGATGGACAAATTTTATAATAGATGGAGTGGCTGCCACCTGAACCCACTTATGTGTCTTAGCACCACTGCAATTAGGAGGGACAAATATTATGTGCATTCTGATGTAATGCATTGCAAAGTACCCAGAACCCAGGTGAAAGGCCTGTATGCCAAAAACTATAAAATACCGATGAAAGAAATTGAAGATGACACAAACAAATAAAAGGATAACCCATGCTCATGGATTGGGAGACCCAATGTCATTAAAATGTCCATACTACCCACAGCAATATACAGGAGTTCAATGCAGTCCCTACCAAAATACCAACAATATTTTTCATAGAACTAGAACAAATAATATTAAATTTTGTATGGAATCGCAAAAGACCCTGAATAACCAGAGCAATCTTGAGAAAGAACAAAGTTGGAAGTATCACAGTCGAGATTTCAAAACATACTACAAAGCTGTAGGAATGAAAACAGTGTGGTCCTGGCACAAACATGGACACATAGATCAACAGAACCGAATAGAGAGTCCAGAAATAAACTCACACGTATCTGGCCAATTGATCTAGGACAAATGAGGCAAGAAATTGCAGTGGGGGAAAAGACAGTCTCTTCAACAAATGGTGCTGGGAAAACTGGACAGCCACAAGTAAGAGAGTGAAACTAGACTACTTTCTTACACCCTACACAAAAATAAACTCAAAGGATTAAATACTTAAAATTCCCTGAAGTAAACATAGGCGGTGACTTCTTTGACATGAGCCATAGAAACATTTTTCTAGCTGTGTCTCCTCAGGTAAGGTAAACAAAAGCGAAATTAAACTGTTGGGACTACATCAAAATAAAAAGCTTTTGCACAGTGAAGGAAACCATCAACAAAAGAAAAAGTCAACCTAGTGAATGGGAGAAGACATCTGCAAATGATTTATGAAATAAAGGGTGAGTATCCAAAATGTATAAAGAATTTAAACAACTCAACACCAAAAATAAAATCTGTTTGGAACATGGGTAGGGGACCTGAAGGTGTATTTTTCCGAAGACATATAGATGGCCAGTAGACACATGAAAAGATGCTCAACATCACTCATATGAGGGAAATGCAAATCAAAACCACAATGAGATATCATCTCACACCTGTCAGAATGGTTAAAATAAAAAAAAAATACACATGAAACAAGAGTTGGCAAGGATGTGGACTCATGCACTGTTGGTGGGAATGCAAGGTGGTGTAGCCACTATGGAAAATTGTATGGAGGTAACTCAAAAAGCTAAAGCTAGAATTACCCTATGATCCAGTTTTCCACTGCTTAGTATTTATCCAAAGAAAATAAAAGCACTAATTCAAAAAGATATGTGCACCAATGTCTATTGCAGATATGGAAACAACCCAAGTGCCTGTAGACACATAAATGGATAAAGAAGATATAGTGTGTGTGTGTGTGTATAACATATATATATATATACATATATATATATATATATATATATATATACACACATACATACATAGTGGAATATTACTCAGCCATCAAAAAGAATGAGATTTTGCCATTTGCAACAACATAGATGGACCTAGAGGGTATAATACTAAGTGAAATAAGTCAGTCAGAAAAAGACAAATGCCATATGATTTCTCTCTTATGTGGAATTTAAGAAACAAACAAAGAAAGAAAATAAGAGACAAAAACCAGACTCTTAAATACAGAAAACACATTGGTGGTTACCAGAGGGGAGGTTGGTGAAATAGATGAAGGGGATTAAGAGGACACTTACCCTGATGAGCACTGGGTAATGTATAGAATCATTGAGTTATTATGATACACCTGAAAAGAATATAACACTGTATGTTAACTATACTTCAATTAAAAAAGAAAAGAAAAAAAAAGAAATACCTAGAACCACCTATGGAATATTCTTGTCCAAAACACTGACTTCGAATAAGGCCAGGTGTTTAAATCTAACCACAAGTTTGCAAAATTATGGTGGGTAGAAAAACATGGTAAGTAACACAATGAGAATGAGGAAAGTTCCTTTTGGACAAATGATCCAATTTCTTCAACAAATAAATAAAAGGAGGAGAAACTTATATATATTTTAAAACTTTAAGAGACATAATCAAGTGCAATGTGATTCTTATTTGGACTCTAATTTAAACAAACCAACTGTAAAAAGACAATTTTGGAAACCGGGAAACGTGAACGTTGGCTGATTACTAAGGAACAATTGTCAATTTTGTGGAGAATTACAATGGCGGTGTAATTATATTTTTAAAATCCTCAAGTGTTAGAGGTATATACAGAAATATTCATGGGAATGGCACCATATTTGGGATTTAATTTAGAACACTTCAACAAAAAGTTGGGGAGTGGATTCAAATGAACCAACTATGATAGAATGTGGACACCTGTTGAAACTAGGTGATAGGTACTCAGGGACTCATCACACCATTTGCTCTTTCTTTCTCTTTTCATTTTTGTTGTGTTTGAATATTTCCATACCAAAAAAATGTTTCAAAAAATCTTGGTATTAAGAAGGGTCCTTATGGAAATAAATACCATGTAACATTTGAAGTGAAACTTCAATAGTGAGACTAAAGAACTCCAATCCACCAAATTCAAGAAAGAAAAAGGCTGTGTGTTCTTTGGTCATAGTCCGAAGCTATGAATTAGTGACCTCCAAAATCGATCTTAAACTCTTTCCAATTCATCCGCAACAACTTTCCTTCAGTACTCCTACTCTGCAAGTCAGCTGATCAGAACAGCCTTCGTCCATCAACAAAACTTTCATGGCCCAAGATCAGCCAATCCCAATCAATTTCTGAAGGTTTCCCAAGCCTTCAACTTCATGCATTCCAAAACCTGAGATAAGATCACCAAGCTTGCTTTGTTCAGTGGGACTGTAACTTGTACGTATAGCCCTTCTTGCAGCAAGTGATAAATTCAGGTCTTTGTTTCAGAAAAGGAATAGCTTCGTTTGATAAAAGAATAAACCCATTCAGGGGCATCTGGGTGGCTCAGTCGATTAAGCATCCAACTTCAGCTCAGGTCATGATCTCATGGTTCATGAGCCCGAGCCCTGCGTCAGGCTCTGTGCTGACAGCACAGAGCTTGGAGCCTGCTTTGGATTCTGTGTCTCCCTCTCTCTCTTCCCCTCCCCATTTGTGTTCTATCTCTCAAAAATAAATAAACATTAAAAATAATATATATATATATTTTTATATATATATATATATATAAAAAATAAACCCATTCAAAACATTTTTTGAATGTTGCTAGAATCAGCAAGGTCAAGTGTTGGGACCTTGAACCTATGTTTGCAAGCAGCTCAAGTTGCACTAGCCTTATACAGGCAAATTCTAGAATGAGGCCCAACCATTAAATATGAACTCTCATCTCCCACTTCCCTGAGTGGGGGGAATCAACCAAATTAATAAGACTCGACAATACTGAAGACGGGTTGGGGAAAATTTCTTGAGATGCCCTTAAGTATGATTTGTTCACCTTCCATCCTGAAACACACTGATAACCAATAAATGTTTACAAATGGGCATTTGCTTTTACGTACTTTTAAGTAGATTTCAGTGTGCCTGTCATAAAAGGGAAAAAGGGGTCAGGCCACTCTGTTAAAATGTGCATTCCACCTGTAATATTTATACCAAGTGAATAAAAAACATCATGTTCCAAACGACTTTATTTGATGTGTGACTATTCCTGAGTGAGATCTATAGTTTATAGAAGTACACGTATAAATGTATAAATTCCTCCAAAGGAATTATTCTCCAATCTATGATCTGAGTTCCAATACTTTTCATTTGAGACCTCAAAAGGAGAAGACAATATATATTAAAACAGATGAAGTGTGTGATGCTTGGATTCATTTATTCAAGATACATTATAAAAGTGTTTTTTTAAACTTCTTTTATCTAAGTTATCATTCGTATATTTGTTCAGGAGTCAATATCATCTGTATCTTATCAAACTGTGAAGCGTTTCAATATGGTAAATTAAGGAGTTATCCAGGAATGTCATATGGACTTTGCTGGTACTTTTTATGTACTAAGAAATGACTTCATAGATTTCTCTGGTGACTTCGATTAAGTCTCTTGTGACTGCCAAACTGATATAAAAACTTACTGCCATCTTGAAATGATCAAATACTAAATACTCAAATGGATGTAATTTGAGTACGCCATTGAAAAATCAAACACTTTGTGAATGAATTCAGTTTAAGAGAAATAATATTTGGGAAATTATGCCTGAATATCTTTGAAAATTGAGACGTACTTGTGGATAGAGTACTCAATGTTTTCTTCTGTGGTCTAATTTTTGGGAGTTTCTTTATGAATAATATCTCATGCACTTCTCTACCTTAACTAATGTGCCACACTACTATTCCCTTTTATTTTTAAGTTGTGTGTTTCTCCTAATTTGTGGAGTGATAGGGTACAGAATTATAATATCACTCAGAGTAAGTAATAAATATGGGTATAGTACAGTTACTGAGACAAGACAATCTTAGTGTCAGTAATAAAGAAAAGCCATTTTATTTTATTTTATTTATTTATTTTTTAAAGTTTATTTATTTTTGAGACAGAGAGAGACAGAGCATGAACAGGGCAGGAGCAGAGGGAGAGGGAGACACAGAATCTGAAACAGGCTCCAGGCTCTGAGCTGTCAGCACAGAGCCCCACGCGGGGCTCGAACTCAGGGACCATGAGATCGTGACCTGAGCCGAAGTCGGACGCTTAACCGACCGAGCCACCCAGGTGCCCCAAGAAAAGCCATTTTAAAACAGGGCTCCACCCCTCCCCCGTTCATGCTCTGTCTCTCTCTGTCCCCCCCCAAAAAAATAAAT
>NW_024412434.1:7443527-7465933 GCF_014898765.1 Herpailurus yagouaroundi | reverse complement strand
ATTAAGTGTACGCTTATCATAATAGGCACTGAGTAATATATAGAATTGTTGAATCACTATATTGTACCTTTGAGACTAATACAACATTGTATATTAATTATACCTTAGTTAAAAAAAAAAGAAAAAAAAATGTTGCAATGGAAATGGTTCCTAGATTTGTTGGCAGGTCCTGGGGAGATTAGGGTTAAAGACATCTGTTCATAAAAGTACACTGTGGTTGGTTTACACTGAGTTCAATTTCTTTAATTAGATTACTCTTTTGAAAGGTAGAAGATATATTTTCTAATAACAAAAAGTACCCCTAGAATATACTAAAGGACTGAGAAGTCTATATTGTGGTTGACCAGCTGACCAAAAGCATAAATCAAAATAGACTCTTGGCATGTAAATGAGAAATTTTCTCCAAAAGAAATCTGGTGGAACTCACCTAAGTCCAACTCTATGTTCTGGGAACAATGCAAGGACAAAGTGACAATGAGAGAAAATTCTGAAGACCCTCTGAAACTTTAGCACATTGAGCTCTCTTCTGGAGTTAAGATTGAAAGCAGAATTAGCAACTAACTTCTCCAAAAGAACAGGAGAAATCTAATTGTTTGCCTGATATATTAAGATTTGAATAAATCTTAAAGGAGGGATAAAAATTCACAGGTAGACTGGGGAAGGAAGAAAAGGCTTTCAAAGCAAAAAGAGCAGCGCAAGCAAAGGCACTGAGGTATAGAATGGCTTTGTCCATTCAGGATCAACAAGAAGAATGGTTCTACTTTACAGTTTAAAATGAAGATGTAGCGGGAGACCAGATGAATAAAGGTCTGTACATGACATGCTAAGGACCTTGTCCTTCATTCTACAAACCACTTACCACTATGAGTTAAATTGTGTTTCCCAAAAAGATTTGTTGCAGTTCTAACCTCTAGTACTGTGAACGTGATCCTACTTAGAAACCCAGTCTTTGTAGATATAATCAAGTCGAGATGAGGTCATTAGGGTATGCCTTAATTTAATATGACCAGTGTCCTTAGAGAAAAAGGAAATGCCATGTAGAGACAGAGGCAAAGGCTGGAGTGATGCAGCTGTAAGCCGAGAACTGCCGATCGCTGACATTTACCATCAGAAGCTACAAAGAAGTAGAGAAGGATACTACTGAGAGTCTCACAGGGAGATGGCCTTGCTGACACCTTGATTTTGGACTTCTAGCTTCCAGAGCTGTGAGGAAATACATTTCCATAACTAACTAACTAACTTCCTTCCTTCCTTCCTTCCTTCCTTCCTTCCTTCCTTCCTTTCTTTTTCTTTCTTTCTTTCTTTTTCTTTCTTTCCTTCTTTCTTTCCTTCTTTCTTTCTTTCTTTCTTTCTTTCTTTCTTTCTTTCTTTCCCTTCTTTCTTTCTTTCTTTCTTTCTTTCTTTCCTTCTTTCTTTCTTTCAGTTTCTTTATTTTGAGACAGAGACAGTGCAAGTGGGGGAGGGCTGATCTGAGTTGTGCATTGCAGAAAAATTGCCCTGATTGAAATGGGGAGGGTTTGTTAAAAAAGTGAAGGAAGGAGAATTTTGTAAGAGCCAGGTGAGAGATGATGCAGATGTGGACCAAGACAAGAACAGTGAATATGGGGTGGGGAGGGGCTGTGGGATCAATTGCAATTGGTTTTTAAAGTAAGGAAGTGGGGGAATTGGGTTGGGGCGAGTGACGAATGATGACAGTGTGAGTGAATTAGCCATGGCTATAGCCATGGCTATGCTGTATAACAAATCACCCCAAAATTCAATGTCTGAAAACAACAATTTCTTCTCTTGGATCCGAAGGTTGGCTGTGGCTTGGCTAAACTTGGCTGGGCAGCTGGAAAAGCTGTCCTTTTCACTGAATGTCTGTGGTCTGGATGTGCTGTTTTGTGTGTGTCTCATTCTCTTCAAGCCAGCCAGACAGATGGCATGTGGCAGAAGTGAGAGACAGCAAGAAGAAACTCAAAGCCTCTTACGGGTAGGCTTAGGGAGGGCACGTTATCTGCTCTACCCATTTCCATCGGCCAAAGCCACATAGGTCCAAATTCAATGGCAGGGAAGTGCACCCCTCCTCCAGTTAGGCAATGACAATGGTATGGTTGTGGGAGGGGTGAAGAATTAGGGCCAGTAACTCAATTTGTAATATTCTTTCATCTGGCCAGAATTATTCATATCCCTTTCCCATGTAAATTCACTCACTAATATCCCAGTACCCCTCAAATCTCATCAAGTCATGGCATCAGGCTCAAAGTCCAAGATTTGTGATCTATATCAAGCTCAGATGTGGCTCTTCTTAGCTTCTTAATTCTTATTAACTAATAAACAAGTTATCTGCCCTGTACATGCCCAACATACAATGGTGAAAACAGGAACATGGGGACCCAGCAAACCCTCCCATTAGAAAAAGAAAAGAAAAGAAGACACATAGCACTGGCCTACAACAGTTTTGAAGTCTTGTCTGGCAAATGTCAGGTCCTCCCCTAGGTAGGGAATGTGCCTTAAATAGACCAGGGTCCTTTTCTCTTCGTGGATTTTGGTTTCCCATTTTAGGATTTTTGGGGGCCATTTCCAAAGAGGAGTTTAGAAATGTGCCCATTTTATTGGCTAAGTTGCTTTCCAAGACTGTTACCTCTCTTGTAGGAGGTTAGGGGTCCAGAAGGTCCTACAAATTTTGATAAGTTTTGGTTTCTTTTCATACAGGCTGGCAGTTCTTTCCGGTAGATCTTTAGTCACCGGCAGCTAAAAGTACTCATCTCATTCTTTAAACATTCTACAAAACTATCTTGCCCAAGTTCTTAAGTTCATTAAGTACCTGTTTATCTTCCAAGTTATCATAGGTAATAGTTTTAGCAAATGCTTTACCACCGCATACAATAGATCACCATTATTTCAGCTTCTTCCAAGAATTTCTTCAATGCTGCCTGCCACCTAGTCCTAAAGCCAATAGTACATATAATGAGTTCTTATGAGAGCACTTCTTTTACGAACCAACTTTTACATTGGTTAGCTTTTACTACAAAAACATCACCCTAAACTCAGTGCTTACAGAGACAATCATTTATCCCCATAGACATGAAATTTGACCAGCATATGGCTGATCAAGCCGCATTGGGCTGCCCAGTGAGACCATGACTAAGATGGGGATTCAGAATGAGTACTGTTCACCATGGTTTGTGAAGAGAGGGGAGAGCAGACTTGGGAGAAAGAAGAAGAACGTCAATGGTGATGCCTGTGAGACACTCAGGAGGAAAAGACATGGGACAAGGGAAAGTCTCGGAGAATAGTCTTGGCTGGTGGGAGAGACAAAGGAAGTTACAGGGTCATCGGGTTGTGCCTAAGAACACGGGAACGGATGAATACCTAAGGTGATCACATAAAGTGACAAAAGGCTCTATTATGAAACTTTAGGGTGCACTGACATCTAGGCGGTATGGAAAAGAGGAGAAGCTCACAAAGCAAGCTTTGATGGAATAGTGATGCAGGAGAGAATAGTCTCGCCAAAGGAGAAGAGTTTCGTTATTGTGGCAGTGACTTACACAGCTACAAATTGCAGAGTGGCCAAGTCACAGAAGAACAGAGAGGAATCTTTTGGATTTGGCAACTAGGAGATCACTGATAGAGAAACCAAATAGTTTATCTTCAAACTAGGACACACCTGAGAGTGCACAGAGGTGCTGTTAATAATTACAGCAGAACAACACGTGTCCTTGGGCAAACAAGGGCATGTGGTCACACTAGTCTCTGGGGACCTCTGCCAGACTGTTGGCTTAAGTGGAGTGTGAGCTCGATTGGCCATGAACAGAAGAGCGATATGGGGGCAAGGAAAAGCTGAGACAGCAAGAGTAGGTTTCTTTCTAGGAGCTTGCTTGGGCAAGGAGGCGGACAAGAGGGGACAATGACAAAACTGCAGGCTCTGTGCAGGTGTTTGAATATTCTTCTAGCAGAGGTGTCCTCAAACAGCTGGCTAGGAGGGTTGAGAAAGTAGAACTAGCTCAATGAGACCAGCCCCACATTTTTTTTTTTTTGTTTGTTTTCCTTCTAAGCAATACGGGGGAAGATCTGTTGCTATCAGAGTAAGTAAGAAGATACCGGACAGTGAAAAAGAATAATCCCCTGGGCTCAGGTTGGGATATTTTTCCAGCAAGAACAAAACCATCTTCGTATACATAGCCTTGAAATAGTCTATGGTCAGAAGACCTCAGTGTTATAGCAGTATGCACTGTGGAAAACCCAAGGTAAGTAAGTTTATTATGATACAAGTCAGTCCCGAATTGTGCAGAGAATAGGAAAACAATTCTGAGTATGATGGATAGCAGGAAGCAGCATAGTACTTCTTCGTTCTCTGCCCCTTCTAGCTTTCACTCCAAGTCACTCCCCCTACCACCGCCAACACGCCCAATCTGCTGTTAAAAAATTATTCTAAAACCAGACTGATGGCACGGGTCCCAGTTTAACAAATGCTCTTTGTTAGCCGCATCAGTTGGCCCGGGAGCTCATGTGAGCAGGCATCAGGAATAATTTCGTGATAATCTAGGTTGAGTTTTCTCTTTCCCACCAGTGCCAGAGAGCGAGAGCGCCAGTTCCATTGACTTCAGGAGCCAGCGTGGGGCACAGGAGTGGGCTTTATCTGTGTAGTCATGTTTCTTTGACTGGGCTCTGTTGGGAGGAAAACAAAATCCCTGGGTCTCAGGCAACGCAGTGAATGATTCTGAGAGCCTTCCTCGATCTCAAACCCTATCAGCACATTTGCGCACATTTGGGTTCTTTTTTTAGAATGCTTGCAGGTCGCTAGCAACTAACAGAATAACATTACATTTTGGCTAAGCAGAATGTGAGAAGCCCAGTTACATTCGGAAAAGAATCTTTTCTCTTGGGACATAAAAGACAACTGACTTCGCAATTGGCCATGGGAAACCATTTCATCTATAACAGAGTCCCAAATACGGGGGCTCACTTACTTGAAACGTTTCTTAATTCCGTTGAAATGTCAGGACTGTTTAAAAAAAAACTGGAAAGAGAGCTTTACAGGCAAATATGTGAGACGCAAATTGCTTCCTCCTATTATGGCAGATTGTGGACCATTGTTCCTATTCTTTTTGAGTGAGGAGGGGAACACGAGCATCAGCTCTGGGTTCTCTGCATCAGCTTGGATTCACAGAATAACACAAAGGCTAAGTTAGAGCTGCCTTCAAAGTCCCCGATCCACCTTCTGTTAGCTGTGTTACTTCGGGTAAGTTCATTAGGCTGTCTGTGTTTTATGTTTCCTCCTGAAGCAAGCTCCAGGCTCTGAGCTGTCAGCACAGAGCCCGAAGTGGGGCTCGAACTCACGGACCACGAGATCATGATCTGAGCCAAAGTCGGCTGCTTAACCGAGGGAGCCGCCCAGGCACCCCATGGTACAGGATACTTTATATCATAATACAAAAAGCCCAATAAATGTTAACTATATTATTGTTTCTCTTGTCATGGGCCCTCACTGAGAAGGTCCAGAAAATAACTTTCAGAACACTCTAGAAAATCCTAGTATTTAGGGTAAACTATTGCCACCTCCAAAACTCAGATCTGAACAATGGGGCATGTAAATGTTCAAGTTCAGGGAGCCCCAAGCGTGAGGGATATAGGAAGCCTAACTCATAACAGGACTTTGGCCTCAGCCCAGCTCAGGCCTGCCCTTAAGCAAAATTGGGATCTGGGTCCTGCCTGCTCCTTCGGTTGGAACTCTTCAAATTATTGGCCTGCTTCTCCCTCCATAACCCTTGAACCATTTGCTTTCTTGAGTCTTGGCTGCACAAGAGCTGTAATCACTGAGCCCTGGCCTTTCGGCCGAGTCTCCAAGTTCCGGCCTGCAGATCGTCTCATAATGATACTTACGCTTCACCTGCCATGCATGCCGCATGGGAGACCCTCTTCCACTAGGTGGGGAACTGTCTCAGTTCTGTGTAAGAACAGCACACTCTGTCACTAATGATAAGGGATCAAGTGACATACCGTGACGGAATAATGAACGTCACCCTCTGTAAACCAATCTCGCCAGTAGTAGGGTTTTTGGGGGCTTGTTTGGCACAGTGTTTCTATGTCAGGCTTAAAACACGGTAGACGCAGCATGAAAACAGAGAAGTCGGTCTCCACATAACTGTTATGATTTAGGATTTGTTGTAGAACTGTTTAGTGTAAAGGACAATCCCAGAGGCTTTCTTTTTTGCTCTTGAGTTATCATTGAAGAGGAGATCGTGTGAAGGCCCGGTCTTGAGTTGTAGTTGAAGAGGAGACTGTGCGAAGAGAACACTTTCTTCGTATGTTTGATACAACAAACACGTTACACTTTACTGGAACTAAGCAGTATTGATGACACCATTCTACCATCTAGGAGCATGTTTCATAGTGCTTAAAAAGTCACTTTTTCCAAAAAGTTTAGTTATTTTGAGAGAGAGAGTGTGTGCACACGTGTGATTGGGGGAGGGACAGGGAGAGAGGGAGAGAGAGAATCCTAAGCAGGCTCTGTGCTGTCAGTAAAGAGCCAGACATGGGGGTTTGATCCCGTGAACCGTGAGATCATGACCTGAGCCAAAATCAATACTCCGACGCTTAACTGACCGAGCCGCCCAGCTGCCCCCAAAAGTCTCTTTTAAAGTGTGAATAACCAGTTTTATAAGATATCCTGCAAGTTTTAAAACGTGTTTATACCTCTTTATCCAGAAATTCCAATCCTGGGGGATTATCCTACAGGAAATATTTATTGAATCCCTATCTGTTAAGAACTTCTCTGGGTGTTTAAGATAGCAAAGAAAAATGACGTTTATCACTGTTCTCTCTGAGCTGACATTCTAGTAGGTGGACACAGACAAGAAAACAATGCACGTAATGAATAAATAAATTACAGAGTATGCCTGAGGGATTAGTGCTATGAGGAAAAAAAAAGAGTACAGTAGGTTGGGGGGATCAGGAATATGGAGGTGGCAAAGAACAGTTACAGGATGACTGGGGATCTTATACTGTAGCATCGGTTTTTTTTTTTTAAATTTTTTTAACGTTTATTTATTTTTGAGACAGACAGAGAGAGATAGAGCATGAATAGGGGAGGGTCAGAGAGAGGGAGACACAGAATTGGAAACAGGCTCCAGGCTCTGAGCCGTCAGCACAGAGCCCGATGCGGGGCTCGAACTCACGGACCGCGAGATCATGACCTGAGCCGAAGTCGGCCGCTTAACTGACTGAGCCACCCAGGCGCCCCTGTAGCATCGTTTTTAAGGGCTGCATAGTATTCCATTATTTGGAAACACCACAATTTGTTGACCAATTTGGTTTATCCCCAATTCATTGTTATAAATAAAGGTCCGACTTGACTCAGGTGACGATCTCGCAGTTCATGGGCTCAAGCTCCACGTCGGGCTCTGTGCTGACAGCTCAGAATCTGGAGCCAGCTTCGGATTCTGTGTCTCCCTCTCTCTGCCCCTCCCCTACGTGCACCGTGTGTGTGTGTCTCTCTCTCTCTCTCTCAAAAATAAATGAACATGAAAAAACTAAAAACTTAAAAAATAAAACGCCAACAAACATCTTTATGTGCATGTATCTAAACACCTGTCTGACGGTTTTCTTAAAAGTAATTTCTAGGGGCGCCTGGGTGGCACAGTCGGTTAAGCGTCTGACTTCAGCCAGGTCACGATCTCGCGGTCCGGGAGTTCGAGCCCCGCGTCAGGCTCTGGGCTGATGGCTCGGAGCCTGGAGCCTGTTTCCGATTCTGTGTCTCCCTCTCTCTGCCCCTCCCCCATTCATGCTCTGTCTCTCTCTGTCCCAAAAAAAAAAAAGTAATTTCTAGAAATTAAATTATGAAGTCAAACGCCATAAGCAGATTTCAGGCTTAATGAAGGTCTGAGCCAACGTACTCTTCTTCTGAAACTAACACTTTTTGCTCTTGCCCAGTTTCATCACCGAAAAATAATATCAACTACATTTGCACCATACGTTCTAAGATCGCAAACGAGAAACAAAAAAGAATGTATGTGACGTAACACTTATTACATCATACACACATTCGACCAGATGTCAATACATGAGCATTTGACAGATTACTTTTCTTTCATATGATGCTACGTGTGTGTTTTGCTTCTTGCGTCACACTTTTCTCTATTTGCTAGGTTCTCTGCAGTCAACGTGAGTTTCTTTTGCCTAATAGCTTTTGTTGTCGCTACCGATAAAGACAGGGGTGCCTGGGTGGCTCCGTTGGTTAAGCTTCTGACTCTCGGTATCGGCCGAGGTCGTGATCTCGAGGTCGTGAGATTGAATCCCTGCTTGAGATTCTCTCTCTTTCCGTCTCTCTCTCTGCCCCACCTTCTCCTCCTTCTCTCTCTCTCTCAAAACTAAATACATAAAAATTAAAAAGAAAACTAAATGTAAATCCATTTTAAGTAGATAAATAACATAGGGAAGCTTTGTCGCGGTTTATTTCCGTTTCCCAGATCAGCAAGTACTATTTCCTCATTTCTTGTCCAGCTTCTAAAATACTTAAGGTATCTTAAAACACAAACCAACAACGCCTTCTGTCCTTCTGGCCAGACTGCTTTGCTGTTTGTTTCCATCAGAATAAGGCCCAGGCCTCTTTTGCTCTGTGACTTGCTCCTTAAGGTTTAGACATCAGTTTTCCTAAAAGACCGGGCTTAATTCAACTTAAGACGTGCCGCTTGAGAAGGGGGATTTTGCGGGGTCGTCCTACTCCTGAGTCTGCCCAAAGAAGTAGCTCATCCTTTTACCCAAAGACATTCTCTCAGGGAATCAATCCTGCCCCAAATGACCAAGTCAAGTATCTATTCATGCAACAAATATTTCCTGATGGACTGTTCTAAGTGCTGGGGACACAAAAGTGAATAAAACAGACAAAAACAAAAAAAACAAAAAAAACCCTGCCCTTATAGAGCATCTATCCTAGTGGGAGAGACCCAGCAATAAACAAGGTTAGTAAGTATATCATTGGCAGATTAGACAATGGTATGTGCTAAGGGGGAAGTATGAGGCAGGAAACGGGGATCTGGAATACAGGAGATTGAAGAGATGCTGGAATTGGACATGGGGGGGGGGGAGGGGGGGCGGTTCCCGGAGAGGCAGCCTCACTGAGAAGCTGCGATGTTTTCAGTTTCCTGCTGTGACCTTGAGACATCTTGACATCGGGAGAATGACTGGGTTGCTGGAGTCCAGCTAATATAACCAGAGAAGTCCACTTGGGATCTGGCCCTCTTCTGTTAGGACACGTTGGTGGGTAATTAACCAACAAGGAAAAGGCAGCTGCAGGTATGGCTGAGAAGCTGGAGAGGAGAAGCCACGAGATAATCAAAGAATGTCCCTGAAGCAGGAAGAGAGATCAGGGACATCTCTGGTTTTAAGTTGATTTGCCTCCCTTGGGTTCCCCCTCCTTTGCCTGAGCTTTGTAGTTCTTTGGCTTTGCTCCAGCCGCATTCAAGACACCCTCCAAAACAAATAACCAAGACTCCTACATGTTTAGAAAACGCACAAGGTAAGAATGTTTTACTGAAAAGCAAATTCTGTGCCCTTGTAGCCCCCGCTTATTGGCAAGTGCGATGTTTTCTTTTAAACACTGAAAACAAACAATGCTTTAAAGTGGCAGCGCGTTTTATGTGTAGAGAATACATGTTAATGTAAAAGAACCCTTAGCTTTACGAGCGCGTCTTTCCTATGGGTCATTTACAAATCCTAAGCTCCACGAAAGCCCCGTCTTTAACGAATGTGTTTGTTCCTTCCCATTCCCGCTTAAATATATGGTTTGTGCGGTGCTCCCAGTTTGTTATCTGGGTGCTTCTAAAGCAAGTATGTCCGTTACTTGTGAAATAATTATATCTGTTACACCAACGACGAAGGTTCATGATGTAATGCAGGGAAAGGACGAAGATGGTTTAATAGTAAATATGAAATACATGTTTTTTGGATCATACAAAGGTATTTTTTACCCGAAAGTCCAAAAGCTTTTAAACTTTGAATTGTGGTCAAGTTTCTAGTTGCTAACGTAAGGGCAACAAGGTGTGAGGTGTCCAAACTGGCAAATAATCCCCAACTCATGTTTACTGGCTCTTGGATAGATTTTGTATGAATGTCATTATGTTTGATGTTCAGCTTTAATAAGCCCAATAAAATAGAGCCAAATTATGACTTAGGATGTTGGCAGGGTCGACAGTCTGTTTCTCCATTTTGATTCTATCTCAATCTCTACTTGTAAAGAATGCTCTGTTACCAAGACTTTGTGTTTTCATAAATTTTGTTACCGTTTTATTTATTTTTGAGAGAGCGCAAGTTGGTGGGGGAAGGACAGAAAGAGGGAGACAGAGGACGCAAAGTGGGCGCCATGCTGACGAGCCAGCCCAATGTAGGGCTAGAACTCCCAAACCGTGAGATCGTGACCTGAGCCACATCTGGATGCTTAACCAACTGAGCCACCCAGGTGCCCCAAGACTTTGTAGCTACTTCAACTAGATTTCCCTCAAGCTTTCCCTAGAGAGTGAAAGTGCCCGAAGTATTAGAAGTACTCCATAAATGTTGAATGGCTTGGGTGGATTGAAACCTAACGAGTTGAATTACGGTAAAGGGAGTATTGCAATAAAGGGAGGAACTAACTACAAGCAGTACTAACTCTTGATGGAAAGACGTGTGTGTATCACCCTTTTCAGGAAGACAAGCAATCGGGTTCTCCGGCACCACCCCGACATTATCACCCGTTTAACGGAGGCTGGTATGTAACCCCCACTGTACAAGGACACAGAGAAGAGAGGCTCAGGGAAGAACGCTGGGCTGTGTTTATACTCTAAACTGGAATATTTAAAGCGAATGTCTACCGTTATTAGAGCTTCGGTTGCCAACCTGGTCGTTTAAACCGTTGTGATCCTTTCCTTGTTGGCCAGTATAGATGGCCTTGTGGAGCACTCGGGGCCCCTGTTGGTGCTCGTGGACAGATCCCGGCTATAGTTTCACTGACAGAACAAAAAGGCAACCTGATTCGGATCAAATACAGAGTGGTGTGGGCTCAGCCAGCAGCCAGCAGCCAGAATCATTCAAGGTCCGGTACATGGAGTGACCTACTGAAAACTTACTGAAAAAGTTTTTGCTTTTGAGACTCCTTGCTCTTGCCGGTTCCAACCGGCACAGGAAACCCCAGACCCCTTTAGAAACGGCTTTTGAAGGACTCCAAGCTATCCTGACGTTCCCGTGTCCGTAACAAAGCCTGTTCCTCTCTGCGTTCACCCACGTTGGCGGCTGCAATAGGCACCAAGATATCGAGAGATTTCTTGGCTCTCTGAACCTTTTTTCTTTCCCTTGAGGGCACCCGTCTTAGATCACACCTTCTCTCAAGGTGCACGTGACAGGGCAAATCTTTTGCTTCCAGCCCAAGCTTGGTAGCTTAAGTGAATACATTTAGTTTTTAAAAAAAATTTTTTTTTTCAACGTTTATTTTATTTTTGGGACAGAGAGAGACAGAGCATGAACGGGGGAGGGGCAGAGAGAGAGGGAGACACAGAATCGGAAACAGGCTCCAGGCTCCGAGCCATCAGCCCAGAGCCTGACGCGGGGCTCGAACTCACGGACCGCGAGATCGTGACCTGGCTGAAGTCGGACGCCTAACCGACTGCGCCACCCAGGCGCCCGTGAATACATTTAATTTTATGTAGATTCTGGTCTCCTGACCAGAAATCACTAGGAAGGAACAGGTTTGTCTAACATAGCTTGTAAGTGCCGGGTCCCTGCTGGCCATTCTGCTGGGGTAGTGGGGTAACGGGTTGACAATTGGACCTTATTCAAGTTTCACTGGGAGAAGAGGAATACAGGCTCAGAAAGTAAAGCTTAAAAGCACACCATTTCTGATTGTCCCAGAGAGACAAGAGACCAGTCTTGTCTATATTTTCCTTCTCCATTTTAAACTTCTTTAATAGGCAAGTGATTATAGATGTATATGTGTATTTATGTGCATGTGTCTATATGTGTGTCTGTATCTATATTTATGTAAAGAAAATCTCATATGAGTTCGAAGCTGAAGACTACTTGGCTGTTCCCAGCTAATTCTTGTTTTTATATTTGGTCGATGTGCCAAGAAAACATTTCCCCACTCCACCTGTCCAGATCCTATACAGCCTTTAATTTATGGTAAACAAGATTCTCCATGAAATTTTATTGTTCCCCATAGAAAAAAAGTGTATGTCTTCGTGTGTGTGTGTGTGTGTGTGTGTGTGTGTGTGTACATTGTATATGTGTATAAATTTGAACTTGCACAGAACCTTTTGGGCACCTATCACTTTCTCTCTGATGTAGTAGTTCCGTGTGCATCGCTCCTTGGTGATTCCAAGTTTTGAATGTTATGCATCTGCATACCCTATGGTACCTGTGTCTGCCTTATGCAGAATAAGTATACAGTGCGTAAGAGATGACTTCATTGAGTATGAAGGTGTAGGTAGCAGCTGCAGTAAGGGAGCTGTTTAAACTCTGGACTGTCTGTTGTGTGACCAGCTTGAGCTGTGTTCTTCCTGATTCAGCTATCCCGAATGAGTGGTTGCCCAACTGTGACAGCACATCAGTGTGACTTAAAAAAACAGGGGCGCCTGGGTGACTCAGTCGGTTAAGCGTCCGACTTTGGCTCAGGTCATGATCTCATGGTTCGTAGGGTCGAGCCCCGCGTCGGGATCTGTGCTGACAGCTCGGAGCCTGGAACCTGCTTCGGATTCCGTGTCTCCCTCTCTCTCTGCCCCTCCCCAGTTCACCCTCTGTCTGTGTCTCTCAAAAATAAACATTAAACAACAACAACAACAACAACAACAAAACTGTCCAATGGCTACCCCTGACCTGGGCATTTTGTCGCAGTCAAATAAGCAAACTGCCAAGTGAATAAACAAGTGGTTCTGACATGCAGCCTGAGGCATGAAACTCGGTGTTACAGAGTTGGTCTCCAGCAGTACTTCTGAGACATCCATATGCATGGGAATCACCTGGGATTAAGGTGGAGACTCTGGCACAGCAGTTCTGAGATGGGCCGGAAGTCCATGTTGCGACAAACTCCCAGGCGATGCTGGTTCTTCTGGTCTGTAGACCAGATGGCCTGTCCCCTGAAAACTCTGCTTTAGTAGTTTGAGGATAGAACGGGTGAATTTATGTTTTTAACAAGCCACTCGAGGTTGTTCTCGTTATTGGACACATTTTGGAAATGCTGGATTTTAGCGATGTTTTGCGACATTAGGTGTTCCCTAAAAAATCATCGGTTTGCTCTGCTAAGGTGGTGCCTCCCCCTTCTTAGGGCTCATTCCAGCTCTCAGGGACAGAGCCAGGACAGCTACCATGCAGAGGTCATTTACAGGTGCGTCCGAGGTTGAGGATCCCAGGAAGTGACAACAGGGCTTCCTGTACTGCAGGGACAGGAGCGTCCTGGGGTAACGCATAGGGTTAATGGGGCCTGCAGAGAGAAAAGTTCATGGGCACCTGGGGAACGATTAGCCTTGCCATGGCAAATTGTCACATTCTGTTTCAATACCTGTTCTTCGTCGTATATATTTCATGGGCAACCATTCCACGGAAGCGTTAATAGAAGAACTTTGTTGTACATTGGTCAGTTCATTTGTCTGTTTATTTTCCAGTTCTCTCCCCTCTTGGTTATATAAATAAAACCTACAATGACTGAAAGGGCTGGTCTGTCTCAGTGCCTTCTGCTATGAAAAGGGACTCATTGTCCTTTGATCAGTTATAATATTGAAATTTCCCAAAGTGATAAAAATACAATTTTTCACCAGGGGAGAGATTATTGACATCAGTTGGGATTCTCCAAGGTGTGGCCAAGAACACTGGAAGTCCAGTTGTTGAATCTTACTTATTTGTATTGTGTTTATAATCCGATAGCCCAAAGTTGGTTCTGGTTCAGACAAACTTCCGAACAATGACAGGTAGTCAACAACAGAGTGGCCATGGCCTTTCAAAAAGGGAGGTTTTCGAGGGGAGGGTGGGTGATGGGTATTGAGGAGGGCACCTTTTGGGATGAGCGCTGGGTGTTGTATGGAAACCAATTTGACAATAAATTTCATATATTGAAAAAAAAAAGGGAGGTTTTCTCACATAGGTGACGCTTAATTGGAAGCTAGCTCACCATCCTTCTGAGACGCAGATAGAGTGTATCTGTGGTCTCTAAACCTGGACATTCATGAAAACTGAGTGGAGTATTAGGAAAACACATTCTTTTAACATACAGAGCTACTGACTCAGTTTTTCCAAATGGTGTCAATAAATCGAAATTTTTCCACATGATATCAAACCCACCGGTGGTCTGCACTCCAGCCAACATTAGCGACTAGACCGTGCAACATCCTTCTGACTCTAGGATTCTAGGATGTCCTGAATGCTTTCATGGAGATGTGATATGTGCTTTGTCAGCTAGAGAGTGTAATGTAAACATAAAGCATTGTTAGTAATCCCCCAAAACCCTCATGTTTTTACCATGTGTCCATGTGGGGCTGAACTTACAACCAACGAGGCGAAATCAAGATGGAGTCTAAAGAAAGGCACTCCTGTGAGTGGCAAAGCTGGGTTTAGGTTGCTGTGGTTGTAGGGACAGGAAATCCAAAGCAAAGCTTGAAGGATTCGGTAGGTATGAGGAGTTACAGGAAGATGCTAAGTCAGAATTGGGGCGAAGACAAAGAACACGAATGAGGAAAAGAAGGTGGGCAGAAGCCAGGCAGGTGGGACACACATCTCAGAGAACAGAATGAGCTGGGAGACCCAAACCTGATAAACAGGAACCAGGAGACCCATAGGAGACCCTCCTCACCCACCCTCCCCTCGAAAACCTCCCTTTTTGAAAGGCCATGGCCACTCTGTTGTTGACTACCTGTCATTGTTCGGAAGTTTGTCTGAACCAGAACCAACTTTGGGCTATCAGATTATGAACACGATACAAATAAGTAAGATTCAACAACTGGACTTCCAGTGTTCTTGGCCACACCTTGGAGAATCCCAACTGATGTCAATAATCTCTCCCCTGGTGAAAAAGAAGCTCGAGGTGCAGGACGAACAAACACGAGAACTTCTCAAGATACCAGAACGAGGCCCTTTGATCACCGAGGCAATACTTCCCCAGGGTAGTTTCTCCTCTTTAAATGCGGTTGGCTGAGGTCAGGGTAGAGTCTGCCGGAGAGGGCGCCCCAACCAGAGGAAAAGTAGCCACAGGCAGGTTAGTTCTGAAGCAGGCAGATTGTGCTCACCAGAAGAGTCAACAAGTCTGCCATCCCTTTAGGTCTGTAGGGTGTAAAACCCACGCCCTGAAAGATTTGTGACGAATGTGAGCTCCTCGGCAAAGTGTGCCCCGGGCTGGAGTTGCTACCCTTGGGCGAGCAAGCTACAGGACGCCCTTGAGCCAACTGCACGCCCTTGAGCCAACTGCACGCCCTTGAGCCAACTGCTTCATCTGTTCAGGTTCAATTTCCTCTTCTCTAAGGTGACCTCTAGGGTCTCTAAAATGCTAGGCATGTCAGCGGCGTCGCTGCAGATGGCATTTCACACCCAGATGCTGGCTCTGCCAGTGTTGTCTCCACACTCCAGTCAGGGGTAGTGTGCCTGGCATCCAGCCAGCCTGAGCAAAGGGAGCGAGGCCGGCACCTCCCTGGAAGTCAAGCAGCCAGGTCGCAGGGGTGTGGACTTCTGACTTCTCACAGTGACATATTTTTCACCGGCATATATTGTACAAATAGCACATCAACCGTGCCGTTATCATAGCAACAGCGTGGACTCTTCTCTCTTGATAAATAAGCTACGCGGAAAGAGCGCATGCCCTAATTTTAGCTTTGCCAGTGTATAACCTTCAGCTTTCTGGGCCTCCATTTCTTATGAGGTTGAACTTTATCGAGTTGCCAACGTTTGTCTCTTGATCTACAAACACCACATTTTCACGCGGTTCAATTCAGTATGAAAAAAGATGAGTAGCCTTGATCAGCAGAACCATAGAGAAGCTTCATTTCTGTTTGGATTTTTAATACATATTGAATATCTCCCTGGACCAGGCCCCGTATGAGGGTCCGTGCGCACCATGGGGAACAAAATAGTCTCGGTAACGAACCTCACAGAGCTTACCATCTCCTGGAGTGCAGCTCCAAATTGAAGTGTGATGATTTAAATGCTCCTAAAATAACATAGAAGTTGCCACGTTCACGGGTGAGGGAGAAACTTGCCATCTGGGGAAGAATTATTAAACTTTGTCCAGTCTCTACTGAAAAGATTCATTAAAGCCTTTGTCTGAATATACAGTTCAGGGAAGAATTCCAGAATGGACAAGCAACACCCTCAATGAACTTATTCAAAGGCTGAGATAATGGGACATCTTTATAATTCAGCTATCTGAGGGAATGAAGGGTGTGGTTATTGTATTTTACTCACCTTATGACATGGTCAATCAGGCAAATATGAGCCAAATATTACATTGTAAAACATGTGGCTTGTACAACAGGAAGCGTTTTAAGGTTTGTTGAAATTCATATTGCTTTTAAAGCATAACAAATATAGGCAACAAAAAAAAAATGTAGCTTTCATATCGACAGACCCAACATAACGTCAGAAAAAAAAAGACTGCAGGAATATTGGCTTTGGTAAAAACGTAATGAAATGAGCTTAACTAGTCATTTTGTCGATAGCATCTTTTGAAAACTGTTGATTAATGACATAGAAATAATGAGTTTTATTGAGGCGTGGTCTTTATACTTCAGGACTTTCAGAGGGATTTGTAATGATATGGAGAGTGGATGCGTTTTAGATTTTGTAGGTTGCATCTCATGAAAAGGAAGGTTTTCAACTACTTTTAACCTGTAAAAATCAGTCATGTCAAATGGATCCTCCTAATACCTCATATGAAAGTTCACTGGTTGTTTGTAGAGAGGAGATAGTATAAATTCCAAATGAGGATCCCTAGGGCCAATAAGGAAATCTCATCGATGCGAGGGCTCTTAAATTTATGATGACTGTGTCAGATGTTGCTAATGCATTGCTAATAGTTTTTAATAAGCTGAATGAGCTCAATTAGCAATGCTATATCACAATATGCTAGCAACTTCTGAGCTGAACATGATATTAAAAGTTCAGTCTTAGACTTGAGATGCAAAAGAGAATAAATTGCACTCTTCTGAAACTCACTGAATGTCTGAAAGAAATAGGCACAGAACTGCGTCTTCTACCGCTGTTCCTTAAATCGCTGAAACGTTTCACTGTGTTGTAGGATACATCTGAATACTTTTTTTTTCTGCCACAAATGAACAGATGAAATAGACGAAGGGTCTGTACACCGACAGTGTCTAAATTACACATGAACCATAGCAGAACACTACTTGCAGCTGAAAGTAATAGAAAGCTCTATGAAAACTATCTTAAATTACAAGGACCATTTCTCGTTTCGTGTAACTGAAATTCTGAATGTCTTCACGCTGTCATCACGGACCCGGGTACCTTTGCTCCTTCTGTATCCTTCAAGTTTTGTTCAGGTCCTTGGGCTGAGCAGGCCATGGTTGCAATGGCTCCCTAGTTCAGGTGTCACAAGCCACCCCGGCAGGGTCTTGCTGAAGTCTTTTCTCAGATACCCTTCAGGGACATCCCCTTACGACTTACCTGTTTGGAAGCACTTAGTGTCACTTGCTTTACTGAGACTCTCAACTTCACCTTTTGAGAGTGAGGAAGATCCCAGCCTCTGTTGAAGGACCGGACCACTTTCCAAGAGGGTGAGCAAAACTGAGGTTCTGTTTGCAAGGAAGAAACAGGAATGCATGTAGGAGAAGGGGCCGAGAGGGATAAGTCTCAGTGTCGACGTCAGTGATAAATCACAGAGCATCATAAAAAAAAAAAAAAAGGTCAAGTGGATTAAAATCTGCCCCGCCTTGGATTTTCCACAACCTGGCATTTCTGGATTAAAATCTAATTTCAGTTGGAATCCAGGTCACTATGTGGTCTTACTTTATGGAGCAAATATGTCCCCCCTCCCCACATTCACTCATAACCGTAAACTGAATTCTAGAAAAATTAATCTAAATTTTCCATTAATTTATTTTATAAAAAGTCTCTGCCACTTTTTCCTGAAGTCTTTTTTAAAAAATGTTCATTTATTTATTTTGAGAGAGGGGGGAGAGAGAGAGAGAGAGAGAGAGAGAGAGAGAGAGAGAGAGAATCCCAAGCAGGCTCCAAACTGTAAGTGTGGAGCCCGACTCAGGAACCTGAGATCACCACCTGAGCCGAAATCAAGAGTCAGATGCTCAGCTGACTGAGCCACCCACATACCCCTCTTTCCTGTAGTCGTAGCTCAAAACGGTCCGTGAGCACGTAATTAAGAAACTATTGCACAATATAGCAATCCATTCTCCTCGAAATGCTCCTGTGAGCACTCTTCCTGACCCACCATCTGTCTTCCTTCAGTGCATCCAAACTCCACAGATATTGACTCCCATTATTTAGTACCAAGAAGGTTGCCTTTTTTAGGAGGTGGAGTGCATTTGCCTTGGAATGACAGAAACCTCCAGAGTTTCAGTGTTTTGGTAGCAAATAGAAAGATTATTAGGCACATCAGTGGATACCAAGTTCAATAACCTACGTTTAGATTTTAAGGCAGATTTTATTCATTCATTCATTCATTCATTCATTTAGAAGCTATTTCTTTTTTTATTTTTTTTTCTAAATTTTTTTTTTTAAACGTTTCTTTTTGAGACAGGGAGAGACAGCATGAACGGGGGAGGGTCAGAGAGAGAGGGAGACACAGAATCTGAAACAGGCTCCAGGCTCTGAGCTCTCAGCACAGAGCCCGACGCGGGGCTCGAACTCACGGACCACGAGATCATGACCTGAGCCGAAGTTGGACGCTTAACCGACTGAGCCCCCCAGACGCCCCAAGCTGTTTCTTTTTTTAAATGGTTATTTGTTTATTTTTGAGAGAGAGAGAGAGTGAGTGAGCAGGGGAGGGGCAGAGAAGAGGAGGCAGAGAATCCCAAGCAGGCCCTGCCTTGTTCGCACAGAGCCTGATGCAGGGCTCAATCCCACGAACCTTGAGACCATGACCTGCGCCAAAATCGGGAGTTGGACTTTCGACCCGCTGAGCCACCCAGGCACCCCAAGGCTGGATTTTAATCACAGCAACTCAGGACTCTCTGCAGTGAGCTTATCACCTGCAATGAAAGAAAGTGGCTGTAAGATGGGGACTCACATCAAGAGAGCGAATGGACTACTGTGGACAGATACCAAAGCAGACCCATGGGCGAAAAAACACTGGATGTTGACATAAGAAAGGAACGTGGTACGGGTCTAGGTTGGGCCTTTCTTTATGAATTCTGCGGAGTTAATAGTTAATAAGCAGGGTATAGCTACACCTTTATGTTATCTGTGGTTACTTGGTAAACGGTACACAGTTCATTCTGTATATGGGTCCGTTCTAAGCTACGTATGTGTGTGTGTGCGTGTTTTCATTGCAAAATCTTAAGTTTAAAAAACATAACAAAACGAAGCCAAAACAACTCCTTCGGGGTTGCTGAAATGGGTTGACCCAAATGATTTTTGTGGTTTTGCACCTGGACCCTGGAGTCGACAATAAACTGTCGGACATTAAATGGGGGCATCTATAAGACCTTCTGTCATTTGTTTCTGCCATGGGATAACATGTACAAGTTTATAAACCGACCGAACATTTACAGGGGGTCTGTAGAGAGGAAGCGTCCTTTTAAAGGTTCTTTTTTTTTTTAAATTTATTTATTTAACCAGAGCCGAGGTCAGGTGAGCTGCCCAGGCGCCCCTAAAGATTCTTTTAAAGAAATCGCTTTTATATCGGTCAAATTAAAACAAAACAAAAAGGGGCGCCTGGGTGGCTTGGTCGGTTAAGTGTCCGACTTTGACTCAGGTCATGATCTCACGGTCTGGGAGTTCGAGCCCCACGTCCGGCTCTGGGCTGACGGCTCGGAGCCTGGAGCCTGTTTCAGATTCTGTGTCTCCCTCTCTCTCTGCCCCTCCCCTGTTCATGCTCTGTCTCTCTCTGTCTCAAAAATAAATAAACGTTAAAAAAAATTAAGAATAAAAAACAAAAAACAAAAAACTGTTAAGAAAATTGTTATATGTCTATTTTTCTTTTCCAGTGGGACCTTATATCTTAAGTCATTGTTTTAGTTTTCTTGCCAGGTAAGTGTAAAGCTTTTTACAAGGTTATGCATGGCTGTCTGACATCCTTTTATCTCTTTATTTCCTACTTTACCTTCAGTTCTGCACATTCTGATACCTTTTCTGCCTTTCCAACAGAGATGAACCACTGATGCTCCAATGTCTCTCCTCTGCCCACGCCCCACCCCCCCTCCAGAGGCCAGAGGGCCCATACTGCTCTCTTAGTGACAAAACATTTCTTTTCAACTGCAACATTGCTATTTCTATCCAAACCAAATGAGAATGAAAAGGAAAAGAGATACGTAAAGCACAGAAATCCTTAGACTTTGGAGATAGGCACCAAGCAGGAGGAATTAACATTTTGTACCCATAAGCAAATGGTATTTTTATTATACAAAGAGTTCACAGCAATTAGCAAAGAAAAGATAAACCACCCAAGAAAACAAAGGGACAAAGGCTATGTACAACAAACAAACAAAAGGAAAAATCAGTAAACGTATTGAATGCTTTAAATCTCATGACCCACAAATGGAATACAAATGAAAAGATGACACCATTTTTTACGTATCAGACTGTCAAGGACTGAACAGCATTATGTTCCCTAATGTTGACAAGAGTGGGAGGAGATGGGCGAGACGGGCATGTCATATCCTGCTACCAGGAATCCACATGTGTGCAGACTTTCCCTAGGGCATTTTGGTGGTGCCTATCAAAGCCTTAAACATGCTTAGTCTTTGAAGGAGGAGAACTTCCAGGACTTAATCCTAAGGAAATAATTCGAAATCGTGCATTTCTATGTGTCAGGATGCTCCGTGTAGTGCTATTTGTAATATTAAAAAAAAAAAAAAAAAAAAAGACATGCGACATAACATTGGAGGTCCATTGGAGTTTAATAAATTATGTTGTTTCCATGGGATGAAAGAGAATGTTAAACAACAAGCACGTGTTCAGAGACTACTTGATGCGAGGATGTGTACATTAAGTAATAAGGACCTTTTTTGGCAGACAGAGAGAAGGCAGACAGAGAGAAGAAGGCGGGCAACCAGGGTTTGGGGGTCAGGTGATTGGGGTTTGAATTCCAACCTTTTCACTGATTATCGAGCTAACTTGTAAGATTTAAGACAATGTATATAAAATAGCTTTGCCAAGAACCTGATGCACAAAAAGCTTTCAACCAATAATGCTACTGACGTCACCCAAATATCAACACTCAAAGCTAATGCCTATGTAGAATATGTAAATGAAATCTCATGAATATCAGTATCGCTCCATTTATGCTCTTGCCCCCACTTTCTCACATAGAACCTCCCATCTACCTTGAAAAGTACTCTCTCCAATAAATATCTCTAGGAGTCCCCCAAGTACATGCGAATTACTTTGCCATTTATTTTCACCAATCAGCTTCTGCCACATTGTTTGTGACTTCAGTTGTTATTTACTGATTCATCTATTCATTCATTCATTCATTCATTCAAATATAGCAAGCACCTATTATTAAGCAGCTCTATGCTACTCCAATATACATTGTCCTGGGTTCTGCTTTCTTGGAGCTTACGCTCCCCTGCAGGGACAAGAAAACATACGTTATTTACAAATGACTATGCACCTTGTATTTTGAATGGGCTGGATTCGGTTGTCCGGTGATCCTAGGTTTTCTGCTCATGTTTAAGTTTGGAGATTAAAAAGTTGATGATGCGCCTCATGGATATGGGGGGGGGGGCTTGTCCCCGTGGTCATCACTGGGAGGATCTGGCAGAACAACGTCAGGATCTGGTGGCGTTTTCTTTTGGTCAAGTCAGATTCCATTCTCCTATGGATGGCAAGTCTGCTGCCTGCCTTGCTGGGGTTTCAACATTCAGTAGGGCACCTCAGCTCTCAACCATATTGGCATCCTTCCAGCTGTTTACCCCATGCAGAGAATGAACCTCCAGGATTCTGCCAGGATGGAAAAAAGACACTCACCCAGCTGTGTTGAGTGCAGCTCTAGATTTGTGTTTTAAACACTTTGAACCAATTTTATTTTAGTTTCACCTTTATGCCACTTCCGGAGGTACCTGGTGACATCATTATCTGAGCCTTGTGGCTTCTTTGGTGCAATTAAAGTTATTTTTTCTTTCCTCAGTGGAAGCTAGGGTTCAATGTTCTCTGGCCTTCTAAGTCAGTTACCAGTCATTCTTTTACATTTCAGCTTTTACTTTTGGGCAAAATTCAGTTGCTATCATCTCCTTTTCTTTCTTTCTTTCTTTCTTTCTTTCTTTCTTTCTTTCTTTCTTTCT
>NW_024412434.1:7408613-7443517 GCF_014898765.1 Herpailurus yagouaroundi | reverse complement strand
TCTTTCTTTCTTTCTTTCTTTCTTTCTTTCTTTCTTTCTTTCTTTCTCTTCCTTCCTTCTTTCCTTCCTCTCTTTCTTCTTTCTTTCTTTTCCTTCCTTCCTTCCTTCCTTCCTTCCTTCCTTCCTTCCTCTTTCTTCTTTCTTTCTTTCTCTTCCTTCCTTCCTTCTTTCCTTCCTCCTTTCTTTCTCTCTCTCTCTCTCTTTTTCTTTCTTTCTTTCTTTCTTTCTTTCTTTCTTTCTTTCTTTCTTCTTTCCTTTTTTTTACAAAACTCCCTTCTGTCATTCCGGTGTTTTGAGAAGGAGCAGAGTTAAATGCAGATTTTTAATCCGTCATATTTAACTACAAGTTCAGAATTTAAGATTTTTCAAAGTCGGTTGGTTGGCAGGGGCTGCTCACAAGTTTTTAACGCGAGGGATTTTTGTTTGTTCATTTGTACATTTAGTTAGAGTAGATATTCTAGAGCTGTCCGTGTGCCAAGCCACATGGTGTGATATGGCAGGAAAGAAGAAGGACTCTCTTCCTCTTTTGAGTCATACAGTTTTACAGCAATGTGGTGGGACATTTCTTTGGGGCTTAATTTGCAGCTTTCTGTTTACAAAGGTTTCTCCGATGAGTCACTGGAAGTTGGGGTCTGAGAGGAAATCCAGGTGACAGAGACTATGATTCTGGCTGATTCTATCAGGCTCTTTCTTCCCTTAGGAATCTCCAACGTTTGTTTCTGTAGTTTCTCAGACATGGCTAGTCATATCTCAATCCCAAGAGAGGACACAATTTAGGCTGAAGTTGGGATTCTCACTACATGTATTTATTTAGGAGAAGACTTTTAGATCATTTAGCCGACCTCTTCATTTTACAGGAAAGCAATCTGCGGTCCCAAAAGCTTTAATGACTTAATTAAAGTCAGATGGCTAAATAAGTAAGTGGTAGCATCTCATGACTGGAGCTGTAATCAAAGAAGCTTAACAAAATTTGATATTCTTTAAGAAGGTGATATTCAGGAAACAAAAAAAGTTATCTCACTGTGTAAGACATAAAAGGCAAATTTACTTAGCTGATCCTAACTGTAGAAAGGTAATGCCATGAAATGTGACCTTCATGTTTTATCCACTTCTCCATCCAACAATGCAATTTTAAGACAAAATAACTCAGATTTACCGGAGTCTGAAAATTTCATTTCCTAATACCAGTGGAATAGAGGCTTTCTAAATGTACCAATCCTAGATATTTTTGGTTCCTCAAATCCAGTCCCCATCTCCTCATTCTTTCTGATCTTCCATTGTTATTCATTTATAGTAACTATTGTTTGTTTGCCTTTCTCTATTCATTTCTCTTTTTCTGTGATAGCTTTAATTTTCACTTTGGAATTCACCTCTGCTTATTCCCAGCCCCTGTACTCTGGGGGACCACGTAACTCTCCCCTGGCCATGGTGGTTGGTTAAGAGGTGGGCATTTTAGGGGCGCCTGGGTGGCGCAGTCGGTTAAGCGTCCGACTTCAGCCAGGTCACGATCTCGCGGTCCGTGAGTTCGAGCCCCGCGTCGGGCTCTGGGCTGATGGCTCGGAGCCTGGGGCCCGTTTCCGATTCTGTGTCTCCCTCTCTCTCTGCCCCTCGCCCGTTCATGCTCTGTCTCTCTCTGTCCCAAAAATAAATAAACGTTGAAAAAAAAAATTTTTTTTTTAAAAAGAGGTGGGCATTTTATTTCAACTATTATAATCAGAGGATAACCTAGCACTTCCACTAGTGAAAGTAGGGCCAAGAAATGAAGGGGGGGGGGGGAAATACCATGTGATGACTTTATTTGAGCTCTGGAGCAAGCTGTACCTGAAGCCAGAATACTTCTGACTTATAAGGTAATACGAAATAATACATTTTCTCCCTTCTCCCTTTTTTTTCTTAATCCAGCTTCAAATATGAGCAAAAATGTTTTCTGTCACTTGTGTGGAGGAGGAGAAATAATTTTCCCTCTACCCTTCTAGGTTCTTGCCCGAGACCCCTGTAATAGAACACAGGTTAATAGGAAAAAAAACAGAGGTCTAATAACATGCATACCTCCTGTATACGTGGGAAAGACTTAGGAAAACTGAGCAACTCTCCAAAATGTCGCAAAACACCACCTTCAAAAACATCTGCAGGTAAAGACAAATGAAGCCATTAGGCTGGGGTGGGGAGCGGATTTTGGCAGGTAACCAGGAAAGCACGGTAAACAAGGGTAAGGTTGTTATTCAGATTTAAGTCAGGGCCTTCTCCACTGGTAAGAATTTCTAGAGGTTTAGAGTCCTCCTTCTCTTCCAGTACCGAGAGGGAGACACCCTTAAAAATGGAGATTTCCCTTACGAATATAAATGTTTCTCACAAAAGAGTAACTTCGCCTAAGTTTTCAGAGCTTTTCCTAGGTCTGATGTTTCTTAAAAATAATCAGCCTAGGAGTGCACGGGTGGCTCACTCGGTTAAGCGGCCGACTTCGTCTCAGGTCATGGTCCCACGGTTCGTGGGTTCGAACCCCACATCGGGCTCTGTGCTGACAGCTCAGAGCCTGGATCCTGCTTCAGATTCTGTGTCTCCCTCTCTCTCTCTGCCCCTCCCCCACTCATGCCCTCTGTCTCTCTCTCTGTCTCAGAAATGAATAAACATTAAAAATTTTTTAAAAATCAGCCTAAAATAATCTTTATGCCAAAGAGACATAGTTTGGGGTGGCAACTTCTGCTCCTCTTCACTTGCAAACAAAGGAATCTTAACCATTAAATTTTTGGAACAAAACACTTGCGTACACTTATTTCTTTAATTAAAAAAATTTTTTTAACATTTATTCATTATTAAGAGACAGAGAGAGACAGAGCATGAGCATGGGAAGGGCAGAGAGGTGGAGAGACACGGAATCTGAAGCAGGCTCCAAGCTCCGAGCTGTCAGCACAGAGCCCGACATGGGGCTTGAGCTCACAAACCATGAGATCATGACCTGAGCTGAAGTCAGATGTTTAACTGACTGAGCCACCCAGGTACCCCTGCATACACTTATTTCTTAAGAACAAATATTAATTCTAAGGAACCATGTGATCTGTTTGCAAATGAAGACAGAGAAGATTTTCCTAAATGCATAATATTCATGGGCCTCTGCTCACCATAGGGATAGAGCTTTACATTATGAAACAGAGAATGACAGCCTTAACTTGGTTCATTTTCCAGCTTCTGAATTTTGGCCGAGTGGCTACAAGTGTGTAGGAAATGTGAACTGTCAACACAGTTTTCAGACGATGGGACCAACTGCTCCACTGATGGTCACTTCATGAAATTTCACAGATATTGTAACTGAATCCAAGCCCATTCTGCTCACTGCACGATAAGCCAAGAGGTGGAGAGACAAGATGTTGGGAAAGGAAAGGAACTTATTCTGAAAGCCAGCAAACCAAGGAGATGGTGGACTATTGTCCCAAAGAACCTTCTCCCTGAACATGATATTTGAACTTCTTTTATGTTAGGAAGAGGGCGAGGCAGGAGGGAGTTGGAGTCAAAAGGTGACTGACATCTGTAAACATTGAGGGAAGTCAGGTAACTTCTTTGTCCTTGGTCAGTTGATCTTTGCATACAGGAATCTGGTAAATCTTAGCTATAACATGTCTACCTGCAAGGTTAAGCAGAAGTTTCTAAGCTATAGGTCACAGCAGCAAGGGAAATAGAAGCAACATGGAATCAGACATGCTAAGTTTCTCCCTGGTACAATATAACGACTGAAATGACAGTCGTTTTTATAGAATGTCTGGGCACAGTTCAAACCCTGGTTTCCACAGTACTTTCTTCAAGTGAAGGGACAGAACTAATAGAAAAGGCTTATTATACCAGGGCCCCAATAAGCTACCCATCACCCCATCTTGGGTAGGGAACAGTTTTACTTCTAACATGGCAGTAGCCAACCATTTTCTTTCAATTTTAGATTTTTAAATATTCAAACCTGTTAAGAAGAAACGGGTCCACAATGGAGTCACTTGTGCTAAGTTCAACAAGACTTAATACCTAACTTAATTACAGTTTCAGCTTCCCCAGGAATATAATCTTAACCAGTCGGTCTGGAATTTTCTGGTCAGCACCAATGAGGTAATCTGCCAAATAGGCCCTTTCTTTGCCCCAAAGGAAGATGAGGTAATCTCCCTAATTGACCCTTTGTCCCTGAAAGGAAGGTGACCTCACCTGAAACAATCCTTTTTCTTTCTTTCTTTTCTTTTTTTTTTCCCATTAATGACTTCCTTGCCCTGCCTATAAAAACCTTCCCCTTTCTGTAGCTCATTTCTATTACCAGATGGGATGCTGCCTGATTCATGAATCATCATTCAATAAAGCCAATTAGATCTTTAGAATTTACCTGGTTAAAAAAATTTTTTTAAATGTTTATTTATTTTTGAGAGAGAAAGAGACAGAGCACAAGCAAGGGAGGGGCAGAGAGGGAGGGAGACACAGAATCCGAAGCGGGCTTCAGGCTCTGAGCCATCAGCACAGAGCCCAACGCCAGGCTCCAACTCACAAACCATGAAATCATGACCTGAGCCCAAGTCGGACGCTTAACCGACTGAGCCACCCAGGCACCCTTTACCTGGTTAAATTTTTGTTATTTAACACAACCCCCTTTTACCTGTCTCAGGTTGTTTAGAGAAGTGACCAGAGTGGCGGAAGGAGTTCACGCCGCCCTTTGTGAGAACTTTCCAGAGTCCTGACAATCTACAAATAGCCAGAGAAGCCACTTGATCACAAAACGAAGAACAGGTCCCTAAAGTCTACGGACCCATTAGCCAAACCATATACTCAGGAAATACAGAGGACTTACCAACATTGAGTACATGTTGTGTGTTCAAAATACTGGGATGTATTAAATAATACGCACCTGGAGAAGTCCCTCAAGAACGGAATTCCTACACGGGCATTGATTCATTAATTGAGACCTCCTTAAGTTTGGATTAAAGAGATGCAGGTCTTTTATGGTTGCTCTGGACACCGGGTATGGAACAGAGGCAAGTTCCATGTGTGTCTTCTGAACCTCTGCAGTGACAGACAGCAAGTGACACCAATGAGCTCCTTTAGGAGCTTATAATTCCTTTCATTTATTCAGACACTTAATTTCTACCTTCATTGGAGCACACTTCAAAACATTTCATGAATCACACTGCTTTTATGGAAAGGTGGTTAACGGAAGTTCATCGGGTGAGCCTTTTCTCCCCACGGTAGAACCAAGGCAAAGGACTGGTATTTCCTCACACCTGTGGAAGCTTAAAGGTCTTGATTTTGGTACAGAATTAATGCCAAGGCACTGGCTTTTTCTACATGTAGTCCCCAGACCAGTGGTATCAGCATCACCCGGGAGCTTGAGAGAAATACAAAATCCTGGGTCCCGCCCCAGACCTAGCAAGTCTGAGTTTGGGGAAGGGGAGCAGTCTGTGCTTGAACAAGCTTCCAGGGGGTTCTAATGCAGCCAAAGCTTGAGGGCCACTGTCCCAAAAGCCTGCCATTGGTTCCTCCAGGAAGAAGCAGGTCATTAGCACCTGAGTTCTAAAACATTCATTCTGAGAGAATGGTCTGGGGTCGTTCAGGTGAGTGCAGGTAGATCAGCAGAAGCCCCACCTATGGGCAGGTCCCACCATAGTTTTGATCTAGACAAGAAGTCAACAATTGTTCCAGATTTCCTGGAATGAACGGGACTGTTGTTCGTGGTCAGAGCTTCCAGAGTTCAAGTGAATCACCATTCTCCCAGAGGTTTCTAGAAAAAAAAAAAGAAAAATCCAAAAATTGGCAAAGTCCAAGAAAGACGGACTCTATGCTTATCACTTCGTCACTAGGTATGTATTGTGTGTTAGTAGTTATTTACAGCTCTAAGTGATTATCTGTGCTGTAGAAATTACTCCTCCCGCACAAAGGCTGCGGTGGGGCCCAGATGGGCCCAGAGCTTCTGCAGCACCTGGGAGGGGTGAGTGCTCAGACCCAAAGAACTCAGTCCTGGGCCTCCTGTCTTTTCTTAGACCAGCACCGTTCCCAGAGAGCAAGCTGCTGTTTTGGTGCTTCCTCTTTTTGTGGCCTGGAAGCAGGATGAGGGGGAGACATCAATCAACAGTGTCTGCACTCCTGTTTCTTAAACTATGAACCTGGGACCACCTAAATCCAACACCCTTGGGAGAGGAGCGGGGAAATGGTGTTCATTAAAACACAGATTCCTAGGCCCTGCCTTAAAACTGGTGAGTCAGAATCGCCAGGTCTGTGTTGTGAGGCTCTTTCTTTTAATAAGCAATGCCTGCCTCCCCTCTCCCCCAACCCCGTTCTCTTAGATTCGGTGACATTTGGGAACCACCGATCTGTGCCATCTGACTTTGCTTCTTTTTTTAGGTTTTATTAGAATGTATAATCTGATTTTACCAATTAGAATTTCGGCCTATAGAAAGAATGTAAGCTTGGAAATGAGACTAATCTAGCTTCAAATGGATCCAGCCATGGTCAGAGGTAAGATTTCTGGCAGGTTGATGAAGTTGTTCGAATCTCAAGTTTTTCATCTGTAAAATGTGATGATTGTAATGTCCATAGTGTGAGAGCCCTGGGAAGAGTCAATGAGAAACTGGGAGCAAAGTATGTATATATAATAGGGATATCTAAACATATAAATATATTACATGTAATATATAATATATAATACATGACATATATTTATACATATATGATACAAATAAACATATGCACGTATTTAATACCAAAGTGTGATTTAATAACACTTTATAGCAAATTCATCTGTTTTCTGGTCCTAGAAGATTATTTTCTTTAATCTTTTTGTAAGTATTCCAAGACACTTTCCAAATGGGGGAAGGAAGGGGGCACCTGAGTGGCTCAGTCAGTTAAGTGTTGGACTTTCGCTCAGGTCGTGAGCTCCCAGCGCATGAGTTTGAGCCCCGCGTCGGGCTCTGTGCTGACAGCTCAGAGACTGGAGCCTGCTTCAGATTCTGTGTCTCCCTCTCTCTGCCCCTCCCCCACTTGTGCTCTGTCCCTCTCTCTCAAAAATAAATATTAAAAAAATTTTTTTTAATAAAAAATTAAAAAAAAGAAGCAAATGGAGGAAGGAAGGAAAGGAAAGGTATTGTAACAGCTGATCTAATAATCACAACCTCCCTGCTTGGCAGGCGTTTTACCATCTGGAATTTACAGATGGGGCTGCTGAGCACCAGAGAGATAAGAGAAACAGACTCCTAAGGCTCCAAACCTCAGGCTGTGTTGGGGTCCTCAAGGGCCAAGTCCCGCTCTAATGAACGCCTGCTACCGTGTAACCCTGTAGCGACCTCCAGTCAGCGGAACTGTGGAGTTTTACCTGCACACCACAGGGACCTGGCCTGTGAGGGTTCAGCAGATGTGAGCCCAGAGTTGAAAGGCCACCAAACGTCAGGTGCCCTGTGCCCAGCCTCCCCAGAACTCAGGGTTTTTACCCTGCAAGGGATGATTCAGTGCTTTCCTACCTGTAGCTAAAGAAACCGTGTTCTGATTACCACGCTGGCAGCGTGTGGCCTGAAAATAAAATAAAATAAGATAAAATAAAATGAAATAACCTAAAAACCTGTCTGCCCTTTGTGGCGACAGAAGTCTTCATCTACCTTTTAATGGCCTTAGTCATCCTATAGGAGTTATGATGACTTAAACTTTGTGTTGAATGTCAAACTTGATTCCAGTCTTAGATATGGCACCAGACCAGCCTATTAAAAGCTTGACTGTGTGTTGCAAGAGGGGGAATTGGCATTTCGGGGCCCGAGAGAGCTGCAGATCAAATCAAATGCCCAGGTCATTGATTCCATCACAGGCACCGAATACTGTAACAGTCCTGGGAAAGGTCTCAATCCTTGTTTGGAATGTCCCAAGTCCATTTAGGGTAAAATACACCAACCACTTCCCATGCAAACGTCTGCAAAGACTCTGTTCACAGACTATGGAAAGTCTAGGAATTGAAAACGGACACACTCAATGCAAACCAGGATTCTAGGTCTTTTTTGACTTACTGGCGAAACAATGGAAAATAAACAATCCCCAGATAATCTAATATTGCAGCGAAATTGGCTGTATCTTTTCCTTTCATGCAACGTCAACGCACAGAAGACAAGCTTGTCTTTTCCCTGTGGAAAAGTCAAGTAATTTGAAAATTCCCAAAGATAACAGTTTCTTCATACACAAGGGCCTTCCACAAATTTGGCCTGTCTTTTCAAAGCACAGATACAAGGCGATAATATTTCATAGGTAGGTGTGGCCATCATTATGTCAGTGTGTGTGCATAATCACCCCATAGGTAACAATTGCCATGGAATAAATGGGCTAATAGCAAGAAGACAAGAAGACGCCCTAGTAATATAATTTTTATGGGCTCTTTCCTTCACTCACGGACTTGATAGAAAGATATCTGCTTAATCTCACCGCACAGCTCCTGGTGGCAACCCCTGTTTGTAGGGTTTGGCCCTGTGGTCTTATCTGTAATCCTAGGACACCCTCTTCCACCATACCCAGCCTAGCCAGATGGAATCTGACAGAGAACAAAAAGTTTCAGGAGGTTTGCTTTCTGGCTCCCTTCTCAGAGCCAGGCCAAGCTGGAAGAGTCCTCATGGCCCATCCGTTTGGGGGAAATCCTCAACAAATCACTCCTAAGCAGGGAAGGAACATCTCAACGATTTAGGGGGCTTTCCAGAGTCTCGAAAACCTGTCTGGAGTTATAGAAAACGTAAAGGCGGTGAAGAAGCTGCTGAAGATTATCTAGCATAAGGTAAAGAATGAATTCTTGCCATGTTAACGTCCATCGCCAAAGCAAAGGGGATGATTTGTGTTTTCCAGAAATGGCGGTTTGGAAAAATCTGATGTTCGGCCCTCCTGGGCCCTGACACTTGTTTTGCATTATAAAATATCTCTCGGAGATGCATCGATACATGGCTTGATAGAGAAATAACATGTATCCAAAAGCGTGTGTTGTACGTGTGTGTGCAAAAAGTTGAAATAACAAATCCTTGCTGGGTTATGGGTACCATGTCAGAAACCAACCTTTTGGGATATTAGACTCAGGTTTGGTTTAAAAGGGAAGTTTTGATGAGTATCCTCTTCTGAATACGATGTAAAGGGGGAGTTTTGTTATGTTTCCACTTGACTGTCTCCCTCAGAGGATGTATTTACTGCTCACTGAATCTTAACTAGTGCTCTCTCGACTCTGGATTTTTTCCTTCAATAGCAGATCAGAGACTATTTATCTTCTGGTTTTTCACTCTACAGTGCAACCAAGCCCTATGAAAATAGGAACTTCAGAGAGTCTTCTTCATGTTATCCCCACTACGGAGCAGACTACCTGCTACATACATAATAGGTGCTCAATAAACATTTGTTGAATTAATGGTCAATTGAGGCTGACTCTGGGCTAGGACATAAGAAGAGCATTTCTAGAATAGTGTGTACCTCTGTAACAGCATGTCTGGAAAGGAAAACTGAAAAGTGAGAGATGCCAGGTAAACTCATTTCTAAAGTGAAGATTACTTTAGTTCGCCAGTAAGGGATAAAAAAGTATAATGCATTTAGTTAAATCTGATTATTTGTGATATAAAGGATAAACTTAGGAACAAAATTCTCACATCTCTGCGGTGGACATACAGTGTCACCGGAGGATCGTGGGAATCTATTTCCTATGGCACTGAACCCATGCCAACCAGGGCCTGTCATGTGTAAGGTATCCAGTTAGAACATAGGCGATGCAGTATGATGAGAGATTGCCCGTTCCAAGAAAAATGGGGTTCCTCTAAATGATAGGATTTAGAACACAAGGAAACCAGCCATTACTTTTTCGGGTCTCTGTCTCTCTCTGGGAATACAAGTGAGCCAAGGACAACCCAGCATAATTAGCTTGTTCTGAGGCAATTCCCAACATGGCACTGAAGAGAAACAATTTTTTATTAAGCCCATAGTGTGTATCCGGCATTTTATGGCCTTATCATAATTTATCTTCGTGATAATGCATAGAGATCAGTGCTGTCTCTGTTTCTCAAGGGGGTAACTGAGGGTCAATGCCATCCACCTAAGGCTTGTAAGGATTAAATGAAGATTCTCTGACTCCAGACCTTTCTCTCCCGAAGTGGTCAGTAGAACGACTGGGGGATCCATACTATTTGATGCACAATAAAATGAGCAACTCTGTAAAATGTCTGGAATGTTTTTCCTGGTTTAGTTTTGAATTTCTGTAGATCTACAAGGAGTCAGGTGGCCTGTGTTTTAATTCTAGATCGTACTTGTAAATAGCACAGCCCCAAGCAGGTCGGAAATCAAGCATTCAGAGAGCAGGCAGAGCGTTAGGGCACGGAAGGAGCAACTCTATTTTCTAACATGTAAAATGGACCCAGTTGGACCCAGTTCATGGTGCTTTTATGAGGCACAAATGAAGACAGAGCTTTGAAAAACATCGTGTCTTACCCAACGGAAGCTTATTTTCTCTCCCATGGAAATAAGTTTCTAAGTTAATTGAAGACAAAAATAATTAAATTTCTGTCCATTATTCTCCCAAGAGATCAAAGGTTGGCCTCTGCAGTTTTAAAGATGAAAAAAGCTGCTTTCTCATCTAGTGCCTTTTTATTTGCATTTTCTGACTGTCTGATGAATACATGCCAGCAATTTCTTTACATGAGAGCTGTTGTTTTTTTTCCCCTTCTGGTGGCCTCTTACAGCTAATGGTGTTTGAGGGGAAAATCAGATGTTTGGAAGGTTCATTGGCTCAGGCTCACTAATAGGCCCTTCTCATTCTATTGTATCCTGCAGAAGAATTATAAACATGTCCTTCTCCGCCCCCACCCTCACCCCACGTCGCCTTGAAAAAACTTTTGAGAAAGACCAAGCTGCAGGAACACATTGTGGCTCGTCAAAAGCCGGCACCGATTTGACTAATGGTGTGCACTTTGTTTTCAGATTCTCTTAATACTTTAAGCACTTAACTGGAGCCTGTGTTCATCCTGAGCTCTAGCCTGTGGTTTCCAGGCAGAAGTAACCCACCTGACATTTAGTGCCCCTGTCTGTGAGTTGATAAGGCCGTCTGGAGTCTCTAAAGTCCTTTAAGTGCTAAATGTCAAGCAGGAATGGGGTGCCTCCTGCTGAACAATGTGTGTTGTTTTAAAATGATTACTTAATATGAAGAGTTTTCCAAGCTCACTCATGTGAGGGGTATTTAAACAGGGTAATGGGGTATCTTTAAAATGCCTTTTTAGTTGGCAACTTAATAATCTCCCTCTTGTTCAAATATTATTTACACCGCAGCACATCTGATACTCTCCGAAAGTGAAACAAGCCATTCAGGAAAATGGGATTGAATTGTGACAAGCTGAAAAGAAGCCCTAAGAGGTCTCGAGCTCATTTCTTCATGTACGGTGAGGTACGCCTTTGCGTGTCTTTTGTCCGTCCAGCTCAGGAGACGGTGAGGAATTTCACCTCCAGATAAACAGGAAAACGAGACCCATCCAACGGCATCTATTAAGCCAGACTCTGGATATGTAAAGAGCAATTTCTGCAGAAAGTTTCTTTCTTTCTTTCTCGACGTAAATGCTCTGGAAATGATCACCTATGGGAGAATGGGCCATCTGATGCAAAACAAACAAACAAACAAACAAACAAACAAAAAATGGTGCAGAGAGAAGCCCAGGAACCCTTCTGCTCCGGAAGGCTGCAGTCCTTGGGGCCAGACCTGTGCAGATCTGAAGCCGTTATCGTGTGAAGCTGGTGGACAGTCACCAGGTCACGACCCTCCCACCTCATACATTTTAGGTGGTGACAACCCCTTTAGATATGTGCCCTTTCCTATTTTTCCCCCTAAATTACATTCATCCTTGATCACCTTTAGAAAATCTCTAATTAGGAAAGAAAGATCAGGATATCGTAACCTAAAGCCTATCATCCATATAGTCCAGAAGATGCTTCAATTCTGAACTTAAATTAAAGATAAACATCCCCGGGGCATCTGGGTAGCTCAGTTGGTTGAGTGTCCAACTTCGGCGCAGGTCACGATCTCGCAGTTTGCGAGCTCAAGCCCCGCGTCGGGCTTTGTGCTATCAGCACAGAGCCTGCTTTAGATCCTCCGTTCCCCTTCTCTCTGCCTCTGCCCCGCTCGCCCTCTTCCCCAAAACTAAAACATAAATAAATACGTAAAAATAAAATAAATTTCTCATCACATGCAGAAACACGTATGTGTGTGTACGGACACACACACACACACACGTATTTCAGTTTCCAAAGAGAGACTAGAAGCTCGATGATGCTCATTCTCTGGCTGTGACACTTCCCAGCATGTGAAGTTGCAAGTGAAAAATCTCTTCCCTGTCTAGGGTGTTTTGGAAAGTCTGTGCGTTTGGCGCTCTGTTGGCAAAGCCTCTGTGATTGACGGGGGAGGGAGGACACGAGGAGGAGGGGAAAGTGCTGTGAGCCAGGTGACAGGCAGTCAGCCTTGAGCCTGGGCTTCCCAAAAGCTTGGCCCGTGACCTTGAACAAGTCCAGGGTGTTTGTTTTCTTCTCTGTGAAATGAGGATCACAGGATCATACCAGTGCCTTCCTTCCAGATGTAGGGTGTCACTGAAAGACCAAAGCAGGGCGAAGGAGCCTACTCTGCTCCGATGCTCAAGATACGTTGCTGTTTTGACCGCCCTTTCTGTTGAATGAGCCCCAGCCCTCAGGGGGCTGTGGCCGCTCCCCTCCGACGGCTGGGGGGGCCCGGCAGGTTGTGAGGAGGGAGGCCTCATAGGCGCATCCAGGGGCACCTGGGGATGGGCCACTGGGTCTGTTGCTATTACCAATAACAACCATCTAGGGGGGATTTCCCTCAAGGGTTAGAGCCTTTTCCTACATGGTTTCTCCCTTGACCCCAAACCAGGGCTCCCCAGCCCCAGCAAACAAACAACCGCCACCATATTCGTGGGCCGGGTGGGCCCGGCGTTGCTGGGGGTGAGGAGTGTGAGCCCCGACAGCTCCAGGGCTGTCAGTCCGGTCCCTTCCTGCACCCCCATGACCAGACGTGGAGCCGTAAGTGAGCTGGAGCACGAAGCCCATTCCCCCAGCTCCTCAGTCCGGAGCTCAGCATCACCCTACAGGCCGAGCAAGGTGAAGGGACGTACACAAGATTCTGTGGAATGGAGTGCCGGCTTTGTGGCCAAGATGGGGGCCTGGGTCTCCTGGCTTCCAGGTTCCTGCTCTTTCCAGCAGAATATACAGTATCACTGGAGCCACTTTGGTGAGGGTGTGAAGTCCCCATGGCCTCAATTTCAGCAGCGGGGAGCTGGGACTAGCACGAAATTGGTTATGGGAAGAAAAGCTGTACTCCACCAGGAGAGAGGGCAATTTTCGACTCCTTGGCACCTAGAAGAGGCCTCCAGTGATGGCTGGCAGCCCCTGAAAACCCTTCCCAGCTGCTGGCACGAGAACTTGCCCGGCCTAGGTGGAAGTCATTCGATCCTGGGGGGCTATGCAGCAATGGTAAAAGCTGTTCCAACAGTCCAGAGGGCACCAGATCTGTTTCTCGCATATCAATCAGGTAGCAGAGAACCCGCTGCATGGTCCTCTCATGGTGGGAGCTGCCACTGAGATCTCAGGGGGCCCCAGGTGCCTGGTGTCCACCCCAGGCTCCTTCCTCGGGAGACACACGGTAACTGTTCTTTGTCCCGCAGGCCCTGCCGTCAGTGGCCACGTCTCTGCTCCTCTATGTCTGAACCCACACACAAGTGCCTGCGTCAGGAGGCAGCAGGCCAGGCCAGGCTCTGTACTGCTGCCCGTTGCTGGGTCCCGCCCCTGGAAGGTCGGCTGCACTTGCCTGGGCAATATTTCTGTGGTTCGTTCTACTTGGGCCCCGGGGGCCTCATGGGGGAGCAGCCCCTCATGTCCCTCTCTGTTCAGTCCCCCACAGCCGTGGCTTCCGGGCCCAGCCCAGCTCCATCCAGCTGCGTCCAGGCCAGCTCAGGGCCCTGGGAATGTAGATGGTCTGCGTGCCAGGATCACCATGGCAGGGTCCCGGTCACCACTTAAGGGCACAGGAGATTGCAGAGTGACCCTGCCCAACTGGTTGAGGCACATTTCTGTGTAAAACATTAACGTAGGGTGATTTTTAGCCTTAAGATACAAGAAAACATTCCACAAAAGGGTTCAAAATCCTGGCACCATTGATTCATGTCCAGTTGGCCCTGAAAATTGTTTTGCCCTCCTTTGGGCAAACAACTCCAACTCTTAAGTAGGATAAACGTCACTTTCCATTCATTCTATCTCCTTGGTGTCAGCCTATGCACCAGTGAGGCACAATGTCTCTTTTATAATTTTCTCCAGGGGTCCAGTGCTGCCAGCAGGAAAAATTATAGCCTCCCCCGTTACTAAATCCAAAAGTCTGGTCCAATGACCTTTGCTTGGAGACTACATTTCTCACCACTGCACCAAAAAAATCCAGCAAAGGGCTTTGATCCTGAAAAGCATTAAAAGAAAACAACACTCAAAACAAACAAACAAGTCAGCCCAGCCCAGCCTGGGCAAAGGGAGTTTCTTTTCATGTGGTTTCCTTTGCGCCTACATGCTGTGACAGGTTCAGGATGTCTCTGACTGTAGAACATTGGGATTTGATGTTTGAAGAGAGGAAAGCTGACCGCCCAGCACAGAGCTGTATTCAGAATCCGTCGGAGGGCCCCAACCCTCGCCTGGCAGCCGGCCTTGCCACGCCAGCCACCGGGCATCTCTCCCATCTCTTTGAGCTCATCAATGCAGGATGGTTCCTGCAGCCCATTGAGGGGTCTTAGAGCAGAGTCGAGGTGAGGGTGGGTGAGGTATGAGCCAGCGGGACAGAGCGCTGTGTGTGCGCGCGACGTCCCCTGCTGGTTCTGCGGCCACAGTGGTCTTGTGTGTCACTCTCATGCTTTCTGCCCCAACCCCTTTTGTTCAGGGACTGGTTTCTGCAGGGACTGGGGCTGGGTTGATCAGGGTTGTCAGGAGCCTGAGCCAAGAGTGGGGAGGAAAAGCCAGGGTTCCACCATTCGTACAATCTTTACGTTGGTTGAAGGAAATTTCGAACTCACGTCTGAGTTCTCTGACAAGGGCGTGTGGTGGGATACAAGTGTCAAAAGTTTCATGAAAACGTGGAACACAGCTACGCTGCTTAGATTCACATATTAGAGCGTGATGTCTGTCCCAAAGGGAAGAGAGGCACTTGTCCCTCCTTGTTACCCTGGAGGTGTCTCAGGCATGACGTGTGCCAGGTGTAAAGTGACCCATTGGGAGATGCCCACCGTGAGACAGCAGAGCAGCTGGGGTCCCCATAGGACCAGGTGTGTCTTCTTCCACAAACACAAGCCTCCCAGAGACTCTCAAATATTTGAGGAGACTCTTCAGAGGATGAAGACCTCCTACTCGGGCAGGGAAAGACATTAGTCAATGACATGTGGGCCATTACTGTTGATGCTTCTCCACTTCAATCCACAGACCCCTGAGACTTGAGGAGGTGCCAGTTATAAAAATTATGTCCCAAGCTGATGGTCCTGCCAGTCAACTGTGAGAAGCCATAATTCAAATTACACTCAGGCCCACAGTGCAGACTTAGAGTAAATAGACATTAAAATGAAACTCTACTGCAGGGACCGCAAAGCTCTGGAGAATGGAATTAATACTAAGCATCCCCACATCCTACGAGATTGCAGAACCGCATCAGGACAAAGATGAACACCAGCCTGTGAAAGACAGCCTGAAGAGCTGAGAGAGAAAGATCTTTACAGAAGAGAGTGCTGGTGTGCTAATGTGTATCCCCCAACACGGGGAAAGGAAGGAGGACTTCCCCGTCAAATCAAGGCAAGTGATAGACTCCTTGGCATTGAACTCGTGTCCTCTGGAGTTTGACGCACAAACTCGGGAGTCTGATTCTATCAAATAAATAACAACAACAAAATGGTTTTGCTGGGATGTGGGTTTAACTCCATCATCAACATGACAAAGACACCTGTGTTTTTCCCATGAGTCCACTGGATCCATGGCAGGGAGATGGCTCAGAGACATGGGAAAAGAATCTGCCTTGGAAGGGCATTCTCCTGGAAGAGAAGTGTTGAAATCTAGGAAATCCAGCAGCTGGCCTGAATCAAGGCACCCGAGGTGAGGGCTCCCGGCCAGAGGAAGAAGAGACTCCACACATTGGCTACTCAGGGGCCCCAATGCCAGAGGATGACTGCATGTGAGGCTGGCCTAGACCTAACCTTCTACTGATCCAGTTGTGAAAAGGGTCAGAAACTGGGGCCGAGAGGTGGAGGAGGAATGGAAGATCAACAGCAGGGACTAAAAGAAAGCCAACCACCCCCACCTCCTTCCCTGCAGGCTTTACAAGGGGGAACACTTTAATTTTAAGTGAAGTTTGGAGTTTTGATTATGAGACAAGTCTGAATATTTTAAGTGCTGAAACGAGATTGTTTCTGGGACTAAAAAGGGCTTGGAAAAGCTATGCGATCTGCTTCAGATCTCATCTAGGCACACTGAAGAACAGGCTAGCCTTCAGGATGACTTTAATGGGGAAAGGTGAGAAGAATGCTTTTTTTTTCCCTTTCTGAACCTAGTGAACTCAGATCATTCAATAAAACATTTGCACCATGAGAAGAAATATCCTGATCAAACCTAAGCCGTGATCATCCTGACCAAGGAAGGAAAAAGGAGGGGGCTGTGTTAGTCTGCTAGGGTGGTCATAACAAAGCACCACAGTCTGGGAGGCTTAAACAACAGAAACTCATTCCCTTATGGTTCTGGAGGCTAGAAGTCCCAGATCAACTTTGGGTTGGTTTCTTCTGCAGCTGCTCTCCTTGGCTTGTGGACGGCCATCTTCTCCTTGTGTCTTCACATGGTCCTCCCTCTGTGTACGTATATGTGTCTATATCTAAATGTCCTTGCTTCTTGTAAGAGCTCCAGTCATATTGGATTAGGGCCCATCCTAATGACCTCATTTTAACTAGATTATCTCTTTGGAGACCCCCTCTCCAGACATGGTTACTATTTCCATCACCACTCTCACTACAGTTATTGATGATTTTCATATTCTTCCAATTATAATTTTTCAAAAAGTTAAAAGCACAACTCTCATAAAAATACAGAATGCACTCATGTTAAAAAGTATTATTTCAATAATGAAATCAATAAGATGATAAAGCTGATTCTACGAGCACTTTGAGGATCTGTCCATTTATATATGTTTTGAAAAAACATTGGAAAAGTTAAAGTAGGATTGCTAGGTTAGGTACAAAACTGGTTAATGTCCTGCAGACTCATAAAAACTATCATCTTTGAGGTTATCTCTTTCCTGGACAAAAATCTACAAGTTAACGTGTAACTTTACAGTGTCTGGGTTCTAATCAAATAATAAATAGCAAACTCAAACACAGATACATTCTCCTAGATAATGCAATGATCTGCAGATAAGCTAGTAAAACATGTTCCAGTATGACACTGAAGAAACACGTCACCCACATTTACCTTATTTCCCAGTTTTTGATAATGTATCTGAATATTTACCATGGCTGATTGTTTCCAACACCGGGGCCTCTCTGAGATTCCATGTCTTCATCTTCTCTGATGACCTTGTTCTCCATTTTACCCCCTGTTCTACCTCTTGTCCCAACAGTTCTTGTCTCCCTACCATGTCATACCCATCACTACAGCCCCTCCTTTATCTCAGTTGAGAACATCCCACTTTCCAAATACCATCTCCAGTTTTCCGACTTACTCCCTCTACTTTCCTAATCCAACCATTTTTTTTTTTTTTTTTTTTTTTTTTTTTTTTTTTTTTAGTTCCACCAGGAACAATAATCCATTGATCCCATCACCTTGGCGGGTCTCTTATCACCCTCTTATCTCCACATCCTCTTTCACTCAGTTTAAATTCCATCATCCATCACTCCCTTTGAGAGAACATCAAATTCTTTGCCAGTTCTTACTTTTCCCCACTCCCTTGGCTAAACCACAACCATAATTAAGTGCAGCTCTTTTCCTACTTTGTGCCTGTCCCTATGCAGCGAAACACTGCTGCTGAAAAACACCAGCATTTTGCCTTCTCTCACTTGAAATTCATGATCTCTACCCTTCCTGATCACTAACTTTCCAGATTTCAGCTTAGTAAGTACAAGACTCTTCTATTCAGACTTCACAAGTACGATCCCTGTGGCTGCTTTCTTTTTTGAAACAAGAAATTGGCTTCCAAATTATTCCATGCGATTCTAGAATCATCTTTCTTTCAAAAACCTTATTCAGTGCTCATATACTCAGTCCATGGGTATTTAAATTCCACAAGGAAAATTTGATTCAAATTGGCTATGTCTGTTTATGTAACATGTCCATCTAGGAGTGGGTTTCTCTGCCTTCTGAGTTTGTTTTGGGGTATGGGTATGAGATTCTGGCTGGGTCCTCTACAGCAAGCCTATTTTCCAGGGCCATTTTTATTGGCAAAAACTTTATTATGCCAATCTAAATGGACTGATGAAATTATTTTGAAAATAATCTTTGAAGGTAATCAATAATACAGGTCGGACTTTATGGAGATCAGTTTCCTCACTCCCCCTTTAGCAATCCAGACTGTCCATCATAACTTGAAAACAGTCAATGTTTTTTGTACTAGTAAGAAGAGGAGCCAGAGCCACAGAAAAGCCGTGAAAAGTTGGACTTCAGGCAGGAGAAGCAAACATCTTTCCACTCGAGTATCAGAATAAAGGGCGTGGATCTCATGGAAAACTGAAAGAGTGCCTTTATTAGTGTAATGTGATCCCTAAAGGAGACCAGTCACACCGTGTGTCTCGGGTTGATCTGAAAACTACATTTTCCCATCGTGAGGTCTACCTTTTCCTCATGTTGAAGGACATCTTCTGGAGCACTTGCGGATGTGGTGGGCGCTGGCTGGGTCTATGACCACTCACACCACCAATCAACTCAGTGAAAGCATTGCTCAAAGTGGCTGTGTGAGATCTTTTAGGCCAAAGAAGCTTTTGTTTGACTGCGTTTTGCAATTTTCAGCAGACTGTACCGGTGGTAGTTTTTCTGAAAGGTTGTAGCAACCATTTTCTGATTAAGGAAGGCGGGCTTTTGGTTGAGTCCTGTTGAACCCACTACCAAGCTGTTTGACGACTTATCTAGGTTTTCTGTAACTACACAATCTAGCAGGCAATGGGGACCAGGATTGGGAGCGTGAAGAAACCGAAGGAGCTCCAGAGGGACGAGAAGTAGGCAGTAGAACAATCTCATGGCCCGAACGGTCTGGTCTGGAGGTCGCCACTATAAGTGGCCTCCCACACTTCTCTTTTGTCTTCTACCAGCCTTAGAGTCTACATCTCAAAGTCTACTGAAACATGCTGGTATGAGAGGAAGGGGCGATCAAGCACTGCATCCCCAGGAAAATCAGAGTGTTGTTAGAAGACTGAGTGTACATATATAATGCCCCACAGAAGAATAATAAATGCATTTTAGATACTTAACTGTATTGGTAATCTATTGCTGTAGAACAAAAATGTCCCAAACCTTAGTGGCTAAAAGCAACACACATTTTTGATGTCCCAGTTTCTGTGGGTCAGCCATCCAGGCATGGCTCAGTAGGGTCTCCTACTGCCTCTGGCTCTTTTGCAAGACTGCAGTCAAGGTGTCAGTCAGAAGTAAGGTCTATGCAGTTTCGGCCAAGAAAGGGCCTGCTTCCAAGTTCATTTACTTGGCTGTTGGTGGGGTTTAGATCCCGGAGAGTTGAGGGAACTGAGACCCTCAGTCCTTGCTGGCTGTTGGCTGGAGGCTGTCTTTAATTCTTTGCCACGTGAGCCTCTCCAACAGGTCAACTTGCTTCATCCAAGCCAGCAAAAGAGTCTTATAGGAAGAGGGAAATTAGTTTTTTGTAACTTCATCATGAAAGTTATAGCCCATAAGTGGTGCTGTATTCTATTGGTTAGAAGCAAGTTACTCAGGGAGATGGGATTATCAAGGGTGTGAATGCCAAGAATGATTTGGAGCCATCTTAGAGGCTGCTTACCACACAAACACAATGATTATGTCACACTGAGTTGCACTAAGCAGATAAACACTCAGCAATTTGATCCATTGTTCTGGTTTGTGCAGAGAGAGCATAGGGACAAATCCCAAATCGGCAACAGGAGTCAGGAGACAGTCTACAGCAAGCAGGAATAGGCAGGTCCAAGAATGATATGGCGAACTTTGACCAGAACACTGACTCCACTCAGGGTCTCAGCGTCTGCTGGCCTCTAGAACCACCGAGGAGGTCAGCCCATATAGTTCCTGAAGCCATGTGATCCCAGGGTGTTGCTTGGAAGCTTGAGGCCAGCTATGCCCTTTGAGCCTCACATTTCTTTCATGCTTACTCAAGCAGAGCATCAGCTCCTTCTGTTACACCATTCGCCTGTACCTTTATATTCATACTATTCTGTTCTTCCTCTCCTAGGCCCTAACCTCCCTCCACCTCACTTCCTTTATCTGCCTTCTTTGTAGACTTACGTCCCCTGCTAGACAAACTCTTATCCTTAGCCTCTTCCCATATACCTGTTGTGTCTGGAATGCTCTTCTCTCCCCAGGGTAACTCATCTTGCTTCTCTCAGCTTAATTACCATTGTTAGAGGGCAGGCTTTTGTGACCTGTCCGGCCAGGTTAAGTTCTCATGGTTTAGATATATAACCACACTGCCCGTTAGAGTTTTTCTCATAGTGCTTGTCCCAACTCTAATTAAATAGCTGCTTTGGTCATTTTTTTTTTTTTTTTTTAGCTTCATGAATGCTTTTCTTAGACTATAAACCCATGAGAGCAGGAACTATACATTTAGTTTAGATCACCACATCACCATCTAGCAGTGGTCTCAGAGGGCACAGGTGGGTGGAGCAGTGTCTCTTTTCTTGTACTAAACAAATGTTTTAAAGTGGTCCACTCCTCTTGTATCTCAGAAAACTTGGTTGGCTCTTTTCTAAGGACCCACTTGCCCAGCAAACCGCTTGCAGAAAAGTACTCATTCTCCTGAGAGCCCAGAGGCCAGTAGGTCTCTTCTTGCTCTCCAGATCTGCTCCCATAACCATCACTCATCTGTCATCATGTAAAAATCACCATTCCTTTGAAACTCTTGTCATCCACCCACACCACTCCTCTTAATCCCTCACAGCTGTAATCTTTGGACTTCTTAGTCATTTGCTCACTCACAGTCATCACACTCTTTATCACGTCACTTGCATTGTTTTCTCTTGTACCATTTGTGCCTTGGTAATTTACCCAGCAGATCTGGGTATGTCGGGAGTACCTAACAAAGATCAAGTCAGATCACAGATCTTTGACCTGGGCTGCTTCAATCTTCCCTCTAATTCAGCTGACACCACCCACAGCTACTTGGGACTATCTGCCATTGACACCTTAAACTCCAGTTGTCCCCTGGCCATCTGATCAATCCCCTTGTGCTTCTGGTCTCCTCTTTTGCTGACCTTCACACTTTCTTCTTTGATCCTATCAAGATATCCAAACTCGGGGGTGACTGGGTGGCTTAGTGGGGATGAGCGTCTGTCTCTTGACTTCTTCTCACAGCTCATGGGTTTGATCCCTGCATCAGGCTCTGCGCTGGCAGTGTGGAGCCTGCTTGGGATTCTCTCTGTCTCCCTCTCTCTGCCCGGTCCCAGCTCACATGCTCTGTGTCACTCTCAAACTAAATAAACTTAAAAAAAAAAAAAATCCAATCTCTCTGGCACCATACATGCTACAGAAATTCATTTTATTTTGTTATACATCCCATCCATTGTCTGCCACTTAGTGGGGGCTCTGCGGTCAGAGAGTACCAATTTGAATATGGATAACACTACGTACAGCTGTATAACTTGAAACGAGTTGTTTAACATGTCTGAGTTACTCTGTTTTCGTCTGAAGATGGGGACGACAATATTATCTGTTTCATAGATTTGTTCAAGATTGAATGAGATCCATAATGAATGCAAATGACCAACAAATAATAATGTGAAATAAACTGTGCTGTTCGGAGCACGGTGGTGGTGGTAGTGTTTCTCGCCAATATCTTCTACCCACTTTTTTTCCTCATACCTAATGCAGCAGTCTCTGCTCTGTATCCCACTCCCTTCCACTCTTCAAGGTCTTTCTCTAACGAATATTTCCTCCTTCAGCTATGTGCTTTCTATTGCCCCTGAGTATACAACATGGTGTGGTCTTACCCACGTTAAACAAATAAGAAGAAGGCTTCCTCAGTTCTATGTCTCCCTCGTCTGTCTTTCTCTCATTTCTGAAGCAAAGTTCTTGAAAGACCGTGTCTTTATCCTAATTGTTCTTTTGGAACTGCTTTTAGGGAAATCACCGCCCTCTTCCTGGCTTCCTGGCAGGGAAAGCCTCTTCTAAGCCATAAAACAATTCTAGTTATCACTACCTCCCAGGGAAATGGACACCTTCCCTCCTTATAGTCATGACACTTTGATGATTCTTCTCTGGACAGAGAAGATCTGCTCCAAAGTGATGGTGGCTCTCTCAATGGAGTAACCCTAGAAATGGCTGATATCTTTCAAAAAACGTGCGCGGGCGCACACACACACACACACACACACACATACACACACACAATCTCCTTCACTCAGTCTTTAAATCCCCACTGCATTGATATCACTTTTTCTGGCTACCTTTTAATCACTTCCTCCACCTGCCAGGACATCTCTTGATATTTACCATAACTCAACTTTCTGTGTGTGTATGAGTGTGTGTGTGTGTGTGTGTGTCTGTTTGTGTGTGCGTTTTAGGAGGCGAGAAGGAGGGCAAGGACAGAAACCCAGGCTGTTATAGCCAGCTTTTCTCAATCGCCCGCAAAGATGCTAGCCTTCCCCTCTTATTGAAATCTTCCTCAGCTCCCCCCTTGAAATCTTTCCCAGACACCGTGGCCTGCGCTTATCTTGCTTTATGATCACAGCATGGGAAGGAGACACCCACGTCGGAAGCTGGCTGTTTTGTGTCACGTTTATATCATTTTGGGCCCTGATCGACAGCGAGCCCTTTGAGAAAGGGCCCACGCTCCTGCTTTTCACCCTTCCATCCCTAGCACTCTGGGCTGAGCATAGTAGGAATTTAATGAAAATTTGTTGATAGATTAATAGCATCTGCTACCTTGCCCTGTGATAAGAGCAGAGGCTTTTCTCTCCGAGCCCTGACTTTCTTGCTTTAAAAGTCCCTCCAGCTAGACAGAGAGAGAGGAGGCCAGAAGCCTGAGCCCCTGGAAAGCCCCACAGACCTCCCCATTGCCACGATCAAGGAGGGAGAATAGAAGCTTGCCCGTTCTCTGTTCCAGATCTGTGCCCTCTGGTCTTTGTACCATCCCTGCTTCATGCCTCTTGCAGTCCCTGCTTCTGTCAGCCTCGGGCGCAAATACCGTCCCCAACTTCTCCTGCCCTAACCTTCTAGAGGGTAAAGGCCGGGGCAGGGGCTCCCTCCACCTGGGCTGGGATGCAGGAGACCTTGGTCCTGGCCCTGGGCCGGATACCAGGCTCAGGGAGCTGGTGCCATCTCCCGGCGAATAAGCATTGGGATTTTCTGAGGATGTGGGAGCTGGATCTCCTCATCTCTACTGGTCATGAATCACCTGAGATCCTTGCAGGTCAGGTTTGGGTTCAGGGGCCGGGGTGGAGCCTGCAGACAAGAAGCACATCTGATCAGGGCAGTGTGGGGAACACTGGTTTAGACGACTTGCAAGCCTCTTCTAGAAGCTCAGGTGCCTTAACATGGAGCTTTGGAACAGAGGTCATTCACCGTGGGCCACCTTTGTGATTGTTGCCTCGTTTGTGTGCTCCATGTATACAAACTGACAAGTTTCCTGTTTGTCTTTAAATTATCCTACGTTAAAAGAAGACGTCTTTAGCCCATTATGGGTAAAATCACTGTTTTGAGGTGCTATTTCTCCTTCATATATGCTAATACGAATGTATAATTCAAATTCAAAATGTCAACCTTTGCACCTACAAAACTCACTTCAAACACTGCCCCGCTCTATGTGGACTACACTTTGGAGACACTACTTAAGAATGCCACCACACGGTCAGAAGGTACCCTTGGGGTGGGGGAAGGCTCTGAGACCACAATGGGGCAGACCGTCCCCTGGGGGTTGGCGTGAGGGGCTGTGAGACCACCACGGGGTGGGGGACCTTTCCAGAAGCTGGCCAGGTTCTCTGTCTTGACCTGACTTGTGGTTACAAAGGAGTTGCTTTGTAGTTAGCCTTTAAACAATACATTATGTTCTATACACTCTTGATTTAGCTCGGAAATAAATAAATAAATAAATGAATAAATAAATAAAAAAGAATTGAAACAGTTAAAACACTTGAGTGGTTCTAAGAGCAGCCGATTTAGTTGGCATCCCCTCCACAGACATCGAAACCCTTTTCAGCCTGCAATCAGAATGCGGTAGCCCAATAACCCCAGGCTGGGGTGGGAGCCGCCCGGGGGGGGGGGGGGGGGGGGGCCGGGGCAGTTTCCAGAAGCTTTGTGTTGCGTGCCCCCCGACCCTTATCTCTGGAATTAAATTGCTGAGCATAGACGAGACTGACACAGAAAAGCTCTGTTTAATCACAACCCCTAGCGGAGTTGCTGGTGGTGTTACTTTGGGAAAAGAAGAACGCACAGCAGCCGGGCATTGTACAATAGTGTTCCTGGGATTGTCGTAGACAGTCCTCCTTTCCACTTTACACACATAGACACAGACGACACACACACACACACACACACACACACACACACACAAGGGCCCGTCTTTGAAAGAAATCCAGTGAAGGTAAGCCTGATACCTTAAAAGCAAAGCCTTATCTTTGCTCTCCATCAGGCTCCCTTGAAAGAGCAATGCTGTCTGGCTGGTAGATCTCTAGGAATCTGCTTTCTTTGAGGCAGCTGCTGAACCTAATGAATCAGGCCAAGAAACTATTTTGACAGCATCTGCTTTTTTTATGCTTCCCTCTCTCCGATCCCTGCCCCCATCTGAAAGGCTCAGGCACCACCCCCTCCCACCCCCACGCTGAAGGCAGACAGCCTCTGTAACCCGTTAATGGTGCCATTCTTTAGCAGATCAGAAAGCCTTGGCTGGAGTCCAGGGAGGAATCAAGTCCTGCTTTCCAATCAACGCACTGATGAAGGCCTCCACCAGACTGGGGCACCAGCAGGGCGCGGGGTGGCTGGCAAGGCTGGTTGAGCCCAGACACGTCCTTCTACTTTGTCACCACGTCTGGCAGTCAACCACTCCTTGAGATTTGTTTTTGCTTGGCCTTCGGTGTTTTAGTCTTTCAGAGTTTTCCGTCCAGAGCCAAATTCCCAGAGACACATAGAACACCAGTTAACTCCTGACTGGTTGAGTCAGTACCTGGCCAAGTCGCTGGGAAGGGGGGGTCCTAGGTCACCTGGACAGCAGAGCTCAGGAAAGGAGAGCTGGTTAAGGATCACAGTGGGGAGACACCAGAAGGCACACAGGTCTCTCCTGTCTCATGTTTGGCCAACCTGGTTTGGGCAAGCACAATTTAGCAGTGCCACCAGGAATGCGTTGTCAGTGTGAGGGTGGCCTGAATTCTGTAGGAAAGAAGAAGCTGCTAACTTCCTAAGCACCCATCCCAATTTTTTAAATGTGGAGAAAATGCAAAGACTCAGTCATTGTTACAGCACGTAGATTATTTGGTTTCTAGGACAGTATCTTTACCAGATAGTGAGACGACTACAGTCTTGATTTTTAACAGAGGAACTCACAGACTGGTAATGGAAAAGACAGATATGCAAATAAAAGAAAAGGGGACAAAAGGGAAGGAACCTCTGCCTTTGACTCTGGGGTAGGCTTGCCCAGCACCAGCCCTGCTGGTATCGGCGAAACATCCGTGGGGCTCCTGCCACATCCCTAGAAGCACAGCACCGTGTGCATGATGGAAATTCCAGGAATATGGGTTGGACGTATGAGTGGGCTTGACACATAAAGTAAACCCAGAGGGCAGGGAAGCTGCCACAGCTCTCTTTGTCTGTGCCAAGACTCTGGGCACATATCTTTATAGGAAAAGCTGGCTACAACCATTATTTAACTTATTAAAACCATAGACATCCTGACTGTGTTCACCGACATAGGCTTCCATCAGTGTTTCCCCTCATAACCCTGGATGCAGCAAGAGGCAATTAAAACAATTAACACCGATGAGGTGAGGGCCTCATGCTCATCTACACATTGGAGGAGGATGTTCCAGAGCCTGGCACATTACCGATTCTGAAGAAGTAGCACATTTGTGCGCTGACTGAGCAGTGTCCACCGTTGGCCATCGTCCACCATCCACTCTCACCATTCTATTCATCGTGAGGATAGTTATGAAGCCAAGATCATGCTCCTGGACCCTGGGAAGTCAATAGGCCTGGATTAAGAGCAGACCTTGCACCTGAAGAAGAGACACAATGCACGGAGGGAAAGACGGCTGAGAGTCACCCGCGGGAAGTGTCAATGTTCCATTTGGGAAGTGTCTAAACGTACAAGTGGAATAAACAAAGGCTTGGGTACAGTATGGCCCGTCAGACCCCAGGAAGCAGAAAGGAAGGTGCAAGATCAGGCTGTGAGGTAGTTTTGTGCAGGGTTCATATCCAAGTTTTGGAGTGTAATTCAAAACAAAGTCGACTTCACAGCCGCCATACTTAGAATTCACTTGTTACGCAAGGTGGATAAAGGATGTGGTGGGCCTGCCCAGAGGTAGCAGCATACTGATTTGGTTGGGCACTTGGGCAGAACCGCCGAGGTTTTCTAAAGCATGTTGTAGACCATGAATGCACTATTTGAGGTGCTCCTGAACTCCCTGTCATGCCGCTTGAGTGAATGAACCCGACTGACTTCTAGCTTAAGAGGTGGTTCCAACTTCAGAAGTGAGCAAGAGTTTCTCTCCGTTTGAACTCAGAGAGGCTTTGGTGTAGATGCTTATTTTGAACCAAGAACTAACAGTACATGTTATCAACTGGCTGGTGCTGCCGTAACAAAATACATGGCTGGCTTAAACAACGGAAATTTCTATTTTCATGGTTCTGGAGGTCTGAATCCAAGAACGAGGTGTCAGCGGGTACGGTTCTTTCTGAGGACTCTCTCTTTGGCCTGCAGATGGCCACTTTTTGCTGTATCATTTGTGTAGTCTTCGCTCTGTGTGCCCTAATCTTTTCTTACCATAAGGACGCCAGTTGGTTGGATGAGGGCTCATCCTAATGGGCTCATTTTAACTTACTTGCCTCCTTAAAGGCCCTGTCTTTCAGCCCATGAATTTCGGTGGGGGACACAATTCAGTCCATAACAGTAGGGAAAACTAGGGAGGACACCAGATGTGCACTTCTCTCCTGGACGTGTTTTCAGTGTCCTGCTTCTCCCTAAGGAGCGCCTTTCCTGGACTGTAGGCAGAGATGGCTTCAGTCTCCTGATGTGCCCACCCTAGACTCTCCCTTGACACCTTCCTTCCTCATGATTATGGGAACAATCCAAAACAGTCTCCCTGGCTTGTAGCAGGAAAAACCCGGTGTCATATAAATACTGCGTAGACTTAGCACGACATGTAAATATTTTATAGAATCTAAAGTAAATAATGTATATATTTGAAAAGTCAGTTTGTAAATATTTTATAGGCTGCAGTACGACTGGCCAGTGTGGAACCTGGTGTGCTTGAAGCCTCACACAGGACCAAAGGCAGGAAGGGTCAAGGCCAAAGGAAATCCGAATTGGACATCCTGTGTATGATGCATCAGAAAGCATCTCTCTTTTTCTGCCTCTGCCTGGCCATTTCTTTCTTTTTTTTTTTAACATTTATTTATTTTGAGACAGAGAGAGAGAGAGCATGAACAGGGGAGGGTCAGAGAAAAAGGGGACATAGAATCTGAAACAAGCTCCAGGCTCAGCCGTCTGCACAGAGCCCGACGTGGGGTTCGAACCCACGGACCGCGAGATCATGACCTGAGCCGAAGTCGGACGCTTAACCGACCGAGCCACCCAGGCGCCCCCTGGCCATTTCTTTGAACACACAACCTATTCTCAAACGAACTTTCTACAGCAGCTCGGGACCACCTCTTTCAGCCTGAGAAGCTGCCGGGAAGAGAACGGAACTGGGTCAAGAGCAGCACGTAGGACCCTAAATGACTAGCTCAAATTCTATTCATGTGTTTATTGTCTGCCTCCCTTACAGAATGCAAATTCCAGGAAGGTTGATTTTACATATCCCCAGTGCCCAACAGTGCAGATCCATACTAGGCGGTCAGTGACTATTGCTTAAACGAAAACGTGGTGAGATTTGACATCAAATTGAATGCCTCTTCCACCGCACAAGTTTCAAAACACTGCAGTCAGCATCTAGAAGGCCCCATGCCGAAAAGGTCAACATTTTTAATCCATAACTCAGGTAAACATTTGTGCGTTTATCCACCTCGATTATAGAAATAGCCGCAGTCACCTGTGTGAGGAGATGTTGTTGCTGTTTGCTTGGAATTAGAAGGAGGTATTTTGGATCACAGGGCCCCAGGGTGGATGCCACTGTAGTGGAGAGTCATTCTGGAGGCCTTGGGAGGAGCGAGAGGCACGCTGCAGATGGGGAGGGAGGGGCAAAGCCAAGACAGGAGGGAAATTGGAAGATCCTAGAAGATCTTTACTGCCTTCGCAAGTTTGCCCCTGAAGTACCCCTTCGCGAGCATAACCGTCAAAGCAGCTATGAATCGTTTCAGAATCTGTACTCCATTTTGAATGCAACCTGTAATAATAGGAAACATGTAGTACTTACCACATTCCAGGCACTGTTCAAACTGCTTTACATCCATTAATTCGTTTCATCCTTAGAACAACCCCGTGAGTAGTAGAAACTAAAGGTGCAACAGAAATGCAGAAGATTATGTGCCTGGATTATCTGGGGATTTTAATTAACCATGTTCCTTTCACCCATGAGTATCAAACACTGGTGTCAGTGGTTCAAACGTGTTCCTCCTGGGGGCGCCTGGGGGCACCAAGCGTCCGACTCTTGGTTTCTGCCCCGTTCATGATCTCACACTTTGTGCGTTCGAGTCCTGCTTTGGGCTCCGTGCTGACGGAGCCTGCTTGGGATTCTCTGTCTCCTTCTCTCTCTGCCCCTCCCCTGCTCTCTGTCTCTCTCTCTCCCTCTCCCAAAAATAAACTTAACAACAACAACAACATGTTCCTCCTTCTAGATACTGACTGCTTATTCCTCTGTGTGTGTGTGTGTGTGTGTGTGTGTGTGCATCACGTGGCTGGCCCTCAGTTTGTTAGTTGCCCGTGAAACCACGTGATGCCCTGAACTGCATCCAGTAGCAGATTTTCCCTCAGTGTTCAGAGCATGGTGACAATCAGCTGGCTTTTTTTTTTTTTAATGTTTATTTATTTATTTTGAGAGAGCAAGGGTATGCGTGGGGGAGGGGCAGAGAGAGAAGGAGAAAGAGAACCCCAAGCAGGCTCTGCGCTGTCGGCCCAGAGCCCCACGCGGGGCTCGATCTCCTGAGATCGTGAGTCACCCATGCTTTATTAACTGGACAGGTATGGGGCAGGCAAGGGACAAGGGAAGAGACAAAGAAGGAAGAGGAAGAAAAAAATCTGTTTCATTTCTGACATTGCTGTTAGAAGAGCACAGTCAATTGGGCAATCACAGCCAAGCTTTATAAAAATTCTTTTCTCAACTTGAAACCAAAGCCGTAGATCCTCTGCAGCAGAGGACAGACAGAGATCTGTGCTGCCTTATACGTGTTCGACGGAAAGAACAGCGGTCTTCCCACATCCTACCTGGTGATATTCTGAGATGGGCATGAGATGCGATGCAAACCACGGTGTGCCTGTCACACAGGTCACACTGCTGTGAGGACTGTCCCCACCCACTGTGCCACTCTACCCCTGGCTCCAGAATGCTGTGCACGAGGCCACAAGTGAGCTAGACATCTCACGGGATGGGATGGAGGCATGTCGTGGACCCGCGTTTTGTTTGCGATGCCGGAGGAGATGGGACTCCCAGAGCTCTGAATTTACACGAAGGGCCTTTCCCCAAGGGCAACTGCCGAGGAGGGGACACGCTGCTCCCTGCTCCTCTTGGTTCTGTGACCAGGCCCTGCCACCAGTCCAGACAAATGGAACATAGCACCAGGAGTCCCGCCACCGAGTCCAGACAAATGGAACACGTTTCCTCCTCCTTCTACGCGTATAGCAGTAGCCTACGCTAGGCTTCGGCATCACCTTGCTTCTTCCTCGGGTCATTTATTCTTGACAGGTTCTAACTCAGGTGGAGCCCTGTACATCCCACATCGCTGCCAGGTAACCCCGGACTTTGGAGCCGAACACAGCTCGGCTTTGTTAATATCCTGAGCCCCCAGAAACATTTAACTGTCACGGAACTGCACTTGTACGTGGATGCCTTTTACTGACGCTTTCAAGGGCGTGGAATTGAACACAAAGTGTTTTGTTTTCTTTGTGTTTTACTTTTCCTTTGTCTTATTTTTTTCTTTTGTCTTATTTTCGTTGACGTTGCCTGCGTTACTGCGTGAGGCTGAAAACACCAGGAACAAGAAGATCCCTTTTTGTTTCGTTTGGATAAACAAACACTAAATGAGCGACTACTGGTTGCTAGATTTATGTTGCCTCTATGGATTGACGGCTGGATCAAACACCCATTCTACCCCTATTATGTGGCAATCGCTAGAGGAAATTTGTGTCCGGGAGCAACGGGAACAAGGACAAGAGGTTCCCAGCTCGGACAGAGCCTGGAGAAGGTGGCCGGAGAAGTTCCGGTTGATCGAGTTTCTGCATTTGTATTCTCAATGTACCGCCCCGACACACTCAGATTTAGAGTGACACGGGGCTGGGTTCAAATGACAGCCCTGACTCTTACTATCTGCATGAGTCAGGGCAGACTGAGGGCTGTAGCACATTCCCCACATCTCAAAGGCCATGTCGGCAATCCCTGCCGTACTAGCAAGGTCGTAGCAATCAAGTCACCAAAGTGCTCTGAATACTGGACACCGTGGCTATGACTACAGCTTCGACCTCCTGGGTGAAGCGAGGACTTCTATGCTGGAGGCCTGCAGGCTTCTTTGTCACCTGGAAGCACTTCAGTCACCTGGCGCCTTAGTCACATCGGGCAACTGGTCAGCAAACATCTGATCTGCGTGGGTCTGGGAATCCAGCTGTGGTCTCTGTCCTGACGGAGAGGCACTGCGTCCTCAGAAGAGACTATAATGTATCGCGCGGCTTCCTTGGTATCCTCATCCTGAAGAATCCTTTACAGTAAATTGTATGCGTGTTAAGAGAGCATCAAGTGTTTCCTCCTTTCTTCAAGCAGATTAATTTAAGCAGATTGCTTCTAACCTTTGGATCTCAGGTGTTTTCTTGGAGCCCTGAAACGTTTCTCTTTTTTTTTTTTTTTTCGCGCCTGGGGAATGACCAAAGACCAGGTCAATAAGGAATGACCTTGCCCTGCTTGTGTTGCTTCCAGAGTGTGAGGTCGTCCAACATAAAACACTCCAGATACGTTTCCTGGTACAACACGCCCCGAAAATTATATGCTTTCAACTCAAGGCATAATTGGATACAAGAAACTAATGTTCATGTTGTTTTATAACATGTTTCTCATAGCCTGTGGCCTTTCCTCCCACCTTCCTCCCCCTTCTTAAGCGCACAACTGTTTCAGAGAAGAGATTAAACCTCAAAAGAATCTGGGTGTAATCTCTGAGCGGGCGATGGATTTGTCAGGAAAACCCTGTCTCCACAGCAGGCTGGATACTGTTACCCTGCACCCCATTTGTCACTGAATCCGGACTGCCAGTGTTTTTACAGACAGTCTGGATGAAAAGAAAGAAGGAAAGAAAGAAAGAAAGAAAGAAAGAAAGAAAGAAAGAAAGAAAGAAAGAAAAAATTTATGGGTGCCCCAAGGTCCTCCCCATAATCTGACAATGCTAATCGTTGGTGTTAACGGTGTGGGAGCTACGGAGTTGCCCCTTTGGAAACTGAAAACAAGGGCAGGTCAAAGAAATCAAAGAGCAAATATCAAACAAGCCATACCGTTTCTATCATCCATTCTGTTGTCTGAGTACCCTCCACACTTTAGTCTGAGAGATCACTTGAGATTCTGGGGGCCTTTCAGGAGATTATCGGTATCAGTTAAAGCTTTGAAGTAGGGGCTGCTGGCATCTCATTACTGACAGAGATCAAACACCAAAGCTGGAGTGCAGTCCCCGGGCCTGTAGGGCCTCATTCACACGCCCCAGAAGCACTAAATTATCAAAGCGGGGGACAATCTTTCCGCGCTACCTGCTTGGCTCCGAATAACTCTTCCCACCTCCTGCTGCCTTTCTCTTTCTTGCTCTTGCTTTTCCCACAGCTTGTGCTAATTCCCTCTGCTCTTCCTAAATCGAACAAGTCTTAAAAGTTGGAATGGCAAGTTCTCTTCAAAGTGGAGAACGTATTTTCAACACTTTTGCACAAGACACGAATGAAGGCTCCGCGAGGTTGAATAATTTAAGCGGAGAATGTGCTCTTGATGGAAAAATGTTCCAGCAGCAGGTCTCTCTGCGGCTTTTTGGTGGCATGGGAGGCTTAGCCCTGGAGGGAGATCGCTTTCCTTATGGTCCAAACCTGGTACCGAAGGGGCCCAAAGTGTACGTAAGGCTTTACCTCACCGTGTTTGTGAATCTAGACCGGTAGTTAGCACGGAGTCTCCTACCCTCAGTGCTATGACCTGGTGGGCAGTTTGCTAGGAAGGGAGGACGAGATAGGTAGGAAATCTAAGCAGCTGTCCTGACTGCTGTTCAGATCGTCCAGAAAACTTTTTACCTCTGGGAGGCAAGGTGAAGGTCAGGTTATCATGGAACAATGATGCAAGCCATTGTGAAAACTTTCTCCCCCCTTGGCTTTCTTCTTCTTGCCTCCTTTGCTATTCTGGCCCTGCTCTTCTTTTGTAAGATGCCAATTTTTGCCGTTGTATGGAGGTCAGATGCACTCAAGAAAACACCAACCCTGAATCAATCCATCCACCTTCTCAAATCCCGTACCTCCCCTGTCGGGTGAATCCTGCCCCTCGACTGTCAGATGCTGCTGGAGAAAGTCACATAACTATATTTTCATGGTCTCCAACATCAGTCTGGCCTTGCAGAACTTCTGTGTTTCTTCAGCTAGCTCCCTGCCATTCTCCACCTTGAAAACCTTTCCTCTCTTCTTAATGTCTATTTAACCACCTCCCCCCAATACTCTTGACTAATGAACTTGTGCTTCACCGTGATGAAAACAAAAGCCATTGGGCAGGGTCTCCCTCAAAGTCTAACCCACCCCCTCTCTCTGACCTGTACATTTTCTCGCACTCTGCCTGAACTTGTTCCTTCTTTCAAGTTTCCGTAAGATGCAAGTTCTTCCTCTTGACCATGGCCATCGCCAACCGTTTTGTTGCTCAAGACTCAACCCCTCCCCACTTACAGGAGTTTCTTTTTTTTTTTTTTTTTTCAACGTTTATTTATTTTTGGGACAGAGAGAGACAGAGCATGAACGGGGGAGGGGCAGAGAGAGAGGGAGACACAGAATCGGAAACAGGCTCCAGGCTCTGAGCCATCAGCCCAGAGCCCGACACGGGGCTCAAACTCACGGACCGTGAGATCGTGACCTGGTTGAAGTCAGACGCTTAACCGACTGCGCCACCCAGGCACCCCAGGAGTTTCAACCCATCCTTCCTCCTCCTATATTTGCAGTGTCTCCCACTCACCTGGCTCTTTCTCACTTGCATTTGTACGTGTTCAGATGTCTTCCACCTGAAGACCAGCAAACAAACCCATTCTTTGACCCCATGATTCCTTGCAGTCACTGTTTTTTGACCCTGATTTTCTTCTCAGTCAAGGTTCTTAAAGAGCTATCCAAACCAAGTGTCTCCATTTCCTCGTCTTCGACCTGCTCCTCATCCAATCACAGTTTTGTCTCAGCTACCGCCATGCCACTGAAACTCTTCTCCCTAAGGAAAGCAATGCCTGTCTTCCCATCCAACCCAACAGTTGCTTTAGTTTGCATCTGACTTGTCTTCTCATTGACATTCACCATAATTAAAAGTCCTTTCTCCCTGGAAGACTTTGTCTCCTTGGCTTTCTTTGATGCCAAGTTCTCTCTATTTTTTCTTTTATCTCCCTGGTGTTCCCCAGAGAAGATTCCACAACATAGCAGGTGGCTAATAGATTTTTGAACCAAGAACTTGCATCTTGGGTCCCTTTATTTCCTGTTTCCTATTCTTTTCTCTTTCTTTTTCATTCCCCTCTACTGTGCCATGGATCTATCAGCTTCCTGCTCTCTGGTGGGAGATGGGAAGGAACTCTGGCCTTTACCCTACCTTGCATGATGTAAACCCAGTGGTCCGAATATATACATAGTAAGTACCCGATAGAGCCCTGGCCTGGGCCCTGATCTGTGATCAGGAAACTACCTGAAGGGAAGGTACCATTGAATGCAAGTACATGAGCTGGATCATAATTGCTCAGGAAATGAAGAGGCCTTTTGGCAACATGCTATCAACTCATCAAAACCAGGGGCCCCTAGGGGACATACCTGCTTTCTTTTTTGAAGTCGCTCAAAATACTTGGTATTTCTGCATATTTTTTGGTGGCTGAATCCCCCCCCCCACATGTGACTCTATATGGAAATTATGAGATGCAACTTTAAGCCTAATTTTTGGAAGAGTCAACATTTTCTTTCCATGAACAGAACCAGGATGTCTGTGGCCAAATGGAGGCAAGCAAGAAGTTTTGCTTGCATAACTCTACCTCTTGTTTTTCCTTCCTTCCTTCCTTCCTTCCTTCCTTCCTTCCTTCCTTCCTTTTCCTTCCTTCCTTCCTTCCTTCCTCCCTCCCTTCCTTCCTCCCTCCCTTCCTTCCTTCCTCCCTCCCTTCCTTCCTTCCTTCCTTCC
>NW_024412434.1:7299039-7408513 GCF_014898765.1 Herpailurus yagouaroundi | reverse complement strand
CTTCCTTCCTTCCTTCCTTCCTCCCTTCCTTCCTTCCTTCCTTCTTCTTCTTTCCTTCCTTCTTTCCTTCCTTTCTCTTCCTTCCTTCCTTCCTTCTTTCCTTCCTTCCTCCCTTCCTCCCTTCCTTCCTTCCTTCCTTCTTTCCTTCCTCTTCCTTCCTTCCTTCCTTCTTTCCTTCCTTCCTTCCTTCTTTCCTTCCTTCCTTCCTCCCTCCCTCCCTCCCTTCCTTCCTTCTTTCCTTCCTTTCTCTTCTTTCTTTCTTTCTTTCTTTCTTTCTTTCTTTCTTTCATTTTGCTAGCACTATAATTGCCTCTGGTCATGGGGGAGAAGACGGCACAAATAAGTAAACTAAAAATATATTTGAATTATGAAGGGCATACTTTGTGCCAAGGGCCATGCTATGTGCTTTACATCTATCAGGCTAACTTCACATCTGTAAAGTAAATCTTATTATGTCCATTTTACAAATAAAAAACCCAAAAAACCTGAGGTTAGAGAAGAGCCATGTAGGCCATGTAGGTGGCAAGTCAGAAAGCCAGGATTTGAACCAGCTCAAATGGTCTCACAGTCACTTCATGGCCTCATAGGCCTCCACAGGCTACTCTCATCAAGGTCAGCTCTGACCATCATATTGATGAACCCACCAGATACAATGTTCAGGATCAGTATGTTTAGCCAGAAATGCTGCTGCATTTATACTTAACTACCACAGATCATCTTGTGTCCTGTTCCTCTCTGTGGTGCTAAGAACAACAAGAGAGTAAATAAAGGAGGAAGAAAAAAGAGGGTAGATCCTTTCTCAGTGTAGATCCTCATTCAGTCATTCAATTAAACTTTTTTTTTTTTTTTTTTGAGAGAGAGAGAGAGAGAGAGAGCATGAGATGGGGAGAGGGGGCAGAGGGAGAGAGAATCCCAAACAGGCTCCACACCCAGCACCATGTGGGGCTCGATCCCACAACCCTGGGATCATGGCCTGAGCCAAAATCGAGAGGCGGAGGGAGGCTCAACCAACTGAGCCACTCAGGCACCCCAATAAAACCATTTATTGAGCAAGGCATTTTACTAGCTACTTGGGAGACACAAAGATAAAGAAAAGCCATCAGGGAATTTACAGTTTAGAAGAGGAGATAAGGCATGTGTCCAGAATCACAAAATTATGAGGAAGGATGTGATCTAAGCCAAGGAGAAGTTCAAAGGGCTCTGCAGGTGAGGAGAGTAGAACGATATTCAGGAGATGCGGGTTCAGGTTCACATCATCAAGAATGGACACTTCCAAAAGCACAGAACATTCTCTGTGCTTGGGGGGAAATGCAGTCCCATGTGGGAACAAAACCATAGACGGAAGGACAGAAATAGCGGAAAAGAAAGTGTGGCAGGGAGAAACAAGTATTGAGTATAAAGTTAAATTACATTTTACAATATTCTGAAACTATTTTTTTGTCTCTTTCCCTCTCTGTGCCTGCAAAAGACAGCCATGTATGAAGGGGGAGGGGAGAGAACACACACACATAAAGATCTGAATCAGAGCAAATCTTTGGCCACCAAAGCCCTCTGGCCGAGATGAGAGATGCCACAACCCCTCCAGTGTTTGACTGCCACGGGGGCAGGGCCCTCAGGAATGTGCCACCAGGAGGAAATGGAGCCTGGTTCAAGTAACTCTGAAGCCAGATTTGGGCTGAGATTGCCCCGAGGGTGCCCGGAGAAACAGGAGCAAAAGGAGATAATAAGCAAAATGGCTTGGCGGGTTTTTTTCACTCCCTCCTTCTATCATGGAGCTTAACAGACAGGCCTTTCTGTGTCAGTGCACACACTTCCCTGGGGTCTAGCAGGGGAGGGGGCGGGGGCTTATGAAACTGAGATTGGATCTGAAGGGTATGTAGTTTCTATTGTGGGGTTGTCGGGACAATGAGGGTGAACAAAGAGGAAGATAACGGGCATCCGGAGCATTTGCTGAAGCGTGAAGAAGGGCCAAAAATATCCCTACCGATTGCACCCCTGTCGGATTTGTGCCACTTTCTAATGTCAGTGAATCACTTCTGCTTGTTGAACCATAAACCCCAGACAAAGTGCATGCCCCAGAGTCTCCAGGTAGCCCTGTTTGGGCTGCCTGTAAGGATGCTTTGAAGATAGAGCTCCCAGATATGCGGCACGCTAACAGTAGCGGGGAGGAAGTACATTTGCCCCATTTGCCCATCATTTGCCCCATGATGTGCCGTTTCTAGGATTAGGGCAGAATATGTATGTGGGAGGAGAGTGGTGTTTCCTCATTAGCTACGTTCGAAACTGGAGGGCGTCTTATTGAGGGAGGGCTCATTTCTGTCCCCGCTATGTAAGCTGTTGAAGGGAAAGGTAGGGCAACAGCTGAAGGGCTGATGTGTTTGTTGGGCCAAAACTGGGCCCAGCAAATAGCTGACCGGTTCCAAACTTGTCCTTTTGCTCTCTGGCTCTCTCCCAAAAGAGAGCTGCATGTTTTATTGCTGTCATCTGTTTGTGTTTCAGACACTTATCGCTCGGGGAGGCTCACACTGCCAAACTTGGTGGTTCGTGCCCAAAGCTCCTCTCTGGGGGGAAGAACAACTTTTGTCAAACCGTGAACTGTCTTCTAAACAAGACTGATCTGTGAATACAGAAGTGGATCCTCAAAGCCTTGGCTCGAATTGCGGTCAGACTAATGTGGAGGGCATTTGGACTGAAGTCCAGTCTCATGCAGAGTTCCTGGCATAATCCCAGTCCTCCCTGCTTCCTGAGCTGCCTTCAGGTTCAGCTCTGGTCACATCTTCCTGACTGAGAGCCGGTGATGCCCTTCCCCCACCGCACCTAGCCTGTCTGGGTCTCTCTGAAATGGTTCCTTGGTCAAGAAGGTAAGAGGTCAAGGACTTCACATGTGAAGGTGGCAAAAACGGTTGTGGGATGAAAGATGAAGGGACAGTGTGTATACTTCCCTTAGGGCTCATGGCCAAGGAGAGAGGGATCAACTTGTTCCAAGAAGGTGAGATGACTCTGGATGAGGTTCAGTAGCTACAAGCATAACCCTTAGTATTTCAGGGCTCTCAGAAGACCGGAAAATATCTTTGTGCAGGAAGTACGGATTATGCTAAGGGACAAAAGTCCTTGTACTTCAAAATGTATACGTATATGTGTGTATCAATGAAAAGAATATTGGGTCAGCTTCTGCATGGTATACGATCATTCATTCAACAAATAATTACTGAATGCCTACTAAGTTCCAAGCACTGTTCTGTGCTGTGAGGATACGACAGTGACCAAGACAAAAATTTTTCCCTCAGGGAGGCAGGAGAGGGGAATAAACAAATCATCAATTATGGTACTTCATATGACATTCAGGAATAAATTTAAGGAGAAAACAAAACCACAGAGAGATGTAGAGAATTCTAGGGGCCAAAGAAGACTTGAAGTTTTAAAAATGATGGTTGGGGCAGGCCTCACAGAGGAGGTGGCATTTGACAGAGATATAAGTGGAGAGCAACAGCCATGCAGCTATCTGGAGAAAGGACTTTCTGGATGTTCATTCATAATAAAATGCATCTCAAAACAGCCAACAAAATACAGTTTCTTCATCAGTGGCCCCAAGTCTAAAAACTTCACCTATCTCTTTGGGGCCTCCTATTTTGCAAAGATACTGAGACAGAGGGGCTGGCCACACCCTGGGCAGGGGGAGTCCCTCTCCAAATAAAACAGAACGTGTCACAGAGAAGAATCAGGAAGTTTCTGGGTGGCCAGGGGCAGAGCGCAACAACTGTGTATCTTCAAGCAAAACCACATACACATCAAGCAACCGAATTAAATGATGGAAATAGGAAAGGGGCTCCCACCAAACAGTCACTTTTTATATCCTGTTCCTTCCTCCTTTCATCCAATTTTCAATAATGTTCAGTTTGATTCAGATATAAACTATTAGCAAATGTGTGAATAAATGGCTCCCAGTATCACACCAAATTGTGTATGTTGTTCTCTAGACACTTGAATGCAAAACAGAGGAAAGAACACATGACTAGTCTAGGTCTTGTCTCCAAGGAGAGGCCAACAGAATTAACTCCAGGGAGTAACCTCTGTAGTTAGTAAAAATGAGCAGCCCTCATCTTCTACTCTAAAAACCTATGGAACTTGGTCTCTCTCTCTCTCTGGCTTTCATTGTCACATGAGAGGAGAACACAGTGGCTCCATTCTGCTATTGAGGTCCCACGGCATCTAGCATGAGACAAATGGCACTCTGAGCACCATGACCTCTTTCAGAGGCCTTAGGATTCACTTCTCTGCCCCTAGCCTGACAACCATCAACCAAATAAATGCAGGCAACACTCCCACTGCTCTACGTTAACAATCCACACAGGGTTCCCTGATGTAAAAACTCATGTGATCAGAATCCATGGCAGGTAGGAACCCACATAAGAATCTTCCTTTAATAGGTACAATGGAGCTATCCAGCCCGAGGTAAGGAATGGTGGTGTGTGTGTGTATGTGTGTGTGTGTGTGTGTGTGTGTGGCAGGGTGGAGGGGTGGGGGGGTGGTTTGTGACTGGAAGGGGATTTGTGGGGATTTGTGAGAAGAACCTCAAATTCTATCCTCACCCCTACTCTAGCAGAGTCCCTTTGGTAATTTGCTGGCTCTTTATTTGCCTCAGTTTCTTCATCTATAAAACAGACCATGAAAATAGGCCTACCTCATTATACTGTTATGAGAGTTAAATGAGTTAATATTTGTAAAGCACAACAGTTCCTGGAATATAGTAAGCACTTCATAATAAGTCTTTTTATTATTCTCAAGGAACAAGAAAAGATCCGTATCTCTATTCTCTGCCTTCCTGTGTATTTTTTTTTTTTCATTTTATGAAACCCAATCTCAGATTCTGCTGAAGAGGGACTACAATATGAAAAAGGAAAGGCATAGCTCTCTCCATGGAAGACAGAACCTGATGGAATGTCTTATTGAGTCATGTTTTAAACACACTTCCTTCTCCTCCTCCCCCTCCTCTTCCTCCTCCTCCTCCTCCTCCTTCTCCTTCCCTCTCCTCCTCTTCTTAGAGAGGAAGGAGGTGGGAATTGTAACTCTATACATATTTTAAAGTGTACCAAACAGGGGCGCCTGGGGGGCTCAGTTGGTTAAGCAACCGACTTTGGCTCAGGTCACCATCTCATGGTCTGTGGGTTTGAGCCCTGCATTGGGCTCTTGCTGACAGCTCGGAGCCTGGAGCCTGCTTCAGATTCTGTGTCTCCCTCTCTCTCTCTCTGCCTTCCCTGCCCTCCACCCCAGCACATTCTGTCTCTCTCTCTCTCACAAATAAAGTAAAAACATAAAAAAAATTTTTTAAGTGTACCAAACAGTAGCAGTATTGTTCTGTACAGTCTATTTTACTTTAGATTTGCCCACATATTTACCATGCTCATTGTTTTCCATTGTTTCCTATATCTCCAACCTTCTATTTGAGATTATTTTCTTTCTAATCCTCACTTCTATATTTTCTATTCATTTGACTCTCTGTTCTTCATTGTATATATTTTTTTCTGGTTTATCTTCCACTTCACTAATACTTTCTTCAGCTGTGTCTAAACTGCTCTTATACCCATTTATTATGCTCATAATTTTGACTTTATATTTTTCAGTTCTAGAGTTTCTATTTGCTTCCTTTTCAAATATTTTTTCATCATCTTTCACACTTTCTAATTTTTTTCTAAAGTTTTTGAGTTTTTGGTCTTTTTTCCCCCTTGAACACACAAATAAAGTTACCTTAAGGAATATTTCTGGTAATTTCACCATCTGGAGTCCCTCTGCATTTGTCTCCTTTGCATTGTTCCTTGCAGTTCCTTGCAGTTTTCATTTATGTTGTCTAGTCTTTTTTTGCTTTGATATCTTCTATTTTTGTACTGGATATTGTATTTGAAAATCTATAAAAATTAAATGAGAGCTTTTCTTCCAGCAAAGACTTTTTCTTTTTTTCCAGGCATCTGGGTACACTAGATGTATTGGATCATCTTAATCCAATTTCAGGGTCTAGGATTTTCTGTGCCACCCAGATTATTTGAAGCTGAGCTACATCCATTTGAGGACTAATTTACCTTTCTCTTGGTATTTCTCCTTCCTAGGTCTTCAAGATTGAAGGGTTTTTCAGGGCCTCCCACACATGGTAAGCCTTGGACATCTTTTATCTGTTCCCCCATCCCCCTGAGGCTTCTGTCCTATTCTTGATTGGGTTTGATTAAATCTTATTGTGATTAGCTTTTAGATACCTTCAAGAAGATGTTTTAAATAGTTTTTCAGATTTTCTGATTGTCTTCAGCAAGCGAATTTGTTCAAATTGTCCCAAGGATACTATTATTTGTTACTCCTTCCACTGAAACATTTTACTGGGGTGCTGTAAATGGTATGGCTGAAAGATCTATACACAAGTCCTGTCTTTACTGCTAATAAGCAGTATGAACTTGGGCAAATAACCTTAGTTTTTTGGATTCTATTTCTCTTTTACATCAGGAAATGTAATTAGATGATGTTTAATGTTCCTTCAAAGTCCAAAATTTTATGACTTCTTGGTTTAGGACTTTCCAAAGAGAAAAGTAGAATACATTAAGAACAGACTTCTTAAACTTGTAGAAGTTTAAACTAACTAAAAGTATCAAATATGTTTGCATTATTCTAATCCCAGTATGTTTTTTTAGGAAAATGTTTCTTAATATTAAAGCTAGTGACTGATTTCAACATTCTTTTTTTTTTTTTTAAGTTCATTGATTTATTTTGAGAAAGAGAGAAAGAGAAAGAGAGCAGGTGAGGGGCAGAGAGAGAGGCAGAGAATCCTAAACAGGCTCCAGGTGGTCAGCAAAGAGCCTGACACGGTGCTGGATCCCACCACCGTGAGGTTATGACCTGAGCTGAAATCAAGATTCAGTTGCTTAACCGACTGAGCCACCCAGTTGCCCCTCATCATTCGTTTATCTAAGGATGTAGGAAGCCTGAAGCCTATCTGTGTCATCAAGATCCACTTGTGTGGTAGCAACCACTCCAGTTTTTTAGAAGAGAAAATTAAGTGTAAGTGATTGTTGGCCAGGGACTGGGGAATTCTAAAGGCAAAAAACCGAGCTTGAAGTCACTAACTGCTTTGTTGCAGGTACCTCCCTTAGAGCTGGAGGATCAAAGAAAGGAGGACGGAATTACTGAAGCATAGAAGCTTGGAAGAAGGGTCTGTGGAGGCAAAACTCAGACCTCTGCGCAGAGGACCTGCTGGTGGCTCACGTCTCAGGAACTTTGAGGAAAATCTCCGGGGACTAGGACTCAGCCTTGAGGAGAGTCCCTGTTGGCTAGTCAGGGGTTGCTGAGGGAGCACAATCAGGCTGGTTCTAGGAGTGCTGAAGAACTGCCAACTAGAATCAATGGCTGCTACAGGAACAAACCGCTTCTGTCCAGGGAAAGACACACACAAAAAGGAGCCAGTCTCTTCTCTCTCATCCAGCCTTACGGCTTCTCTCTACTGCCCCCAGCTGGCAGAGCCTCACACAGAGCCTGCAGGCAAAGGAGAAACCCTGCCCCAGCATCACAAAGCCGATTATGAAAGGATAGGTTTCAACTTGACAGACAATATTTTAATAACCAGTACGCCATCTTATCAACCTGTAGTGGCTCTGGTTTATTTTGTTATGCTGTCGCTGTGGATTATTGGAATTTTAAATAATAACCTGTGTTTATGCTCCAGGTGTTTATGTTGCTTTACCTGGACACAGTATGTCTACGTAAAACATGGGTGCCCTAATACATAGCAAAAGAAGTCAAACTTCCAGAGCAATAATTGACAAAGTAACCACTTTAAGAAGCAAAAGCTTGTTTTTTATTCCTGTTTTCAACCTTTCTATATTTTGCTATTTAATAAATTATCTTGGGCTGCCTGAGTGGCTCAGTCATTTGAGCAACCAACTCTTGATATCAGCTCAGGTCATGATCTCATGGTGCACGGGATTGAGCCCATGTCTGGCTCTGTGTTGACTGCATGGAGACTGCTTGGGATTCTCTCTCTCTCTCCCTCTCTCTCTGTCTCTCTCTCTCTCTCTCTGCCCCTCCCTTACTAGTGTGAGCTCTCTCTCTCTCTCTCATAATAAATAAGTTTTAAAAAATCACCATACCTTAGCTTGTACAACACTCATTTGCTGTACTATAATATACCATTAGAAAACAATTCTTGCCCCTATATCCCCAAGCTAGCAACATTTGAAACATCAGTTTATTGTACTGAGTCTCCGAAGGGTTTCTGTGATTCATACACTCTAACATGAGCTTCTGCCTAAATACAGACAGATTCCAAGGGAGTCTTTCCTCAAGTGACCTGTGATTAATCTGGTTACTTGTAAACAAATAAGCTTCCTTCTGCTTTAGTTTGCTGCATTTCTCCGTCCCTTCCTTTCTTTGCCACCATAAAAGGACTGGCTCACATCGTGTTAAAAGTCACATTTCATTACAGTGCACTCTGCAGTGGGGTTTAAGTTATTTTTATTATTGTGGAATTTGTTATCTCTAGTGATGCTTCTTGCTAATCAACTATCTTAATTAGGTTTCCCAAATCCTTATGTTACCCTGAGACTCATTGAAACATCCATGTTTGTTTTGTAATAAATGAGTTATTTCTATATGGTGGAATGCTCTGGGTTTTTTCCAAATCAGCTGAAGAGATGACAGCTGAAATTTATACCCCAAAAATCTAGAAATTTATACCCCCAAAAATCAACATGAGAACTAACATCTCATGCAGCTTAATATCCTGATACGTTTACCAATATAGAGCAACCGGCATCAACCAAGACCAAAGCAGAGCATTCATTATATCGATGAAATATAGACTTTGCTATCTGTTAAAAATCATGATACTAAGAAAGACATCAAGGCATGATGTTGCTTGGTACCAGAAACCAGTTAATCAGATTGCTCCAGTTGCAAACAATAGACATCTTCTTCAGTAAGTGTAAGTAGACACAGAATTTATGATAAAATATTTAACAGTGCACAGCTTCTCTGAAAGGGCCACGGCAACAGTCTTGGAGGCAATACATCCAGGAACAGTGCCCAAATCACACACTAGAACCACTGTGGTGAAAAATGCGATGGCCCTCGAATTACAGGGCATACAATTGCAGTTAAGCAAGATGAATAAGCTCTAGGAATCTGTACAACATTGTACCTATGGCCAACAATGGTGCATGGCACATTTAAAAAAATTAAGAGGGTAGGTTTTATGTTAGGGGCTCTTACCACAGTAAAATTCAAAATTTTTCAATAAATAAAAATAAAAGGAGTCCAAGGTATAGACACTGTAAGTTGTCCTTTTGATACTGAGTTCTGGCCTCTACAAGCAGAAATGCTGCTTCTATCATGTCCGGAAGCCTGAAGCTTTCTGCTTTGTCTGTGGGTTCTGGACAGCATTTCTTCCTGATATAGTCCTATGTGACCGCGTCTGGTTGGTTGAGTCTAGCTCACATCCCCTGTGCCCTGGCTGCCAAAGAGGCTGAAAAGGCATGTTTTTGCCTGCACGGAAGGCTGAAGGAGCAAGTCTGGGAGGCACTGACTCCTAAGATAGGGAATTCCCAAGTACAAGATGAATGTTTAAATGTACTGGCTACCAAAAGGAATGGAAAATGCCCAAGTCATTTTTCCACGTGTGATACTTAACATCTACATCCTCATATCTCAGGGTGCTGATGAAAATGAAGACTTCTGGGTCCTATGGCCAAACCCAATGAATTAGAATCTCTGCAGGGGACTTGCCACCTCTGTTTCCCATAGGCTTCTCAGATCATGGTGATGAATGCTACTGAGTGAGAAGCTGACGCAGTTTACATTTTCAAAAGCACTTTGAAAAATTGTACTTGGTAGCCTTTGAGTGGGTGAGATAAAACCATCACTGCTACCTCAGTCAGAGATCAAAATCTCTGCAATTCTGTATAGAAAAAGCTTCTGCTATGGACAAGAGAAACGGTAAGTATCTTCTCTTCTTTCCAGGGAGGAGCATCAAAGGAGCGAAAAGAAGATAGTATGACAGTGTGTTTGGGAGCATGGGATCTGAAGCTGGACTGCTTGGGTTTGAATACACTCTATCCCAATTAGCAGTGTGTGGCAGCCTGTATTTTCCAAAGCTGGCCACAGCAGCGTCTCCCATCTCACGTGCTGTTCTAGAATCTTCCAAACGCTGACATTGCCCCAGCAAGACATGGAGGAGGCAGTTTCTCCTCCTCTTGAATCCGGGCAGGCTGCTTCAACCAACGGAACATAACCAAAGTCATGCTTTGTGACTTCTGAGACAAACTCATATAAATCTTGTGCATTTCTACCTGGCCCTCTGGGGACACTCACTCTGGGAATCTAGCCATCATACCCTGAGGAAGCCCAAGCAACCCAGAGACAGACCGACACAGAAGGGAACTGTGGCCCCTGGCTCACAGCCCTGGCTGATCTCCCCCATGACTTGCCAGCCATATGAGTCATCTTGAAAGTGGATCCTCCAGCCCCCCAGTGAGCTGTCCTACGTGATACCATCTAGAGCAAAGACAAGTCATTCCTGCTGATCCTTAAAAACATAGTAGATCAGTGAAAAAAACTAAGCAACTGCAATTGTTTTAAGCCACTAAATCAGGGTGGTTTCTTATGTAGCAAGAGATCACTGATAAGGAGATGAGTTAATTAACGTCTTTGAGCTTCAGTGTCTCTGTGTGCAAAATGGGGGATAAGCATTGTATCAACCTCATAGAATTGTAATGAGCACCAAATGTTATTAAATGTAAAGCGCTCAGGAAATAGCCTGACTTACAATATGTGCTATCGTTGGTTTGAGAAAAGGGTTGAGGGTGGATGGGATGAAAAACAAGGACATAGGCAACCCAGAATTCCTTTGGACACAAAGTCAGATTTGCTCCAAATTTCACATATCCCAGGTGGGGCATTTTAAATTAGTTAGTACCCAAATGATAACTTTTCTTAGAACAAAAAATGAGCTTCACTTCGAATTTTCCCTATAATTTCAGCTAAACCGATTTTAATAAATACTGATTTCATCAAACAGTATTATTTATTCCTAACCATGAATCATTTATTTTATCATTTCCAAAGCAGTCTTCAGAGTCTAGATACCTGGTGTTTTTTCAAATCTCTCTTTTCCTTAGTGAATGACCTTAGCCAAGTACCTCAGTTCTCTCCAAAGACTTAGTAATTTCCAAATAAACATTTGGAAAATAAATAATCACGTATGGTACAAATGTTGCCTCTTCCTGTTTTTCCAGCGCATGGTTGTTTACCAGGAAAATAACCTGTTGGGAATAACAGAGCTGAGAATCAGAAAATCTGGCACTGCAGTTCAAATACGGGCACTAAAACGTCACGGGAACAAGGTGCCAGGGGATGGCCATTGCTCAGGGAGACAGCAGGCAAAATGAGAAGGATCTAGGAAGGCAGGCCACCCTCCTAGGGTCAGAGTCATATAAACTTCCATCACCTAGCAGATGTCTCTGGGACAGGGACAGATTACCTAGTTAACATGAGTCCTCTCTTTGTCCCACTATCTTAAAATACCTTTAAGATATTGTATTTCCTTTCCAAGCGCTGCGTAGAAGAATGCTCCCCCAAACTTGGTAGCTTAAAACAACAAACACTTGTTATCTTGCAGTTTCTGGGGGTCAGGAACTAAGGATAGGTTTAGCTGGGTGGCCCAAGTTCTTATAGGAGGTTGCACTTAAGCCATTGGCTGGGGTAACAGTCCCAGCTGAGAGCATGACGCAAGAGGATCTTCTTCCAAGATCACTCATATGGTTGGAGGCCAGAAGCTCCAGTTCGTTAGCAAATAGGCCTCTCCGTACAACTACTCACAACATGGCAGCTTGCTTCCCATAGAGCAAGTGGCTCAGGAGTGAGAGGCAGAGAAACTTAGAAGGAAGCTGAAGTAGTTTTATAACCTAATCTCGCATGTGTTATGCCACAGTACTGCTACAGCATTGTATTTGTGTCACTGAATAACCCTGGTGCCGTGTGGGGTAGGACCACACAAGGGTATGGATACCAGGGGACAGGGATCACTGGGGCCATTTTCAAGATGACTTACCACAGCCGTCCCTGTGTGAAAAGCTTTCCTTTGTGTTCCTTTCAAGTCTTCTCTCAATGTTCATCTGAATCACATTTCATCTGTGTCAAAGTATGGGAGGTAAGCTAGAGAAGGCACAAAGCCCACGGGAAGCACCCAGTCAAGTCACATCAATGGCTCTCTAGCCAGGGGCCACCACGTATGTGGCTCTGAGCTGGACACCACATGGGCTGCAGACACCAACAGCTGTGGCGTCTGTTCCCTGAGAGCTATCGTTCTTCTGGGACAAATAAGTCAGATTGTGCACAAGACAAGGCAAAATATAGCAAATACACAAGAAAGGAGTTGTGTTTACATCAAGAATATAGTGAAGAGTTATTTCGGTCATTTACGTTTTAATTAGTAAACTGAATAAAGACATCAGCCTAGGTGATCTCAGGAATCTATTCAACTTTTAGTTTCTTGAGGATTGTATGCCCACAGAGTACGGAGAGTGGAAGGAACCCCAGCCTGGCCTCTAGGATCATGAAGCTTCCAGAGTTGGCCAAGATGGTCTCCAGGTCCTCAAGGAACTGTGGCATGTGTGGGCTAAGAAAGGAAAGAGTGGTGGTTGAGGGATGCAGTTCATTTCCATAATTTCATTATACTTTAGTACAAAATGACGTAAGTCACTTTGCAATTTCAAGAAGGTTTTCTTGCGTCCATTTCAAGATAAAGGTTTGGACTTACATTTCTCCTTGTCCTTTGAAAACTATACATTAATTATGCATTGTTCAGGTCTATAAGGTCATGCCTATTTTTTCCCGGGATTCTTATTTTCTTTCTTGCAAATTGGTATTTATATTGCTGCTTATTCTGAAAAGTCAACCCACTTTATTTAAAATGCTAGAGTTTTGTTCCTATTGGTGTGGGTAAGAGTGAGCACTCAAGCAACATCCTGGCAAATCTGTAAAATAAAATAAAAATCCACCCAAACTGAAAAATCAGTAGGCTGGATGAGTGAAAATCATGCTGAATGTGTCCTTTCTCCTTCCACTAAACTTCTGTATTTTAAGAAATCGATTTTAATAGTGAGTAGTTTTAAGAAGTCTTTGCTTTCTCATTGTATTAGCCTATGTCTTCACTTCTTTATATGGACGGCTTTAAAAAACAGGTACCTTCTGCAAGTTGTGCTCTGTAAATACCTTCGCTATGGGGGAAAGCCATTGTGCCCTAGACTCTGTTTCCTGGGGACAGCATCAGCGGTAACTGGGATCTTGCAGGTGCCATCCTAGACCTACCGAATCAAAACCTGCATTTTTAACAAGAGTCCCAGGTGGCTGGTATGCGCATTAAAGTTGAGAAGGTCTGTTCTGGGACCATCGCTGAGAGCAGAGGGTTACTTGTATCTCTCGATGGTATATATGCATCCGGACCAAGCTGGCAGATGGACATGGTGAGTATTTGGAACTTTCAGAGATCTCTTTCTTCCTCCTTCCCTCTTTTTCTCCCTCCTTCTTTTTCTTCCTCCCTTCCTCCCTTCTTCCTGCCTTTCTCCCTTCCTTCTTTCTTTCCTTCCTGCCTCAACTCTCTCTCTCTTTCTCTCCATCCCCCCTCCCTCCATGCCTGTCTTTCTCCCTCCCCTTTACCTGCACTGACATTATCTTTTTTATTTTTCTATGGAAATATTGAAACGATTGAGACTTGTTTTTGTTTTTCTCCATCACATGAAGCTGATCCCTTTCATCTTTGATTCAGCCAATTCCCTTCAAAGCTAAATATTAAACAGATCTGTCTCCTGACAGCTGACCCCAAATTGGGACATGCCGTGGTCCTCCCCTTGGGGGTTGAGAGCTGAGCCGACAAAGGTGGAGGAGAGACAGGATGGAGCCAGTTCCTGTCCCCTGGGGAAGCCTGAAAGTTGTGTCTCTGCCTTCACATCAGCCAAACAGCCAATAGCCAAACAACCAATAGCTTCTGGAAGGCATTCTTGTAGAAATTCCTCCTTTTGCCAGAGGGTGAAAGGGTTGCTAATTGATTTTGTCTGCCTTTCAGATGGACTTAGAGAGACATAGGGTTTGAATTCTAATAGACAGATAATGTTTTTAGATACTGGAGCAAAGTTTTTATGCACACCATGTGACCTAGCTTGACATATAAGTACTTTTTTTGTGTGTGTTTTGTTTTGTTTTGTTTTTACCAGCTTGTCATTCTGTTCAGTGCAATAGAAGCAGTAAAGTTTATTGGTTTGACCACCTTCTCAAAAACGTATTGGGTTCAAAAACCATGCCTTATTCACAGCAAATTAATAAAAGAAAGCCGACTCTTCCCAAATGCTTTGGGACACAGGTGGCTCGGCCTCCTACGGTAGAGATGGGTGGAGGGTGCCGTCCTGACGACAGACCTCTGGTCAAAGAGAATCCGCCTCGGACTGTCTGCTGTTTCCAGGGCTGGTGCCCAAACACAGTGTGCTTTTGGCTTCACATCTGATGTGCTGTGTGTTGACACATAAAATATGGAAGACAGGAGTTAGAGAGAAGAGAAATGCCAAAGCATCAGTTTACCTTACCATTTCGTGCGCAAATGAGAGCGAGAGATTAATCTCTTCAGAGCTCTAATTTATTTCCTTTTGTTTTTCTACATCACCTTCTTCTAGCTTTCTATAATTTACCTATTCCCCTCATGGGCCTAAAATCTTCCTAGATCAGGCAAGAATATGACCTTGTTGTTTTGATAACTGTTCAAAATTAATTTTTACATTTTTTTTTAAACCTGAAGTTACTCTTGAGGTCGGCAACCAGCGGTTTTGTAACCATTATTAAAAACCAAGGGCTCCTCCTAGCGATACTGCTAAATCAATGCGGTGCACTAATTCCAGCTGCGTTTGTTTTTGTTGTTTTTGTCGCCTAACAGGTCCGTTACCCTTACCAAACACATACTGAGAAGAATCTATTGAGTTTTCAGAGACCAATAATGGATGTACTTTAGCACACTGCAGTAACTCCTTCCGACCACTAGGGGCCATTTGACTAAATTCTCTTCCCGCTTCAAGGGACAGTTCCCCAGCGGACCCCTAGGGGGCAAAAAGAGGACCTGCTCCAAATATCCAAAGTGGGATATTCTTAGGGGTAGAATCAGGCTCGTCGCATTCCATGGTTCAGTATTTCTCTAATCAGTTTTAATCCTAGAACCAGTTACTGTACACGAGCGATGCATCTACAAAGAAACTGCACTGGCGAAAGTGGAGGAGAATGAAAACGAAGTCTTATCTGCTTTAGGCAAATATTGGTCGCCTACTCCTTACCCTAAAAAAGAAATGTAGCCAAAATCACTACTGCCCCCCCCCCCCCCCCCCCCCCCAAACCCCCCACCCCCGGTCCCCTCTTATCCTCTGGCTAAGATGAAAAAGTGCACCGGGTGCTCAACGCGGGGGTGGGGGAGGGGAGGGTCATATTCTTTCTCCTTCCATGCCTGCGATTATGTATTAAGCAGTACCATTCCGGGCCAGGTACACCAGGCACCATGAGCTTTTTGAACGTGATTAGCAGATTTTGGAAGACACCATCTTCCTGGTTTAACCGATGTCCAGCACTAGGAAAGACTGTTGGACGCCACCGGCTAACTGCACGGGTCCTGGCTACCTACCCAGGGGGCTGCGCGGCATTGGACCGAGCGAGACCAGGGCCCGGCTGCCTGGAGGAAGGCCCCTCCCTTCTTCTGATGAGGTTATAAGATGGTTCGTTTGCGAATGTGTGGAAAAAGCTTTAAAGGAAAGTGCCGCAGGCTCGTTTGTTGTAATTGCGTTTGAGTACTGTTGAATGTAAAATTGACACAGCCTCCTCATAATTAGAGTTGTCATCTCCAGGTCTTATTCAGAGTTTTAATCATGCTTGAACTCGCGGATTTGCCTGAAAGCTTAGATGTTTCATCTCAAAAGGCAACTGGCTGTGTGAGTAGAACAGAGAACCCAGTGGCAAGCTAGAGTTTTCTTCCATAAAGCGTTGTGTTACCGCAACGCAGTCCGGGTCATCAGGACAGCCTGTTCCTGCCACGCACGGTGATTGCTAAAGAAAGGATTTCCGGACTGGTGGATATTTCCCCTTCTTCTAATGCCCATCGTGTTGGGATACCAGGGTGAGGGCTGAATCTTCCCGGTTCCAACCGGGTCTTCCAGTGGTTTCAGCTTTTTCATTCTGGTACATGGAATTGCGGGGGAAAGTCAAGTTTGAGCTTCAGGATATGGACAGCAGGCAGGCACTCTGCCTGTAAATTACGGTAAGAGGTCTGAACTCACAGGGCTTGGCAAGCAGTCGAGGTAGCCACGGTTGGCTTGGGCCCCAAGCCAAGGCCCCTACAGCGCAGGAGCCTAGCTGGGGCTTCCTCCCAGGGCCACCGCAGCTCAGCCTGTGCATAGATGACAGACGAGCTCCTTGCTGCTTCTCCTGAATCATGGAAACAAACGGGCTGGGCCAGCATGGAATAAATGAAGCTGAAGATTAAAGAACATTTTAAGAGAGATGTGAATTAGCGATCTGGAGAGGCCCGTTTGGTCTTTCCCACTCTCTCGTATTTCAAAGTACCATCTTGTTTGGCCTTCTCCTTTCAGCCTTGGGACAGGGTGGCTGGTCAGGCAGCTTAGATCTCTTCAAGGACTTCTGGAAGCAGAAGTGCGGGAAGGACCTGGAGCCGGCAAAGGGAGAAGCCAGAGCCTTGTGTATAGACTTCTTCATCCATACCAAGAAGGTGCTCAGGCTTTGTACCTACTGCAGCCCTGAATCTTCCTGGAGAACTAAAAGTAAAGAACAGGGACACTCACAGAGCCCTAAGTTTCCCCGGTTGGTTCTACACTCTGCTCCTCTCCCCCTCCAAATTCCAACCCCCTGGATGTCAGGTTTTTTTCAAGATCCATTTGAACTCACCATAAACTGCCCATGGCAAGAACATTAATCTGTCTGTCTCTTGAGACGGTCTCGGGTGTGTTTATGAAATGAGCCCTGAAGAGTCCAGTTTCACAATCAACCATGGGCCTAAAAATAGGAGAAGTTTTGTTCCAAGATAATTTTGTCTTTAAACAGCAAGATCAACAAAAGATGCCTTCAGGGAACTGGTGGTCCTACACTCAAGCCTAATGAAACTCTGCACGGCCTCTCAGAGAAAGGAGGGGTGGGGGAGGGGGTGGATGTGGCTCCAACACGATTCTCTTCCCATCTTCTCACGCTGACCAACAGTAGAGATGAGGCCCCAGACAGTACATTATAACTATAAGCCATTAGGACCCTATCACCTGGGTCTGCTCATCCTATTTAATGAGGTATCTCAAGGCCCATGGTATAATTGGTCAGGAAGCGTTTTGTGAAACCCAGAATGCTGGTTGCCAAGACTCTTTTCCTCCAGATTTTTAAATCCCTGGCTAATTCCCTGAAAATGTAATCCGGATGTTTCTAACTCATGTCTTTCTAAACCTGTCCCCTTGTTGCTTTCAAAAAAGCATTTGATAGGAATTCAGAGTGAGCCGTTTTGTGTTCACCCAATCAAAAACTCCTGTAAATCAGGCTCCCCCAAGCCAGCCTGGGCTGTTGCAAAGTCTGACTACTTCTGTCTTATGTTTGTTTGCTTCTTTCTTACCGATCTTGTTAAATTTCCTCAGAAGCCCGGGAAGAGAGGTAGTATCCCAGAGCGTACCATTCTGCCTTCAGGCTGGAGCATCCTTCCTCCAAGCTGGCAAACCGGGATCGCATCAGTAAGCAGGGAGGTAGTATGGAGTTGCTTAGGGAAGGGAGTGAAAAAGAATAAAGCAGAACTGAGTATCAGTTCTAAGGTTCTTGCTGCACGGTAGGGAGGGCTCTCTATATCAGCTGGTCGATAGGGAGACAGTTGGGCCCGGCTGCTATGTCAGTAGGGAAGAGATTCCCCAGACACAACTCAGATTCAGCGTGAGGTCTTGGAGTCAAAGATGTATAGGGGAGATCTCATAGTCGGTAGGGAAGAGAGCCAACAGTTACTAAGAACTCATCGACTGTGTGCCGTATCCTGTAATACTCCCTTTACTAAGGCTGCCATTTTGTGTGTGTGTGCGGTCTGATGGACTTTGTTGGAATGTTCTAGCAAAAGACCTGAAGAAACGTCCTTAGAAAAACATCTACCCGTTTTCCTGGAGAAGCTTGTCCTCGTCCACCAAGCACACAGGTTTGAGAAAGATGCATATAGAATGATGAGTGAGGAAAAAGGCAAGGACCTAGGAGAAAGATTTTTCTTTGTTTTCTTTCTTTCTTTCTTTCTTTCTTTCTTTCTTTCTTTCTTTCTGCCAATGGCAAGGTTGCAAAAGCTTTTTGAAAACAGAGCAGTTGGCTGTGTTCAAAAGGCTGTGTTAGTAGTAAGTGGGTGCTCTGTGCCCCCAAAGATTCCAGAATCCCACGTGGTCTGTATTAGGTCATCCTGATTCAATTCCCTTGGTTCTGATGGAGAGGAGAGAGAGCTCTCTGCAGAGATATGTGTTCTAGAAGTCTCTCGACTGCCCTGATTTTAAAAAGAAACATGTTTGGGGGCCCCTGGATGGCGCAGTGGGTCAAGCATCTGACGTCGGCTCAGGCCATGATCTCATGGCTTGTGGGTTTGAGCCCCGCATCAGGCTCTGTGCCAACATCTAAGAGCCTTGAGCCTGCTTTGGAATCTGTGTCTGCCTCTCTCTGCCCCTCCCCTGCTTGCGCTGTGTCTCTCTCTGTCTCTCAAAAATAAGTAAACGCTAAAAAAATTTAAAAAAACACACACACACACACGTTTGCAGGATTGAGCTAAGATGCTGTAATAAGAAGGGATGGTGTAGTTACAACAGATAGAAATATGAATAAAAGAGCTCACAAAAGTGGGAATGCTTTTTTTTTTCTTAACAGTTGACTCACACAAGAGAGAAACCCCAGAGCCATGTTCACATTATGGACTTTTTAGGCCATTGCTTCCTAAGAGATGGTGGTTTCCATTTAGCTGAATCCACTGGAGCATACATTAACCTCCTTTTTATTTTTAGGAGGAAGAGAAACACATGACAGAAAAGATATGAAGTGATTGAAATGTCCTGTGCTGCTCCCCCAAAACACGATTAAACATAAGATTAACCTCATAATATTATCTTATAAATATTTGTGTTTGACATGAATCATAATAATGATGACAGTAGTAAGTTCTCGTTGATCACTTATTCTGGCCCTTTGACATAATTACTTCATTTAATCTTCTCAGTAATCCCTCCGAAAAAATTGAGGCTCAGGTTTTACATAATTTTTCTAAGACCACGTACATAATGCAGAGAGTTGAATTCCATGTCTCTTTGACTCCAAAATCCACACTAATCCACACCTCTTGTCTTTAAAATCGCATTGACCTAGGGGCGCCGGGGTGGCTCAGTCCGTTGGGCGGCCGACTTCGGCTCAGGTCACGATCTCGCGGTCCGTGAGTTCGAGCCCCGCGTCGGGCTCTGGGCTGACGGCTCAGAGCCTGGAGCCTGTTTCCGATTCTGTGTCTCCCTCTCTCTCTGACCTTCCCCCATTCATGCTCTGTCTCTCTCTCTGTCTCAAAAATGAATAAACGTTAAAAAAAATTTTTTTTTTTAAATCGCATTGACCTATAAAAGGAAAGGCAACAGAGGATGAAGGGGCAGAGCCCTTGGCATTCGTTCAGGACCTGCTCTAGATCAGGTATTTTAAATATCTTTTCAAACGTCCAGGTTTACATGATTAATAACTAGGTGAGCTGGGACTTAACACCAAGTGGATCTCCTTCTATAGTCCCGCCACATTCTCTCACCTGAACTCGCAGCCTAACATCCTTGAACCCAAGTGACTCCATGTGAATGTTTACATTGCAATGTATGTTAAAGTTCTATTAGGAACCACCTAATTCTGCATCTAACTAGAAGCAATATTGGGGATTAAATTTCAAATACTAATGTTCTGGTTATCCATTGCTGCATAACAAATCATCCCAAAGAAGAGTGGCTTAAGAATAACAATTTATTCTTGTCGTAATCCGGATTCTGTGAGTCATAAATTCAGGCAGAGCACAGCAGACATGACCCTGGTTTTCTCCATGACGTCTGGGGCCTCAGCTGGGAAGACCTGAATGGCTGGAGAGCAGAGAGACTAAGGACCGAATAGACAGAGACTCTGTCTCGGTCTCTCTGTCTCTGTCTCTCTCTGAGGCTAGTCGGACTCCTTAAATGGTAGCTCAGAGCCTCAAAAGCAAGTGTTCCAAGGAACAGGAAGTGAAAGCTACCAGTCTGTTAAGGCCAAGAGCCAGAAGTGGGGTCCATGTTTCGTTTCTACTAGAGCCTACCATATTTTGTTTGTTGACACAGCTACAGAGCCCACCCTGATTCAAAGGGGGAGAATAGTGACCCCTATCTCTCGATGGAAGGAGTACCCAAGATTTGGGGGCCAAGTTTTAACCCACCACAGTAAACTTTAAAATCCTCCAAACACATTAATGTTGGCTGAATTGCTGATGTCATTGTAACAGACTACACACGGAACTGTTTTTCCCTCCAGGCGTCATCCAGATTTGTCAATAGATATTAATATCAGACAACTACTATAGATATAAATCATCATTTGGCTTTCCTTACACCTACATGTGAAGATCTTAGAATGTATTTTAAGGGAGGAGCAAAGGAATATTTATTGGTAGGCCACCGTGCCCAAAGTAATCATGGTAGGCGGTTTGCCTATAACGGTTCATTTAATCCTCTTAATTACCTGAATGCATTATACCCATTTTACAGATGAGGAAGCCAAGCCTCAAAGAGGCCCAAAGTGGTTTCCAAATATCAGCATCCTTGTTACCTCCACATCCTGCAAACATTCAGTGTCATTCTTTTAACACTTAAATTCAAATCACTCTGGCCCCTCTCTGGCCCCATGTGTAAGAGGACTCCACCACCCTCTGTAGGCTCTTGAAGACTTACGTCCCTCCCTTGTTCTAATTTCCTGTTTCTACCTAATTCTTGGTCAGGTCTTGTCTCCACTTACTGGTCACATCTTTTCACAACTGCCCTCACCCTAAATGTGAACCCCAGACCCCTTTCTACTGATTCCATCCAACTCTTGTTCCCACAAGGTTATTTTGAATATATCTGGGTTGTTCTGAAGGTTTGAAGGGAGTGGGAGGTCACATCCCACTTGGCGGGGAAATAACTTTTCAGTGAATACTAGGAAACACTGTTTTTATTTTATTATTATTATTATTATTTTTCAATGTTTATTTATTTTTGGGACAGGGAGAGACAGAGCATGAACGGGGGAGGGTCAGAGAGAGAGGGAGACAGAGAATCGGAAACAGGCTCCAGGCTCCGAGCCATCAGCCCAGAGCCTGACGCGGGGCTCGAACTCACGGACCGCAAGATCGTGACCTGGCTGAAGTCGGACGCTTAACCGACTGCGCCACCCAGGCGCCCCAGGAAACACTGTTTTTAAAAGTACCTAAGCCATTTCAGTCCCTGGGAATTTCTCACTGGTCATTTGCTCCCAACATGAACCACGGGCTCTCCTGCCATTGTCCTCTTGGTCTCTGACTCCCTATAGCTTTCTGTCCACCTCCCCCCCCACCCCCCCCTCTTCTGGCAGATGTTAGAAATGAATATTCCACCAACCAGCTTTATGCACAGCAATCAGGTCCCCCTCTCTCTTGCCCTGGACCGCGGCAGCCATATCTTCACCGGGTGGGGTCTCTTTTCAGCATCCAGAGGGGCCATCAAACTATTTTCATACACCATGACATTTCTCTTTGCAACAATTCTACTGTTCCCTTTTATAAAAACAAGCATTCTCCCCTGTCCTTACTACACCAAAATTAAACACAAGCCAACCTGCGTCTCTCTAGCCGGTGATCCCGTCTCTCTGTCCTGCTGCCTTGGAGAATCAGAGCTAAGGCACAGGTGACTCAATGTAAGCACTGGGGTTTGTTGGCAATGTTCATGTGATGGATATGCCTTTGGATTTAGCTTCAATTCGAACGACAGTTTTTTGGTTTTGGTGTTGTTTTTGTTTTTTTACATTTATTGGTTTTTGAGAGACAGAGTGAGACAGAGCACGAGCAGGGGAGGGGCAGAGAGAGAGGGAGACACAGAATCTGAAGCAGGCTCCAGGCTCTGAGCTGTCCGCATAGAGCCCCACCCGGGGCCCGAACGCATGAACCGTGAGATCATGACCTGAGCCGAAGTCGGACGCCCATCCAACTGAGCCCCCTGGGCGCCCCTCAAATGACTGTTTTTAAAATCTAAAATTCACTGAGAGGCTAAGAGAAAAATGACCAGGTGTACTCACAACTGCAAAGAAAAGATCTTTCCCTTCCCCCGCCGTTCCCGAAACCAGCCAGGGCGCGCCGGGTGGTAGTCTGACATAAAGGCGGGAACCAATCAAGTTCTGCTGAATGGTTTGAAATAAAGGTGGGAACCAATCAAGTTCTGCTGAGCGTTCAAATTTAAATGTCAGCCTATAACAACTCTGTAACCTCAAAAAAATCCCTAACTTGTTTGTGCCTGTCTACAAAAGAAGCTGTAAGATCCTTGCTCGGGGCCTCTTGCGTCACCGGCTACGAGTGCGCGGAGGACTGGGTTCGAACCTGCAATAAATGACCCTTGCCGCTTGGCTTTGGCTCTGGACTCTGGTGGTTTGTTTTCCGGGGGGGGGGGGCCTCTCTCGAATCGGGGCATATCATCACTTAGCACATAAATATGCTCCACATGTAATAGATATTTAATAAATATGTGGAGAGTGAGTAAGTCAGTGCTAATGAATAAGGAGCCATAATGTTGAGAAAGCTTCAGTCCTTAGTCTCATGGCTTAGCAAGTAAACTAGCAAAATAATGAGTGAAATTCAGTGAAGGAAAATATGAAATCACATTAAAACACACCAAGCTCAGCTAAGGGAGATCAAGGAAAATTATCAATGGCCATAGGATGAGGCGGAAGAAAAGAAAAGGTAGCAAAGTCTACAGAAATTAGTTTCGGTTGGATATTTTTTAAAGCTTCCTTAATAAATACTTGAAAGAATAAATGTTTAATAAAGCTTCCTATTATTTGCAAAGTGCTGTGAATGTCAGGAAGTCATAATGCAGTAAGAGATTACCTAGAGAACTACGAGAAAGACTGTTCTTGGAGTTTAGGCAAAGAAATATTAGACTAAGGCAGCTCTGAATGAAGACAGAACCACCCAAGGAGGAAAACAATGGAATCATTTAAATCTGCGTGCAATTAAAAGCTAACACATCCCTCTTTTTATGAATATGTGTTTTCCTTAGGAGCTCCGTCCTGCTTTAACGTTGCTGAGCTCACTTTTGCTGAGTGACTTCGTTACACAAGATGGTGATCATGGAAACTCTGGAAACCATGCCCCGTCTTTAGCTCTGTCAATAACAGTCCTCGGTTTACACGAAGCACACAGTGTGGGCTTGTTATGCCCAGAATTCGTGATCCCCAAAGACCACTAGGGAGCCAAGTCCAATGCAAAAGCAAAGAGCCTTTATTCGAGCTAGCTCGAGCTCAATCCCCTACCTGCACCGACGCAGCGGTGAGATACCAGGGAAAGAGAGTGAGTTTCAAAAGGACAAAGGTTTCATTGGGGCCTGGGGGCAGTTGGTGAGGTAATGGCTATGGTCTCAGCTGATTGGCTGGGGAAGGGTCCTGGGGAAGGGTCGAGTCCTGTTAGGCAGGTGAGGGGGGGGGTTACTCAAGGGGAGGAGGTGTGGTCAAGGTGAAGGACACAGAACAAGATGGAGTCGGCTGGCGTAGGCCCGCCCTTTCATTCCCCCCTTGTCATGTAGCTTAGGGACCCAATCATGGGACCGGCTGCATTTATGGTGATAAGGGGAACAGAGTTTGGAGGTTTACGCAAAGTTCTGGGGAACCAAGTGTCCCTGGGGTGGCTCTGGGACGTCTGATTAAGTATTGTCCCTGAGCTGGTGTCTATGATCTGCCAGGTGATGTTTTGGGGGGCGGGGGGACTCCCGGCAGCATGAGCAATGACAAGCAGAGTTAACAGAGTTACCGATATTAGGTAGGTCAAATGCGCTGGAGCTTGAGCTTGAGCGGGTTGTGTTGGTCCCGACTGATGGCCCATCGCGTGACGACGTCCTTCCGGATCGAGGAGGGGTCCACTGGCTGAGCGTGGGTGTGATGGACCCAGGTCGCGATGCCATCTACCTTGAGAGCGGTGGGGGTTGTCAACACCACGATGTAGGGTCCCTTCCAGCGCGGCTCGAGAGTCTCTCTGTGGTGCCTCTTGACGTAGACCCAGTCTCCCGGCCTGTACTGATGAGGTGTCGGGATCGGGCCAGCCTCGTAGATGGCACGGAGGTGCGGCCAAATGTCCTCGTGCGCCCTCTGGAGCCCGCTCAAGGAAAGAAAAAGTTCTTGATCTTTAAACTCAGCAATAAGTTCAGCTCGAAGGCTGGGAATAACAGGGGGTGGCCTGCCTGCCAAACATGATCTCGTAGGGAGTAAAACTCAGAGTGTAAGGAGTGTTTCTAACCCGGTAAAGGGCGTACGGTAGGAGAGTCACCCAGTCCCCGCCAGTCTCCATGGTTAATTTGGTAAGGGTCTCTTTTAGGGTTCTATTCATCCTTTCTACCTGTCCTGAGCTCTGGGGCCTATAAGCACAATGTAATTTCCAGTTTGCCCCCACCGCCTTGGCTACTGCCTGTGTTACCTGCGAGATAAAAGCTGGTCCATTGTCTGATCCTACCATGGCAGGAAAACCATACCTGAGTAAGATGTCTTCTAGTAGCTTCTTAGCCACCGTCTGAGCCGTTTCATGCTTGGTTGGGTATGCCTCCACCCAGCCAGAGAAGGTGTCTGTAAATACCAGGTCCTCGTGTAGTGCCTCGTCGAAGATGGTGGGTGAATTTTTGAATCCCTGAGGTAGCCGTGTCCAGGTGAGTTGCCCATTGTAGCCCTCCTCCGGATCATGCCACTCAAAGGCGAACAAGGGTTGGCTCTGGGGTGCCAACATCAGACTGAAGGAGGCGTCCTTTAAATCTAGTACAGTATACCAGACCCTGGAGGGCGCCAAGGAGCTCAAGAGAGTATATGGGTTGGGAACAGTTGGGTGTATGTCCACGACCCTCTTATTTACTTCCTGGAGGTCTTGTACTGGTCGGTAGTCATTTGTGTGAGGCTTTTTGACCGGCAGTAAGGGGGTGTTCCAGGCAGACTGGCAAGGAACTAGTACCCCTAGGCTTCGTAGTCTCCGGATGTGTGGCTGGATCCCCTTCCGGGCCTCCTGAGACATGGGGTATTGTTTGATCCTTACCGGACTCTCTCCTGGCTTGAGCTCTACCAGGACTGGGGTCCTGTGAGCGGCTAGTCCCATCCCCCCTGTCTCTGCCCAAACCGAGGGGAATTCTTGTAGCCATCTGTCTATATTATTCTCTCTCGGGAGCGCCTCCTGGTGGAGGAGGTATTCATCCTCCAGTTTCATGGTCAGGACCTGGATGGGGTGGCCCTTGCCATCGGTGACCTGAGGCCCCCATTGTCTGAAAGTTATCTGAGCTCCAATCTTGGTCAGTAAGTCCCGTCCTAACAGCGGGTAGGGGCATTCTGGTATTACCATAAAGGAGTGGGATACCCGGCCCGTTCCCAAATCTACTGTTCTTCGGGTAGTCCATGAATACTGGCTCATACCAGTTGTCCCTTGTACCCAGGACTTCTTGCTGGCTAGTTTTCCTTGTGGGGTGCGGAGGACCGAATGTTGTGCTCCGGTGTCGACAAGGAAGTCAATATGGGTCCCCTCCACTTTAAGAGTTACCCTGGGTTCGGGGAGAGGGTTCGAACCCTGACTCCCCTAATCACTTAGTTCATCCAGCTCTAGGACTTTTACTCGATCAGTCTTGCTTCCCTTCCCGCCAGCTCTTTTTGGACAATCTTGGGCCCAATGCCCTATCTCCTTGCAGTATGCGAACTGATCCTTCTGCAGCCTCTGCTTCCCCCCCTTGGTGGTGCTTTTACCTTTTCTTGTGTCGTCTGCCAGCTGCCGGAGACGGCGGTCTCGTTCCTCGGGGAAGTCAGCAGTGGTAGCTAGTAGTATTCTGGCCAGGTCTCGAGTCTGCTTACTGCTGGCAGCCACCATAGCGCGAGCCTGCTTGTCCTCAGGAGGCTCCCCGTTATTATATACCTTTTCGGCTACCACCAGTAAGTCCTGCAGACTTTTTTTCTCCTAGTCTATCTATTTTCTATAATTTTCTTCTAATGTCTAATGCCGATTGGTTTACAAAGGCCATGATAACAGCTGCCTTGCTTTCCAGAGCCTCTGGATCCATGGGGGTATAGGTACGGAATGCCTCCATGATCCATTCTAAAAAGGCAGCCAGAGATTCATCTTTTCCCTGTTGTACATTTCCTACCTTGGCCAAATTGGTTGGCTTTCTAGCAGCCATTCGGAGACCCCCCATTAGAGTCTGGCGGTAGACCCGGAGCCTCTCCTTACCTTCTGCCGTGTTGAAATCCCACTGGGGCCGAGTTAAGGGGAAGGAGGCATCTATCTGAGCCTGGTTGGTGGTGGGATTTCCGTCTGCGCCTGGAACTAGTTTTCGGGCCCCACTGAGGATTCTTTCTCTTTCTTCAGTCGTGAACAGGACCTGCAAAAGCTGCTGGCAATCATCCCACGTGGGCTGATGGGTAAAAAGAACAGAATCTAATAAATCAATAAGCCCTGCCGGTTTCTCAGAAAACTTAGGATTCTGAGCTTTCCAATTGTAGAGGTCACTAGTGGTGAAAGGCCAATAGTGATGGGGCTGATTCCCCTCCGCGTCTGGGGGTCCGGTGGCTCGCAGGGGCAGAATAGTGGAGTCGGTGGCGGAGGCGGATTGCTCCCTCTGAGCCCTTTGTCTGGTAAAGGGCGGGCTTCCCCCTGGAGCGTTTCCGCCTCCCGCTCTCGGAACAGCGTCTGCCTCCCCCGGAGAGGGAGGATGGTGTTCTTCCGGCATCCTAGAGGGGTTTTACGGGGGAGGAAAAATTAATTCTTCTTCAGTACCCCCCTGTAGGACAGGGTAGAGGGGTGCTGAAGGCTGGGTAAGATTTTTCCTCTTCTCTGTCTCCTGCAAAGCAAGAATGGGTTTTTGGCTCCGGAGGGAGCAGGGTTAGGAAGGGCTTAAGCCAAGAGGGTGGGTCTTCTACAAGGTCCTGCCAAGTGATAATGTAAGGGAGCTGATCAAGATGGCCCGCCTTATGCTGAGAGATGATACTCCTAACTCGGTGGATGGTAGGGAGGTCGAAGGTTCCCTCTGGTGGCCATCCGACATTGAAAGTTGGCCACTCGCTAGAACAAAAAACTGCAACCGTCCCTTTCAGACTTCCACACTGAGGTTGTTAGCTCTTCCCCTCACATCCTTAAAGTGATCAATCATAATACTTAGAGGAGTAGTCTGAGTCTGTCCCATAACGTCCGTCCAGTAAGTCCACAGAACAAAATAGAGAAACACAAAAACAGACAAACAGAGGGCCCCTGGAAAGTCTTCCAACTCCATGGAAGCAAAACTGCAAGCTAGCTTAGACCTTTGAGGGGATTCCACGTCCCTCCAAAACCGATGAGGGGATTCCACGTCCCTCCAAAGACAACGGCCTCACGCCGACCAGCGGGAGCGACCCGCCTCGTCTCAGAACTTTGAGGGGATTCCACGTCCCTCCAGAAGGGAGAATCGGAACGTCTTCCGAAACTCCCGGCCCATGGTCCTCCAGTGCGTCCACTTAGACCGTGTCGGGCACTACCAGAATTCCAGAAATGAGCTCACACAGAAAAGACAGAACAAACAGACACTAACCGTGGCCAGTCAGGCTTTCCGGGTCGGGGGTCCCTCGGCGTTCTTGGGGATCCCGGACGAGCCCCCAAATGTTATGCCCAGAATTCGTGATCCCCAAAGACCACTAGGGAGCCGAGTCCAATGTAAAAGCAAAGAACCTTTATTCGAGCTAGCTCGAGCTCAATCCCCTACCTGCACCGACGCAGCGGTGAGATACCAGGGAAAGAGAGCGAGTTTCAAAAGGACAAAGGTTTTATTGGGGCCTGGGGGCAGTTGGTGAGGTAATGGCTATGGTCTCAGCTGATTGGCTGGGGAAGGGTCCTGGGGAAGGGTCGAGTCCTGTTAGGCAGGTGAGTGGGGGGTTACTCAAGGGGAGGAGGTGTGGTCAAGGTGAAGGACACAGAACAAGATGGAGTCGGCTGGCGTAGGCCCACCCTTTCAGGCTGATATGTGGAAAGGAAGTTTTCCCACAATACCCAATTAAGTTAAATTTGGAGGTCTCAGTCACTTTTTCCCCCAAGGGCTTAGCGTGAGCCTGCTTGGAAAACATCTCAATCCTAGATATCCTACATCCCTCCTGAGTTGGAAACCGTGGATCTCCTGTGACAGGGAGCACTGCTGAGGTCACGCAACTCCTCTGAGCACTCATAAATTTAGCGTTTCCCTTTTCTATGTCAGCAAATCCTGGAGAGTGATTTTCATTATTTCAGTACATTTTCTAATCACAAAGGAGGACAAACGAAAAGTAGCTTCAGTGACAAGCTATAATAATGCAAGAGACAACTTATTTCCATATTAAATTAAACCCACTTGGGAAACTCACATTTTAGGACATGCTATCATAAGTACGCGTGTATACCTTATTTTAGAATTCTTAGTCCTCTCAGAATTGCTAAAAACATACCAGTTTGGGAAGCGAACGCCCTTATTTTTGTTATTATTTTTTTTATACAAAGCAAACGAAAATCAATACTTAACACATTTACAAAGCAATGTTAAGGGGCACCTGTATGGCTCAGTTGGTTGAGCGTTAAATTTGTGATTTCAGCTCAGACTACGATCCCAGGGATTAAACCTCAAGTCGGGCTTCACTGGGCCCCTCGCACCCGTGCACGTGCTGTATAAATCAATCAATCGATCAATCAATCAATCAATCAATCATTTCTTTTTTAAAAAGCCAGTGTTAAGAATGTTTTATCTTGTAGGAAAGTCTAAGTCTGGAATATATGCTGCCTGGCTCATTGAGACAATTTTTAATTCCTTTTTTAATGTTTATTAATTTTTGAGAGAGAGAGAGACTGAATGTGAGCGGGTGAGGGGCAGAGAGGGAGGGAGACACAAAATCCGATGCAGGCTCCAAGCTGTCAGCATAGAGTCCAACGCAGGGCTCGAACTCACGAACCTGACCTGAGCTGAAGTCCGGCACCTAATGGACTGAGCCACCCAGGTGCCCCTAGACAATTTTTAAAAGTCACTTAATCTCCTCAATTCCACCCCATCTGGTGGCTGACTTTATTTTCCCTGGATGTATTTTTAGTGTTGCCCTCCCGAATTTTGTTTGGGGTGTAAAACGCCTTTTTTCTTTCTTCTTTCTCTCCCTATTTTTTTATTTTCTATTTTCTGTAAAACGTATAAGGGCCCATTGGATACAACCCTCTTAAAATTTAGTAACAGGAAACGCATGCATCTTCCGAAGCAGTGAAATGCTCCCTTTCATCAGATGCTGAAAACAATGTAACCCATTGTGTTTCCTCTTTCCCTAAACTGCCAGGAAGCTCGGAATTAAATTTAATGTTAAGTTACAGTAACTATTTTAAATCTTCCCCTTTTGTATGCTGATTTTCTAATTTTAACGGGCCGGGCCGTATTTGTGAATGCACATTTTATTCAAAACTGCCTAAGATATTTTCTGAAAGAAGGAAGACTGTAACTTATTCTTTAAAACAAAACAGAACAAAATCCCAATTACATCGGAATGTACGGGTTATTTTAGATGAGAATCCACAGGTCAGTCACAAATCCTTACTCAGTTGGGAGATCTCTGTCCCTAAAACACCACACTGGGAAAAGTGGAGAGGCCATTTGGAATTTGACTTCTTGATGAAAATCTACTTTCGATTTGATTCTCTGCTAAGCTTGTTCCTGGCATGAAGAGCAGAAAAAAACGCCACCCAAGTGTCATTTTTTTTTCTCCCTAAGATATTCCCAAGTAACAGTGGCGTTCCTTGCACCAGACTAGCACCTTGTAGGAATCCTTGCCTTGATGCAAGGGGTTCTGGGAATGACAAACCAGACCAAGGGCCTTTAAATGCACCTTCACCGGCGCCTGGGTGGCGCAGTCGGTTAAGCGTCCGACTTCAGCCAGGTCACGATCTCGCGGTCCGTGAGTTCGAGGCCCGCGTCGGGCTCTGGGCTGATGGCTCGGAGCCTGGAGCCTGTTTCCGATTCTGTGTCTCCCTCTCTCTCTGCCCCTCCCCCGTTCATGCTCTGTCTCTCTCTGTCCCAAAAATAAATAAACGTTGAAAAAAAAAATTTTTAAATGCACCTTCACCAAGAGATGCTAATTCTGGCTGGCTCCTGGAGAGGTTTAAAATGTTGTCCAGTCTGCCTTTCCGGTAATGATATTAGTACTCGAATATCTGATATTACAAATTCCAAAGGGCTAAAAAATACAGTCCAAGAAAGCCAACCAAATTGCTCTAAAGCTTTAAAAATAAACATTTGCATTTCAATTATGGGTAATGGCCTGGGAAAGAAGAGAAGAATCTGCAAAAGTATTTAAATTAAATCAGTTTGCCCACCTCTGAATCACATCCTCAGACCAGTGAGACACATGGGGGGGGGGGGAGAGGGGGGGGTTGTAAATTCGTGGTCATTGTGTGGCAAATAATGCCTTCTAAAAAGATCTTATGGGTTGTGAGGGAATCTAATGCTGAAGCCCTACACTTCCTTTAAAAACATGTCCTCAGTGAATCCTTCTTTAGAACACGGAGCCTGGGAAAAAATTAAGAAAGGTCACCTAGGACTTTGTGGAATTGGTAACCAATCAGAGAGCCTCAGATAAAAACCCGTTCGTGTTCAGTATGACTTAAAGAACGTTTGGGAAATTTAATCAACCTGGAGCAGAGTGATTTGAAATCCCGGTGATAAATAAAATGGTTAAATTCCACTCATTCCCGCATCCATGCAGAGCTCTTGGCCTGGGCCTTATCTCTGAACACAACACCTAAACCCACGGATCTGATGGTATCTGATGCCCGCGAGCGTAGGCAGGCTGTGGGAGAAGGGAGAGATTAACGTGCCTTACCTTCCACAATTTGTGCTTTCTACCAAACCTGTCGCCTTTTACTTCTCTCCAAACTGGAAATTAAGAAGCAGGGCCTCCCAGACTGGTGGAGGGCTACTGATGTTGGGAAGAAATACATCAATAAAAACGGAAGCAAGGATAACACATGAAAACAAGCTCCCGAAATGCTCGGCTCCACTCAACCCTCCCTAAATAGACAACAGACTTATTAATTTAAAGGTAACTTGCCAGATGTTTGGGTTTCTTTTAAAAAAAAAACTCAATATAGTCTAATATTCCTTTTTTAGCATAAGAACACTTCATCTGCTGTAAAGAATATTTAAATATATGAGCTAAGTACTTTTCAAACACAATGCCATCTTCTTATGACACTGAACCGTCGCTAGGCCAACAGGAACTGCCCTGCTTGATGGTGTTTTTATTGTAATCTACAGCCATGATTTCTCTTTGCCCTTTAGAAAGTGCTGGAAAGCTTGTCACCTGGCACAGGGAGGAGAGGAACGGCTGCTTTCTTTAAAAAAAAAAATGTTTTTTTTCTTTACATTTATTTATTTTTGAGAGACAGAGTACAAGTGGGGGAAGAGCAGACAGAGAGGGAGACACAGAATCCGAAGCAGGCTCCAGGCTCTGAGCCATCAGCACAGAGCCCGACGCGGGGCTCAAACTCACCAACGGTGAGATCATGACCTGAGCCACAGTCAGACGCTTAACGGACTGAGCCACCCAGGTGCCCCGGAACAGCTGCTTTCTGTGCCTGAAAGGGAATTTCATTTGGCTGTTTCTCTGCCTGTCCATGCTCTCTCCAATCAGACCACCGTCGCCTTTGCACAGAGGGCATCTGGGAAGAACAGTAAGTTACCAGGTGCCAGTTTGTATCACATTATTCAATAATAATAAATGCTAAATCTTCGGCTTCTTTCGATCGGTCTCTTCTGCTTTTCCCCCGGGGTGTTAAGCACGAAACATGCTCTTCACTATAGATCTAAGCAAACTGTCTGCCAAAGATGCAATTCTTTTCATGATAAGCAGAGGCATAAAATGCTAGTAAACACATACTTTACTGTTTGAATTGAACACTAGGTTCCACTGGTTTTGAGGATGTGTGGTCTTCCTGGGGATGGGCAGCTCCTAACATGGCAGTCCTGGGTCCCTGAACCTTGCACCCTGCATAGATAGGCATGCACAGGGGTGAGGGTGCAGGTGCCCAGCGATGAGGGAGGGTCTATGGGTGCATGGTCGCCGTAAGTATGGTCAGCATATTTACAAATGGCGTTTGATGGGTAGACTCATAAATGCCAAGGGATAACCAGAGTTTTATGTGCTAGAAGCCAATGGTGTGCTGCTGTTTCTCCATTTCCTGTCCAGATCCTCTTTCTGTGTTTCTCTGCTCTCCTCTGTGCCCTGGAAACTGACCTCTGCAGAAGCTATCGGCTGGGGCATCCACTGCCTCATGACTTCCTGTGGTTTCAGCCAATGGCAGCACCTCTCAGCAGATCAGCTGGTGGCTACAGTCCCCCACAGAAAGCCACAGCTCTTATTTTGTGATCCTAGAGCACTTGTTGCATTCTAAAACCCCTTTTAGGGGCGCCTGGGTGGCGCAGTCGGTTAAGCGTCCGACTTCAGCCAGGTCACGATCTCGCGGTCCGTGAGTTCGAGCCCCGCGTCGGGCTCTGGGCTGATGGCTCAGAGCCTGGAGCCTGTTTCCAATTCTGTGTCTCCCTCTCTCTCTGCCCCTCGCCCGTTCATGCTCTGTCTCTCTCTGTCCCAAAAGTAAATAAACGTTGAAAAAAAAAATAAAACCCCTTTTATCCTTGCTATTTAGGCTGGGAAGAAGCAGTGACTTCCCAGCATTGGTCGAGTCAGTGGTGCTTCATTGCCCCTGGTTGGTTTCTCTGCCACGGCTTTGGATAAAATTCTTCTCTCAAAGTCTTTGCAGTTACCACTTTTCAGTGACATCTTTCCCGGACACACGCAGAGCTGTGTCGATCAGGCAGGATGGCTGTACTTGCAAAATCAGTAAACCAGACTTCTCATTCATCTGGTTCCTTCCTTCCATACCTCGGTCCCATGTATTATGCAATATTGAAATATGAAGGTAATTAATAAGGGCTAACCATATCATGTGTTGAGTATTTAGGTACTTAGTGTTCTATGTATAATATCTCATTCAATCCTTACTATCGCCTTAGAAGGTGAGTGTTATTATCCCCGTTCTCCACACCAGGAATCTGGGGCATAGAAGTGTTAAGTCACCCCCTGGGCTCTAGATCCTGTGGTCTTTATTCCATGTGCAAAATCACCAGGTGATTTCCTGGGCTCAGAGAGGTGGTTCTTAAACCCACTGACTGTCTGTCTTTGCTTCTACACTTTGTTTGTACCTTTCTGGCTTTCCTTCTGTCTTCCATCTCGTTTTCTTGCTTTGCCTTGTATTTTCACTCCATTACCTTCCCCCGCTCCTCCTCATTTGCTCTCACATGAGCTGGATCCTTGACTCTTGTGCAACACAAGATAAATGACAACAAGCACACATTGTTTTAGGAGTAAGACATAGCTGTTAAAAATCACGGCTTATGGAAAGTTCTTAATGGCATGGAAAAGCTGAATCATGAACTCCCTAAAGCAGCACTCACCTTGGTCGCTGTGTTTCCCAGAGCCTAGCTCAGGTCAGGTGCCCAGATGACCTTCAGTGCACCTTTATTTAAGGAATGCAGTATTGAGCTTAGGAAGCAGGTCATGAAGCTAGCACATACGACAGTCTCAGGAACAAAGCATGGGTGTAGCATGAAGATTGGAAGGGTAGGTGCCCATATCGTATCAGTAGTTTGTTTGAGATCATGGCTTTTCAGGTGTTTATCTGCATCTTTAATTCTCCTGTCTTTTCCCAATTTTTCACACTGGGCATGTGCTATTTTTTGGGGCTTAAAAGTAACAAAACAAAGCAAAAAGATTCCATATAACTGGATAACAAGTCCTGATCCTCCTGGTGGGGCTGGGCTCTGCCCCCAGGCAGTTTACCTGCACCTGACAGCCCTTCCATGCACCTCTTGTGTGGAATCACAGGTACCATGTCCCACAGGGCCTGTGGGGTTATCTAGTCTGACCTAGAACTGTAAGTGACTTTACCCAACGTCAGGCAGGGAGTCTGGGGCAACACAGGCTAAGACCCTGGTCACTGGGATCCTAATCCAGGGCTCTCTCTGGTTTAGTTACAGCTACCTGACTGGGAGAATCATGTTCAAGGCTTGCTGTAAAGCGTTTTTGTTCAACAAATGTTGGCTGTGATTTCTATTCTTGGGATCAGGCACTCCTGAAAAGACACAAACGTGTCTGGTCCTCAAGGCACTCCAGTGAAAGAGGCCACTTCACGATGTTTCCAGGTACAGTTGCCAATGATTGGCAAGGGACGCCGTCTTATGACAGGAATCCCATTGCTTCAGGCTGCAGGATGAATGTAATTTCCTGTCTGCAGGCAGAACGGGGATGCAGCAGCGTGAAGCCAGCATAGAGTGCCGTGTCTGAGCCCTACGTCGTCCGGCTGATGACTTCTTCTCCGCAGAGCCTCTGGGGAAAGGACGTATAACTGCCTTGAGCTAGCCTGATGTGTTTGGGACGCACACTCAGTGGCTGGCCCTGTTTGTCACAAACAGGAAGATTTTGTTGAGCATGTCCATAGTTCTTGATATATGAATATCATCTCTTGCATCATCTTAAGAAAAGGTTTTATCCTTTAAAGAGAAGAAGCACACAATTTAGAAATGATGGCCCGTTTAGGACCCTGCCCACAGATCCTCTCTTTCCAAGGATGTGTCCTGGGCACAGAGACGGCGGGAAGTAGAGATGGACAGCCGAAGCTTGATCCAAAAGTCTTCAGATGAAAAGCATCTTCAGGGACAAGGGAATTCTCCCCAGGACCCCTGGTGTCTGAAAATTCCTGGGATTGAAAGAAAATAAATCAAAAAGCTAGCGCTCTCTAGTCATGAACAGCAACAGATCTCGCAAACAAGGTCTGACGTATTTTTAAATGGGTTGCCGGGGTGCCTGGGTGGCTCAGTCGGTTGAGTGTCTGACTCTGGCTCAGGTCTAGATCTCGCACTCAGTGAGTTCGAGCCCCACGTGGGCTCTGTGCTGACAGCTCGGAGCCTGGAGCCTGCTTTGGATTCTCCCTCGCTTGCACTCTGTCTCAAAAATGAATAAGAACATTTTTCACAAATGGGTTGTTTTCCTCCTAAAGGCGCCCTTCCCGTTTTTGATTTCTTCTTGGGGGCTCCTTTCTTGCTGTCTGATGCATTCTCTTACAGACACCCGGAAAGTGACGTAAGATGTGGTTAAGGGGAACCGTGGAAGGAGCCACACTGAGGAATGCATTGTGCTCTGGTGTAGTCACGTTTATTTAACTAGGTCTGTTATTAGATTATAGAGGCTCCTGAGGGCAGAGATCAGTTTTTTAATTTATATTTGTAGTCTCTTACGGTGCGGCTATGTCTAAACTCTAGTACACTCTGAAAACAAAACCTGCCGAAAGAAAAGCAAATGAGCATATTACTTCACTGCTGTGTAGTTGTTCTCTTTTTTAAGCTCAGAAAGTGTCCTCCTTCTCTCTGTTAACAAAAGCTTGCTATCCAGGTTACCATACGGTTTTGGAAATCCGGAAAAATGCCCCGGGAAAAAGGAGCTGAACTGGGCAAGAGATGAACTTTAAGTGAGTTTACAAAAAAGAAAATTGTAGGGTTTTGGTTGATTGGATTTACCGTGAATCAGGGTTTAAACCCAAATTCTTCTTCAGTCCCTTTAGACCCATAGATGTTTATAGAAGCATATCCCATGCGCAGGAATTGTGCGGCCCTGGTGGAAAACCAGGATGAGCAGGATAAAGTCCTCGCCCTCAGGGGGCTCACTGGGTTCAGCCGCCAAAGCTTTAGATTCAAGCTTTAGGTTTTCCTACTGAGAGACTTGCCTGCAAGATAACCGTGCATCGTGTTCACAACTGGAGTTCATCTTTATTTGCGCGGGATTGTAGGTCATCTTTCACAACATAGAGCCTCATGAAATCGGTCAAGCTCCAGGCTCATTCATTCAGTGCCTGCCTGACACTTCCACTTGGTTTCCGTGCCTGGAACCGAATCGTGATCCCCACCCACCATTTCTGTTTCTCCCGCCGCTGTGCCCACCACCAAACAGCGACCCCAGCCTCTGTTGGAGTGACCGCTTTGGCCCTTCCACTGTGACATGCCTGTTGCGGTTGGCTCCGGGCGTGGGGGTGGGGGTGGGGTCTCTGCTACACTCTCACCCCCACCCCTCAACACTATTCCCGACACTGCAACCAGAGCGGTCCCTTTAAGAGGTCCGATCACCACCCGTCAGCTCCTATGGCTTTCAATGTCCGTCCAATGACCTCTAAGTTGTCACAGGGTCTGGTCCCCTCACCCCCTCCCACAGCGCATCTCCTGCCACTCTCTGCTGGTCCCTGAAAATACCAAGCCCTCTTCAGAGCCTTTTTACATTTGCTGTTCCCTTTATCTAGAATGTTCTTTCTTGGCTCATTTTCCATTCGCCTCCGTCAGTGCTCTGTTCCGTGTCATCCTCCCTAACCAATCTACATAAATGGCACCCCTTACTCCTTGCCTACTATGTCCCATCTCTTCTTTGAGTTTGCTTTTCTAACCTGGAGCTTGTAGACTGACACACTGTATGTTTGCTTGTTATATTATCTGCCTTTCTTCCCCTCCTCCATTGTATCCCACCTCTTGCATATAAGGGCAGGGCCCCAGTCTGTGTTGCCCCTGCTCTGTCCCCTGCACTTAAGTAGTAAGTAGCATGTCAAATGTATTGCCAGTTCCAAGTCTGATGAAATGTAGAGCCTCGGCTGCCTCTGTACACACCTCCGGAACTCACAGATTCTGTTCTGATTAAGCCCATTCGATGGGTCTCCTTTCACATCAAATCGATTCTAAATTCTGGATTCTGATCGTTTGAGGGAGTCATTGCCTCAGACTATTTTGACACTTAAAATATGACAAAGTTGAGCTAGTAACATAACACTCTGTGCCTTCGTTCTCCAAATGACTGCCCCAAACTTCTTTCAAGTTCATGATGGTGTGGAATAGCAGTTCAGAGTTTCAGAGAGACCAAAATATTACCTTTGTTACTGATAAATGGAATACTGGGAAAATTTGGCTTTCATCTGCAAACAAGCTGAGCCCCTCGTACTGAATCCCAAAACCCAAGAGGTTTATCCAGCCAGTCACAGATAGTACCGGTCTACCCCAGACCTAGCCTGTGCAGACCGGCTGCTATGAGGCACCCACAGGAACAGTGGAGAATATCTGCTCACTTCCAAGAGAAAGGGCAGAGAAAGGACCGGGCTGCACATACCCAGTTCCTTGTCTGAAACTCAGCAGTAAAACCAACTCCTCCTTTCCTAGACAGATGATTACCATACTTGTGAAGCTCCCTCCATATGCAAATACAAAAGTGTTCTCCCTGCAAAGTTTCTCAGAGTTACCTCCAATAAAAGCCAAGGACATCCTCCTCCAGAGCACTCCTGGGATGCTCTGATTTGATCCCGGAAAGAATTTAGAATCCTTCCAGGAGTGGTCAAATAACGTGCCCAAATAGTCTTCCCTTTCCATGTGGTTATTGAATGACAGCTCTATGACAGACATTTATGTGCTGGGAACACAATGATGAGTAAGCAACTGACACTGGGCGCACAAGTGTATGATTGCAAGCAGTGATAAATGCCACGAAACAGGTGCAGGCAATCTTGAGTGTGTTCAGGAGGAAGCGGCTCTATTGGAAATTCTAGGAATTCTTTCTGGAGGACACAGACTTTGAGCTGAATTTTAAAGGAGGCCTACCTAACAGAGGAACAGCATCAGGGAGAGGGAATGTCACTTGCAAAAGCTTAGAGGTGAGAGGAGTGTGATATGTTGGAGAAAGGTAGAAAAGGCAAAGGGCAGGGGGGAGGGGAGAACAAAGAGGCAAGGTTGTGCAGGCGTATGGGGAGCTTTAATCTTCATCCTCAAAGCAATGGTTTTAAGCAGAAAGGGTGACATGGGATCAGTTTTACACGCAGACTTTGATGAGTGCTGACCAGCAGACCGACTCCACCTTTTTATACCTGGATGAGAATCCCACTTTGGTGTTTGATGATGGACCATTCTATCTGGGCATCATATGCCCCAATGACATATTATTCTGCTAGTGGGTTAAGTTGCTTAGCTTGTGATTTTCTCCCCAGAAGCACTGCCTACCATCTCACACAGAGGTTTCTGCAAGTATTTCATAAAAGACAACTTTATATAATTTTCAGAACGTATACAACTATTCAGTTGGACCCTTTTATGCATTCACATTTTGGGTTTTGGCAGAGAAGGTGCAGACTTGGATCTCTTCTTTTTTTTTTTTTTTCCAAAAGCGATTATATCTTTAGCCCACTTTGAATACAGTTAAATATGGCTTACAAAAATATATAAATTTGGGGCACCTGGGTGGCTTAGTCGGTTAAGCGACCAACTCTTGATTTCAGCTTAGGTCATGATACCGTGGTTGTGAGATCGATCCCCACATCTGGCTCTGTACTGGGTGTGGAGCCTGCTTGGGATTCTCTCTCTCCTTCTCCCTCTGCTGGTCCCCACTTGCATGTTTGCACACTACGTTGTTGAATAAAAACAAAATATACAAATATGTGACAAAGGAAATCCCGATGAGGGAGGTGCAAGGACAGGTACTTGCAGTGAACTAGAACTGCAGCCAACAGCCCACACTAGCCTTGGTGTGGGATGGGGTGGGAGTGGGGCTCAGACAGTTCTTCGGAATGTCTGATTCTGAGCATCACGGCCTTGTGCTATCCTTGCCTGAGTGTTTTGACTGCAATATATACCTCTGGCAGCTGACAGTGCTGAAGTGATGGCATTTGGAGGATATGCGTACAAGACAGTAATTTTCACTATGTCATAATCAGCATTACACCATTATTTCAGGCAGTAACCAAGTCACCTTAAAGATCACTCCAGGCCTAGCTTCGTAAAATGTTTCATCAGCCCATGGAAAGGCATTTTTCTTCCTCTAGTAGATAGCTATGCATGCAATGAATCTAAAAGAGTTTTTAATCATTAAGGTGAAAATAATAAGGGATCCGAACTCAAATGTTTTACACTACTTGAAAGCATCTCATCTATCTAGAGTTTAACCCAGTTGGTCTTGATTCCTGGGGTAGAATTAAAGTATAGGTTTTGTAGGAGCTGTCATAGTCAACTCCTAGAACTTGGCCAGACTGTAGAAGCCCCTGAGGATAAAGGGCTAGCTAGAGGTGAGTGAGAGATACAAGTGATCTCAGCTTTAAGGTGGACTTATCCATAAAATTAGAAAATATAAGAGTAACTCCTCATGAAAGCCTCTTGCTCCTTGAGTAAGAGTCTCATTACACTTTTAGAAATATCAGAGAAATTATTAGATTAAAAAAAAATTTTTGATGTTTATTATTTATATGTGAGAGAGAGAGAGAGAGAGAGAGAGAGAGAGAGAGAATCTGAAGCAGGCTCCAGGCTTTGAGCTGTCAGCACAGAGCCTGACGTGGGTCTCGAACTCACAGACCATGAAATCATGACCTGAGCTGAAGTCAGATGCTCAACCGACTGAGCCACCCAGGCGCCCCTAGATTTTTTTTGAAAGCAGACAACCAAAAACTATTTGCACTCTGTATCTATCATTCAGCATACTTTCCATCCTTCCAAGCTTCATGTTGCCTGTAAGTGTAGTGAGGGTATTTCCACGTATTCACCTGGGTCACTGATAGCAGAGCTAAATAAGATTGGGCTGAGAACTATCCCTCTGAAAAGACTATTCTGCAAGGGGACATCATTCAGCATCCTTTTACCCTTTGTTCTCCACCCGCTACTAATGCACCTAATTATTTTAGTTTTCAAGACATAGGTTTCTATCTTGTCTACAAAATAACATGAAATATGTTGTCACCTGCCTTGGGGAAGATCAAGTGTGCCCAGTGTTTACCCCTAGAGGCCCGTTTAATAAGCTTGTCCGAAGTGGAAATTGATAGTGGTTAGATGTGGCACATCCTTAGTAAACTCTGATTTCCCTTCATTTTCCAAGAATTTCTTTTAAGAATTTAGCTAGAATTCTGCCCTTACCAAACTAGGTTAAAGACAACCTTAGATCTAGATTTCATTTATTTGTTTGTTGGTTGGTTGGTTGGTTTATTTAAAGCCCCAATGCAGGGCTTCAACTCATGACCCTGAGATCAAGACCTGAGCTGAAATCAAGAGTCAGCTGCTTAACTGACTGAGCCACCCAGGATTCTAATTATTTTTAGGTGACCCTAGCAAGAACAGTTTGCCAACACATTGGGTTTTATTGGCTTTCTATTTGACCTTTGTCAGTTTCAACCAGACTACCTATGAAGTGACGAAAATAAATACCATTACACCAAAATTACGGATCTAATACAAGATTAAATCAAAGTTTATCATTCAAAGACATTTATGGTTTTCCCAAGTTGGTTTTGACAAAGGCATTCACACACACACACACACACACAGACAGACACACCCTGGGGCAAGGTATAATAAATTTGTTCCTATTTTTCCAGTATGTCTCTTCATTCTTCTGCAAGACTTTTTTTTTTTTTTTTTTTTTTTTTTTTTTTTTTGTTGAGTGAGAGAGTAGGCTGTTGGGGGGGAGGGGCAGAGAGAAAGGGAGACAGAGGATCCGAAGCAGGCTCTGGGGCTGTCAGTGCAGAGTTCAATGCAAAGCTCGAACTCAGGACTCAGGAACCCTGAGATCATGATCTGGGTCGAAGTCAGACCCTTAACCAACTGAGCTACCCAGGAGCCTATGTGAGACTTTTTCACTTTGTTTTCACTTCTGACTCTCCAGGAACTTTCTTATTACTCAAGTTTCCACATCTTCAGACCTTTATTGAAATCCTTATATTGGCCTGACTGAGGAGTTTTCTACTCATGAATAATTATTCAACACGCATGTCTGTAGTGAGACGTTAGTTGTTTATCTGCGGCTTTTTGTGGGCCACAAGTGTAAGCCGGCCTGTCCTTAATTTTCTAAAGATAAAAGAATAGTACCTGCTGATTTTTGTTCCTATTGTAAAACAACTTTACTATTACTTTGTGGAATGGCCAGAACCCATTCCCAAAATAAATGCAGCATTTTGTTTTTGTTTTTGTTTGGATTCCTAGTGATGGTGCTTCTGCCGGATTCTTGCAAATGTTGTGTCTCATTATGTGAAGTTTCATGAACTGGCTGAGATGGGCAATTCTCGTTTTCTTTGTTTTTCTCAGTTTGCAACGTACATTTCAATAATCGTATCCCCAAAAACCCAAACGGACAAACGCAGTCTGCTAAGGGTTAATGTGTGTCTGGCTCCTGATAGCACCAAAAGAAACAGCTTAGTGTGAGCAAGAAGCAGAAACTACCAGACGGGGTCATCTGCGTAGATTGGGACCACAGAATCGTATATCCCTGAGCTTCTGCCGTCAAGGTGGCAGACTGGCTTACCCTTCTGCTAAAACAGCTCTCTAGCCCAAAAGTTCCTGCCTGTTTTATCTTCATGGAATTGTTGGTGCTGGTCCAGTCCAGCCCCAAGATAAACCTCTGAGGTTTAATGCCAGTTGGGAGAGCAGGACAGCGGCAAATTCCAAGGGAAGCCCAGGGTTATCACAAGCCCTGTGGCCGCATTATGTCACATTGCCAACTTCAACAGAGCTTGACCTCAGGCTGAACTCCGCTTTGCCAGGCTGCAGAGAACGAAGCCGAGCAGCTCTATCAAGCATAGACCTTCCCAGCCAAGCAGGAGCCACCTAAACAAACCTATTGCCTGTTCCCAAGAGAACTTCCTGATTGTTTATAAATAAGGTAATGCTGTGGTCTCCAGACTTCTGGCTTGGGGGAGGGTGGCGGTCAAGCTGTGTCGTTCTACGTTCAGGGTGTGTCGGGTACCCCCAAGCTCCCGGTCTGTACTGACCAGGAGTGGCTCCTTCTCCTCTTGGGCCCCCAGAACCTTGGGATCCAGGCAGATAGGAGAACGACCTCAATTTACTAACAGCTAATGGGAGTCTTATTCTGCTGTTAATTAGACAAGGAGGCCATCACACAGAGGTGATTCTAATGCCCTGGTGCCCTACATAAGCAAACCCAAATCTAAGCCTCTAACTGCCTCAAGGTCAGGAAATTGAAACCTACAGACAACCAATCACAAACAGCCAACTAGGCTTTAAGCCGTAACCGGTCAATAATTTCCTAGCCTTGCTTTTGCCTTTTCTCTGTGAACGTCTCTCCCGAAGCTCTAGTTGGTGGATGTCTCTCCCCAGCCGCTTCTGGTTTGGCGTTGCCCAATTCCAGTTGATTTTTGCCCAGATAAACTCTTCAAATTTTGATGTGCCTCCGTTTACCCTTTAACACTTCTTTTTCTCCTGGGGGGTGGGGGAAGAAAGTCTTTGGATTCAGTTTCCAGATCCGACGTCCTAAGATGACAGCTACCTTTATTATGGGCCAGGTGCTGTCCTGAGCACGGGGCAACGACATATTAACACACGTTAACGCGTGAATCCTCAGGGCCGTTTCTCCAGGGCCATTTCTCAAGGGCATATTACGATAAGCTCCATTCACAGTTGGGAAAATCCGGGCACGGAAAGGGTGAGTCACTTTCCCAGCTAACAATCAGTGGTGGCAGGAGGTAATCTCAGGCAGGGAAAGTGCGGAGTCTACAACTTTAAAGTCATTCTGTGTGATTATAGGTCATAGGGCAGAAGGGAGCTGGACTCAGAATTCTGAGCCAGGTGGGCTGGGAAAGTCTAGGCACTTCCAAATCTTTACGTCCGGAGGAATGGGAGGAATACAACCAAAGGGACCACGGCATGGGCTCCCGGCAGAATTCAGACCAGACTAAGAGGGTTAAGAGGATAGATGGAATCTACCCTTTTTTTTTCTTTGCCATCCCAGCCCTAACCCCAGCCTGCAGGCAGAATCCAATTGTAAAGGCATTCCTATTCAGAGGCTTGGCCCTAATTATATTCAATTCCTGGTGGCCGTAAATCCTGATTTACCTAAAACCAGCCCTGTCAGTGTAGAGAATGCCCTGATTCTTTCCTATGGTCTCCCTGCCGGTTGGGACATATGGCACCCTCAGGACTGCCCCTCACCCACCCCGCTCTCTCACCGCACAGCTGGTATGTTGCGCTGGTTGACACCTCTTACGTCTTCCCTACAAAGAAAGCTGACGCTCACAAGGTGACTTTGATCTCCGGCAAGGCTTGGGCAGTCTCCAATGCCCATCAAATCTTCAATTGTGAACATAACTTTTGTTTGGAAGATCATTTTCGTGTAGGGTTTTCGAAAATGGGCATCATATGTGACACACCGAACACAGTAGCCTAATTATTTTCTGGAACCACCCTCCTGCCCCCCTTTATTTTTTATTTTTTTTATTTTTATTTTTTATTTTTTTTTAACGTTTATTTATTTTTGAGACGGAGAGAGACAGAGCATGAACGGGGGAGGGGCAGAGAGAGAGGGAGACACAGAATCTGAAACAGGCTCCAGGCTCCGAGCCGTCAGCACAGAGCCCGACGCGGGGCTCGAACTCACGGGTCGCGAGATCGTGACCTGAGCCGAAGTCGGACGCTTAACTGACTGAGCCACCCAGGCGCCCCTCCTGCCCCCCCTTTAAAGGCTCACCCTCTTCATAAGCATAGCCCCCATTCCAGTAGTGAAGCATAACGAATATCGGTGATACCAGAAGAGTGACTCCAAATACCACTTGGATCAGCCAGCTTAAATACCTCAAGCTGAAAGTGTGTCCAAGTGATCCGTGGATCTTGTTAAGATGCAGATTCCGATTCAGTAGCCCTGGGGTGCAGCCTGAGATTCTGCATTTCTGGCGAGCTTCTGGGTCACGGTATTGGTCACGGACTATGCTTTGAGGAGCAAGACCCTAAAAGTTTCATTTATCTGGAGACTCTGTGCCCCTGACTGATGTTGCACAAACGGATACAATCCAGGATCTTGTGGAGGACATGTTTCTTATTAGTGATATCCCAGGGAGGAAAATGAAATCTTCCTGAGCTGTTAGGATGGGAGGGTCTTTTTAGATGATGCTGGTTTTAAAATTCGTATCCGAGTGCTTTCCCTTTACTGGGAAAATGTATCCGAGTTGACTGGTTTTCTGTATTAATATAAGCATCTCTACCTCAAAGGAACTCTCTGTCTCTGAGTTTAAGCAGAATAAGACTTTTTAAGGGCTTTGTGGTTGGTTATTTCATGTCTCCGCATGTGGGTTGCAGGATCTGGCTGAATTGGGCTGAAACAAATGTTCACTCTATTAAAATTGGAGCGATTGAATCAAGAACTTTAAGCTTTTTGAGGACAGCCACCTCATCTAACCCCAAATGCGCCAACAGCATAAGACGCAATACAGCAAAGAGGCAAGACCCAAAGCTTTGAGGAAACAGAGATCCCCATTCAAATTTGAGTTCTGGGAACCACAAGAGTTGTCACATTGGGTAAATTACCTAACCTTAGATTCCTTAACCATAAAACAAGTGAGTGTCATGAGCCAGAGAGAAAAGTGAGAGAGATGGCAAGACATAGAAGGTCAAACTTGGATATCTCACAGTTTTGCCTGGAGTGAGGTCTTGATGGGCCCCATCAGGGTGTCCTGACACCAAAGGTTATTAGCCTCTCGTGGGGAGAATCTGACTTTTGATGTCCTCCAGAAAGGTCCTTCATACTAAGAAAGCAGAGAGTCATGGGATCATTTGACAGATTTCCATCTGAATTTTCTCGGTGGGGCAACTCCATCCCTTTCATTGGTGGCAAGTCTCCATAAGCTCACAGACAACTTGGTATTGGCTGTATTCTGCAATCCCCACTAGTGGATGGTGGCTTATTGTACCACATAAGAAAAACATATTTATAAGACACCTTTTATTTTTAAAAAAATTTTTTTCTTCAACGTTTTTATTTATTTTGGGGACAGAGAGAGACAGAGCATGAACGGGGGAGGGGCAGAGAGAGAGGGAGACACAGAATCGGAAACAGGCTCCAGGCTCTGAGCCGTCAGCCCAGAGCCCGATGCGGGGCTCGAACTCACGGACCGCGAGATCATGACCTGGCTGAAGTCGGACGCTTAACCGACTGCGCCACCCAGGTGCCCCAGTATAAGACACCTTTTAAACTTTGCTTCTTGGAAAAACAAACCTAAAAATAGGTTTCCCTGTTTACATTTCTTGGCTGAATGCTTCCCTATTCCTTAGAAAATATTTCTTGTTTGGATTTTTTTTTTAAAAAATCTTAATATAGTTATCTCTATCTCAAAGGAATTGATTAAAGTGACAGGTTGAGCATCACTCATCTACCCCTCCAGCTTGGAGTCCTGTCAAAACGCACTTTCTAGTTCTGTAGATCTGGATTAAGGCATGAGAGTCTCCATTTCCAACCAAGTCTGAGGCAATGCAGATGCTACTGGTCCACAGGACACACCCTTTGGGTAGCAGGGCATCAGCAATAGCTCCTTCCAGACTGAAAAGCAAACACTTTAAGCTGTCACCAAGGACCTCCTCCTTTGCATGAGTCTCGTCTACATGTGCTTCTCTCGAGCTAGGAACTCTTGGCTGAGTACCTGACTTTTTTTTTTTTAATGTTTATTTCTTTTAGAGACAGAGAGAGTGACAGTACGAGTGGTGAAGGGACAGAGAGAGAGGGGGGACAGAGAATCTGAAGCAGGCTCTGCACCACCAGCTTAAAGCCCAACGTGGGGCTCGATCCCATGAACCATGAGATCATGACCTGAGTCGAAGTCAGATGTTCAACCAACTGAGGCACCCAGGTTCCCCTGAGTTCCTCACTTTAATCCCCACTTCTTGTCCCTCCTTGGCCTTATATCCTCCCTGCCAACCTAGTCTGGGCTGAGTCTCTCTTGCCTGATTTATGGTCTATAGCCCATACCTCCAGTTTGGCACCTTCAGTGTCTTACTGAGGAATCTCCAATACAGCCTTCATCTTCTTTGCCAAACGCTTTGTCCCAGCCTATTCTGAGTGCCTGAAGGCAGGTGCATTAGAACCTCACCATGGTCACCCCAGCAAGAATTGGGCTATCCACAACAGGACTCCTGGGACCAACTATATGTCTTGACCTTAAGGAAGAAGGCTAAATTTGACAAGTCTGAGGATCATAGCATTTTAAAAATGAAAAGAATCTTGGAGGCAGTCTTACACAAAATCAGCATTATGAAGGAAATCAAGGTCAATAATAACAATGACCACTTACTGAACATTTTCTGTATGGTCTTTAATCTTTACCCTACCCTCATGAAATAGGTATGATTATTATGCCCATTTTATAGGTGATAAAACTGAGACTTGGAGCGGTTGAGTAACCTGTCCAATATCACTCAGCTTATAAAAGATGCAAACCAAGGTTTCTTTGATTCCACACTCAAGCTCCTAACTAAGCCTGAGCAAGGCTTTCAACGAAGAGAAGCAGAGAAATTCTCTCTGCAGATACACAGTAATATCCAGGACTAGAATCTATGTCATCTGACTCATGGACCTTTCCCCTGGTCAATAGGATGTCTTTATCTTAAAACAAGTTTAATGTCACATTTTTCTGGCCCCGAGTCTTGAATTTGAGTACAGTTACAGTAATGAAACAGTTATTCTTTCACGAAGCATTCATGACTGAATATACAATAATATAGAAACAATATGCAAATCACATCACAAGGCAGATGAAAGGCTTAATTCTACAAGTTCCTTTTTGAAAGGGCACATCAGATTTCCTACTGTGTCTGAAATTTGTATGTGTGGGAACCAATACTGAATACACAATGCCTCAATGACATAGCATTTTTGGTTTGCATTGCCACACATACGTTATGTCTACCTAACTTCAAAAGAATTTATTGAAAAAAATTTTCAGGCCAATGAATCAGTTGTTTGATGTTTTATGTGACAAAGACCTTTCTTAAACTGACCAATCTTTTAAATAACAGACTGGCTTTTTGTATTGTAAATGCTACTGCAATGTCATGTTCTTCCTGAGGCGCTGAAATTCTGGAGTTGTGGACTAGATGTTTTGTCCAGGTTAGTAAGGGGATAGGAGTTTAATGGGCTGGAGGTAGGGGCAGTTAGGAAAAAGAAATAGTAAGAGATTACCTGAACTTGTTAGAGAATCCAGAACAAAAATTGTTGACTCACACGCTACAACAACTTCCTACAGAGTGTCCCAAGCCTACTGAATGTCTTTGACAGTTACCTCAGCAAGGCTTGGGGGTTGTGAAGGTGGAGGAGTGGTAGACCGGGATCTGAAAAGACTCCTTATCTATACCTACAGAAATCTCCAACTTTTTTCTTCTCTGTAAGGCAATGGGGTCTAATGAAATTTCTTGCCTCATTAACAGTCTTCTTTAAGCTCTGCTATGATCTGCTCCCAAACAAGGCTGGCTTAGTGCATCACTTCCCAAGACCCAGGCCTGGCCGGAGCATCCCTGCAGCCTCTGCCTCCCCCTAACCATGACCACAGGATGTACTCACCTGTCCCTCAGCGAGAATTTAAGCTATGGGGTCCACACGTCAATATAGCCATAAAGTCCCCCAATCTTCGAATGTCAGAATGGGTGAGGCCTTCGACAGTGTCCAGAAGCTTTCAAGCTGTCCTATGGTAGTATTTTGTACACAGCAAAAATCTTTATTCAAAACAAATCCTGCTCAGCCACCATCTACAAGAGAGGTCAGGCCAGGGGTGCTCAGGGTGATACAGAGGGCAGGTAAAGAGGCTCACCCAGGCTTCTCTCTTGATTCCTATAACCTTGAGTTTCTTCAAAAAAAAAAAAAAAAAAAAAAAAACCAACAATTCTCCAGAGGACTGTCCAAAAACCTCTAATAATACAAACTTCAAACTCGGAGGATACTTTACCAAGATCCGGGAGCCCGTGAGGGTCCGAATTGTGCCTATGTCTCCTGTCACCTGGCACAGAATTTATAACCGTTTGACTCCTAGCTCTCTTGAAGAAATGCCTTGATTCTGTCCAAGACCAGGATGGCTCATCTGAGCCACTCAGGGAAACTCCTTATTCAGGAAGTGCCCGGGAATACTGTTGAAGTTCCCAGAGGCCTGAGGGCAGAGTTTCTCTATGGAGCTGACTTTCTTCCCTGACCCTGACGTCCAGACTACTGGGTTGAGATCTAGATGCTACAGTCTGGTGTCCAAGCTGTAATCATATATTTGGATAATGAAACAAAAGCAAACCAAGACCCTGCTAGGTCTGTCATATGGTGGATACGTTTGAACTAATCAGAGCTTTTATGGAAATTCTGGGGCTTCGCTGTCTGTGGGCAGAGCTCTTCTGCTTCAACGTGCAACTTGTTCGTACTGCTCTTTGCAGCTGTGAGCGTGGAGTTTCAGCAGGTGTCTGACAACGCTGGCTTCCATGAGGTGGCCTTTATTTACACGACAAAGAGGAAATGCATGGCCTCTTCGGCAGATGTTAATAGCAGTGGCTGAAACACCACAAGGAACACCCTGGACACAGCAGTAGCCTAGACAGTGGTGGAGGAACAACACACCGGGGCCCTGGGAGACGGGAAGTCGTTGTGCACAAAGCCCCAGAGTGTTCTTTCACACGGGCCCCACACAAAAGGCATTGTTTCAATACCCTGGACACATCTACGGCTCATCTTAGCTCATGACAATAACTTAATTAAACCATAGAAAGCTTGACAACTAGTGCCCCCAAATCCCTATGGCTTCATAAAAGATGATACCACAGGGCTTTATGTGTGAACCCATTGTTTGCTCAAAGCCACTTCTACTGGGAGCTTCTGTGTCCTTGCCTCCCTTGTCTAACAAAAAGGAGCCCAGCGGATGGGGTGTATTCTTGCAGTAATGTGCCAGCTGCATCCCCCGTGTGTCTGAGGGAGCTGATGCCTTCCATCAAACGTGACATCTGAAGACGTGGCCAAAAGGAGGGGCTGAGTCAGGGGAGCCCTGGGCAGTGTGGACTCCAGCAGAGAAAGCTAAAAGTGGGCTCAGCAGGGCTTGTAGGAGCTTGCATAAGATTCACGGGAGGTAGGTCGAGGCTGGGCTAAGAGAAAATGGAATGGAGAAACAGAAGTCAAATAGACATTATATAGTTCTGCAGTCTGCAATAAATAATAACAGCCTTATCTACACTGCTATTCCCCAAAAGAGACTGGCCTGCAAAGGTTCCAAGTCTCGAAATACCCCAGTAGCCTGTCCTGCCAAAACTCCAGGAAGCCTGTACACCAGGAGGATTCAATTCTCCCTTTTTGAAGGCAGGGTGAATTCAGTTTCTTCTTAGGAAGAGGCAGGAAATTGGGGATTCTCTAAGGGCACTTTGAGAAAATTGAACACAGAACCTTTTATCAGTGAATGCATAGACCGGCCTTAGCCCACAGCCCTCACATTCATCAGAAGCACTTGAGGGAGAGAAAATTAATGATAATCCCAAGTACATAATGACTTTCTGGAGACCAGAAGGCTCCACTCTGATGGTTTGACTGGAGGCTTGCCTCACAGTAATGAAAGATGCTGCCTATGCGCTTGACCCTGATATTGGTTCATGCTTCCGAGCAAAGAGCTGCAAAGTTGGTATAGACCACTTAATCTCTTTCCTGGTAACTGAAAGCGACTCAGTTTGGGATGGTTGGTAATAGTGTTGGATTCGGTCATTAAAAAAAAAAAAAAAAAAAAAAGAAGAAGAAAGAAAGAAAAAAGTCCTTGTTTTCAGTACTTCTTTTTAAACATAAAATCAGAGCCCTAAGAGAATATTATACCAATTACAAAATAACAGGTTATTGTGCAAAAAGGACTCAAACATGGGTGCAGCCTTCCTGTTAGAGCACACTAGTTCAATGGCATGCCTGCAGACAGAAACCAATTACTCCTGGCCTAGTGTGTAAGTGAAATTGGTGTTTTGCACTTTCCAGAACATGACTTTTGCAGCTATTACCCAGCAAGACAGTTTAAAATGGATTTGGTACGTGCTGCCTTTCTCCTCGATGTTGATATCAGGGGTGATTGTTTTAGTTCAGTTCTGTAAACTCAGAGTGGTTGTCACACACTAGACTTTAAAACAAAATTTTAAGGAATTCTCACTAAGGTGTACATGACTGATACCAGCGTTTATTCCTGAAATCAGATAGGGAGGGAGAAGTCTGGAGCTCACCGGGCACCCAAAATGGGACAAGAGCTTTGCGGAGCTGTTCAGAAATTGTTGTTCAAGGGGGAGACTGGACACAGGTAGAGGGCTTCACAGATTTGTTGAAGTGGCCCTCACTGAGTTATTTTGCTGCAAAGAAAGGATCTGGGGAAAAATAAAGCCACATCCTAGATTGCCTGAAGCAAACTCCTGTTGCCTGAGCTGGTTGACTCATCCAGACTGCCCTTCCTGGTTCTTCTGGGGAGATGGGCTAGGCCATTTAATTTTCATCTCTAATTACTTGTGTCTGTATTCTTGTCATTAGAGTGTAAACAGGTTTATAATGGGCCTGAGTTTTCTGTGCTGAGATCAAAGGCCAGCCAGTTGGAAGATGACAAAGAGAGGGAGTGGGGAGAGGAACAGAGAGGACAGGGTAGTTCTAGCATTTCTACTGCTCCATGGCAGGGTTGGGCTCATCAGTTCTTTAGAAGCCAAAGCCCTGGCTTGCCCTGAGCCACTCTTGCTAGGGTTAAGGGGTTGCCTTTGTCTGATGCCTCAGGAAGCTGTTCACTTACTCCTTCCAAGGGCCAGGGGCCTTTGAGGTTTGAGAACCAGCATTTCCCAAGGAAGGAAGGAAGCAGGAGCAGTGGGGGCATTAACTTACTGGGGAAGGCTGCTAGTCCACAGCCCTTGCCCTTGGCTGTGAGAGTTTCTAGAAAAGCACAAGCAGGGCTGGTCTGTCCTCTCTTGGATAATGCCCAGAACCAGAGCACCTTTTCCGGAGGGTCACCTGCTTTGGTGCCACATCCGTGACTCTGCACTCTGCCTCCCTCTCCTTTTAAAACCTTAGGTGCTACATATGGCACGTGGATTCTTCTTCACCTGGTGTCCTCGAACCTCAGCTACTGTAAAGGAGGAAAAGTTTTTCTCTACCCTCTTAAATCCCTCAGCTAGATCCTGCACATTAGACTGACCAAAACAAACAAACAAAAAACAAAAACAAAAACAAAAACCCACAATTGATTAAGAAAAGGCATACAGATTTTATTTGATGATAATATTTTAAAGTTTATGTGCATTGAGGACTTCACAGAAAAGAAATGAACTCCCAAAGAAGTGGTTAAACTTGGAATGCTTATGCACCATTTTAACAAAGGGCAGTAAATTGTGGGGAAGTGACAAGACAAAGGGAAAGTGGGTTGGGCTTATAGGAGCAGTAAATTGTGGGAAGGTAAACATATGGGGTAAGCTGGTGGAAGTCAAGTCTTCTGATGGGGACTAAGGGTCAACTAGCTAGTTCAAGGGCATAACTAGAGCATAATTAAGCACATGGGTGAGGACTGGAGCAGGCCCTCAAAGCCAAAGCCACACCATTTAAAATGTAGCCATCCAGGGGCACCTGGTGGCTCAGTCAGTTAAGTGTACAACTCTTGGTCTCCGCACAGGTCCTGATCTCAGGGTTGTGAATTCCAGTCCCACACTGAGCTCTCCACTTGGGTGTGAAGACTACTTAAATAAAATTTTAAAAATAAATAAAAGGTAGCCATCCAGGCCATAGCACTTGCTTTTTTTTTTTTTTTAATACTATTTAAAAATTTTTTACTGGGGTATAATTTTATACTTAAAATAGCTACCTCTTATGTGTAGATTTGTGTAGTTTTCCCTAATGTATATACTCTTGCAAACAGCACTGAAAAAGATTTAAAACATTTCCACCACCCCAGAAATGATCTTTGTAGTCTCTCTCCCATGTCAAAGGTGATCACTGTTCTGATTTCTGTTCCTATCGTCCTTTGTCTACCCAAGCAGTGACCCTAATGGTGGAGCTTTCATGTTTCATCGTAGACCTGAACCTTGACTTGGCCCCTTCTCTGCCAGGTCTGCATTTGCTCGAATATACTAGGTGTGGGCAGGGTGATAGGAAAGTGGATGGCTGAGATAATAATTGTTTTTAAATGATTATTTTTGAGAGAGACAGAGACAGAATGCGAGTGGGTTAGGGGCAGAGAGAGGAGACACAGGATCCGAAGCAGGCTCCAGGCTCTGAGCTGTCAGCACCAGAGCCTGACGTGGGGCTTGAACTCGTGAGCTGTGAGATCATGACCTGAGCCGAAGTCAGACGCTCAACCGACTGAGCCACCCAGGCGCCCCAAGATGGCTGAGATAATAAAGGGGAACGATAGGGAACTGAAAGAGGAGAATGGTACTGTTACTGCTCTGTCCATGGAAGGTGCTCAGCTGGATTCTGATTGGCCAGGATGGGAGGGAGATCTTGCTGATTAAGGAGGAAAGTGTGCAGAGGAGAAGAGAAGATGGATGAGAAAAATCCGCCCATGGGGTGGAAGGCAGTATGGTCTCAGAGAAAACACACTCTGGGGTTAGGCAGACCTGATTTTGGATCCTCACTCACTAGCTTTATGACCTTGAAATGCTCCCAGCTTCCTCATCAGTCAAACTGAAGTTTTAATTTAGAGGCTACTAATCAAGGATGGAAGGAGATTTAAATGAAATCATGTATGTGAAGAACCTCATGCAGTGCCTGACAATCATGATGATAGGTACTTCATATATACTTGAAGCTTATTATTGCTTCCAGGTAATATCAACTTTTGGTAAATTTTAATTGTTTCTTTTTTTTTTTGAAGCTCAAAATGGTCAACAGGATATGGATCTGCTAAGATCAGAGAAGAGGCTTTCACTTTACGATGATACATTAGCATTCTCTTATCATGGCCAAATTCTACAGCGGTCACAGGATGTGCTAATTTGTGCCTTATAAGTGAGTGAAGTCACATGTTTCCTATTACTACTTACTGCCACTGTGAGGAAACAAGTAACATAATTTTGTATAACTACATTAACCACAGTACATTTCCACTTGGCCAATAAAATGACAAATCATTCAGGATTTATAGGTCCTGTTTTTAAACATATAAAAAGTCATTATTAAAGAGTGTTTGTCTGTTACCATGAGCTGGGCTTCTTCTAAACTTTTATTTCCACAACAGACCACCAAGTCAAAAACAAAACAAAACAAAAACTAATGGATATGTGTTCAAAAACAAAACAAACAAGCAACTGCCCTCCCGAGTCCCAATGAGGCAACTTAGTAATCAAATGAGCACAGAAATACTAGATGCATATGGATCCATCTATTCTGGAAAAAAAAAAAAAAAAAAAAAAAAAAAAAAGATGGCTCAATCCAAGTCCAGAGTGTAAGCCAGACCAGACAAAGCTGGTTGAGCACATGGAAAGTTTTCTGGATGTTTATTTGGCTTAATGTTCGAAATTCAGAGAGAAGAAATAAGCCACTGTACAGTGGGAATTGCTGTGTCAACTTCAGCCAGAGACAATCACACATAGACACATAGACAATAAAAAACACCCACACAAAACTATGTTGGTGGGAGAGTTCCCAAGTAAGTAGCATCAGCAGGGAATTAGGCAGGATGGTCCCTACATTTCCTTCCAAATCTCAAGATCCCAGTTCTCTGTCCCAGCCCTCCCAGCCCTCATGAAAGTTAGGCAAACTCAATGGGAAATGGAATTTCCTCTATGACAAGAAAACTAAACTTCTGTGAGAAAGTGACTCATTTCATTTTCTATAAAATGGCATAATAAGAGAAAGTTTTAGGGTACCTCTGTTTCTGATTCTGATGTAGAAAGTAAAAAGAGGCTGCCACTCTTACCATAACAACCAAAAAGGGTGAATCAATGGGAAGAGGAGAAAGATACTCTACATGGTAGAGAGAAATCTACCAAACTTGTAAGAAATTGTAGTGGGTTTGAGACAATGTGAAAAATTAGAATGCCAAAGAGGCCCAGCCACAGAGTGAATCTGTTCCCACCCTTCAACTTTTTAATATAGGTTTTCACCAAGTTAATGGGCAATGTGCTGAAGGTTGGGGGCAGAGAACTGAGACAGATTCCCCCATGAGGCATGAGAGATCTTACCCAAGTGGGATGCAGCTGCCTTCTAAGGGTGGGGGGCAGGGTGGGAGAGCTGAGAGAACATCTGAGGCACTGTGGACTTTCAAGAACTAAATGGGCAAGGGAACAGTAACTCTAGGCTTTCACATTTCAGCAGAACAGAAACCTGAGAGTAGTTCCAGAGAGCTTGCCAGCGACCCTGACACCAGGCAAAGAAAGATCTCCTGTGGCTTAGAACACTGTCATCTTTGGGTATACCATAAAGAAATCTCTGGACTCTCTCAGGTGCTCAGATTCTAAGATCTGCCAAAGGGAAAAAGTAACCTCTCTCAAAACATTTGAAACCAGGGGGGAACTGAATGAGACTAAAACTGAAACAAGTTCAGACCCAAGCTGACTACATATCACATGGACTCAGCTCTCCAAGTTTGGAGCCTCACGGAAGAGATAAGATATTTCTTAGAAATATTATTTACTTCTTTTGCTAGTGTCCTGTTCTATAAAATGTTCAGCATACACTAAAAACTATGACACATTTGAAGATGAAAAAAGGGACCTATGGTCAATAGAGGTCATAGCCAATAGAAACACACCTGCAGATGGTGCAGGTAGGAATTTTTAAATAACAGTGATAAATATGCAAAAGGATATAGTGCAAAAGGAAACAACATGGAGAAAAAGTAGAGGGATGGAAACAATGAAAAAGAAGCAAGAGAAGTGCTAGTGAGATTCTACTTATAACCGAGATGGCGTAACAGGGACTAGATTTACCCTTCTGTGTGAAACAAAAAATAACTGGGAAACAAATACATAAAACAAAGGTTTTCAAGACACTGGGCAGTAAGCATCAGAAAACAGTAATTCCTCAAACACAGAAAATAAGTGGTGAGTCCTAGGAATGGCCAGGTTTTGCCTTATAAATGTTTTCAGCCTGTGACATGGGGAAGGACAACCCAAATAGAACCCAGAAGACTCTGAATTTAGGAGATGGAGCTGAACATTCAAGAAGAGCAAGTTAGCTACCGTTGGTAAGACAGAGTACCAGAGGGGACAGCTGCATAAAGAAAGAACTCTGGATGGCTGCAGAGGCTCCTCCATGAGTATTCCGCAGAGTACTGATCAGTGCATGAGGCTGTGAATTCTCTGAGGTGGGGGGGAGGGGGGCGGGGGGGGGAGGGAATCACCTGAAAATAAATATATAAGGTAAAATTCATAATTAATCCAATATAAAATTACCAGGCATGTAAAAGAAATCAAGAAAATATGACACATATAATAAAATGTAAAAGAAATCAAGAAAATATGACACACATAATAAAAAAAATATAAATGAATCCATTAAAAGTGACCCAGGAAAGATACATTTAAAATTACCATAAATGGATATTAAAACAATTATTATACCTGTATTGCACAGTTCAAAAAAATAGACACATGGAAGATATTTAAAAAAACAAACAAACACTAAATCAGACTTTTAGAAATGAAAACTACAACGTCTGACATGAAAACACACTGGTGATATTAATGGCAGATTGGACATATCAGAACAAAAGATTAGCAGGCTTGAGGATATGTTAATAGAAGCCATTCAAAACGAGACACAAAGAGATAAAAAAATAAAAAAATGAAGAGTGCATCCGTGAATGATAGAAAAACTGTGAGTCAACTAATACATATGAATTGCAGTCCCTTGAAGAGGAAGAGACAGTGAAAGGTAGAAAAAAATATGTGAAAAAATAATAGAAAGCAAAATAAATCCAACTGTATGAAAACTATAATCTCCCACATCCAAGAAACTCAACAAACTCCTAGCACAAAAGGCGTAAAGAAAATTAAAAACCACATCACCATCAAATGGCATAAAACCAATGATATAGAGAAAAGCTGAAAAGCAGCCCCCCCCCCCAAACAAGTTATATACAGAGAACAAAGGTAAAGATGACAACAGATTTCTTATTGGGAAGAACGCAAGTGAGAAGAAAGTCCAGCAACATCTTTAATTTGTAGAAAGGAAAAAAAAAAAAAAGAAAAAAGAAAACAAAACTGTCAACCAAGGATTCCATACCCAGTGGAAAAATAATTTGAAAGTGTTGGCAAATAAATCTTTTTTTTTTTTCAGACTTAGAAAAATTAAGAATAATACAAGAAATACCAACAGGAGTCTTTCAGGCTAAAGGCAAATGATACCAGAGGGAATTATATTCTACACAAAGAAAAGAAGACTGTCGATAGTAAATCATGAGGAAGACAATACTATTTTATTGAGATCTTTTTATTTTTTTTTAATTTTTAATGCTTATTTATTTTTGAGAGAGAGAGAAACAGAGTATGATCAGGGGAGGGGCAGAGAGAGAGGGAGACACAGAATCTGAAATAGGCTCCAGGCTCTGGGCTGTCAGCACAGAGCCTGATGCAGGGCATGAACCCAGGAACTGGGAGATCATGACTTGAGCTGAAGTTGGACGCTCAAGTGACTGAGCCACCCAGGCAACCCTAATGTTTTATTTATTTATTTATTTATTTATTTATTTATTTATTTATTCGTTCATTGATTCATTCATTTACTTATTTATTTATTTATTTAAAAAAATTAATGTTTATTTGAGAGAGATAGAGAGAGACAGAGTGTGAGTGGGGGAGGGACAGAGAGAGAGGGAGACACAGAATCTGAAGCAGGCTCCAGGCTCTGAGCTGTCAGCGCAGAGCCCGACACGGGTTTCGAACTCAAAAGCTGTGAGATCATGACCTGAGCAGAAGTTGGAGGCTCAACCAACTGAGCCACGCAGGCACCCTATTTAGATCTTTTTAAAAGTAATCTGTTTAAATGAAAATAAAGAGGGAAATTTTAGCATGTGAAAGTGAAATGCATGACAATAGACCAAAGGCCAGGAGAGAAGGAAAGGAAACACACTGTTATAAAGTATAGAACACATGAAGTGGTATAATATTATCTGAAAGTGATAAGTTAGAGGTTTATACTAAAACCCTAAGAAACCCACTGGAATAAGACATTTACAAGGACATTTAAGGCCCACCTAGACAATTCTAAACAATCTCCTCACCTCAAGATTTTTAACTTAATCACATCTGCAAATATCCCTTTGTCAAGATTTTTAACTTGATCACATCTGCAAATATCCCATTCAATAGGTTCTGGAGAATAAGAAATGGACATATATTTGTGGCTACCATAGCCCATTACATCAAAGTTCTGATATGGAGGCTTGACTGGGGAAGGATCTGTTTACAAACTCACACATTTTTTGCAGAATTCAGTTCTTTGTGGCTTCTATTTCTTTTCTTTTTTTTTTTTTTATTAAGTAAACTTAATTTATTTTTTAATTTAAATCCAAACTAGTTAACATATAGTATAATAATGATTTGAGGAATAGAATTTAGTAATTCATCACTTACATATAACACCCAGAGCTCATCCCAGCAAGTGCCCTCCTTAATACCCATCACCCATTTAGACCATCCCCCGGCCCAATACCTCACCAGCAACCCTCAGTTTGTTCTCTGTATTTAAGTCTCTTATGGTTTGTCTCCCTCTCTGTTTTTATTTTATTCTTGCTTCCCTTCTCCTATATTCATCTGGGTTTTTTTCTTAAATTCCACATATGAGTGAAATCATATGAGATTTGTCTTTTTCTGACTGACCTATTTTTCTTAGCGTAATACACTCTAGTCCCATCCATGTTGCTGCGAATTGCAAGATTTTATTCTTTTTGATTGTCAGGTAATATTCCATTATATATATATATATATATATATTTCATCAGTTGATGGATATTTCATCTCTTTCCATACTTTGGCTATTGTTGATAGTGCTGCTATAAACATTGGCGTTCATGTACCCCTTCAAATCAGCACTCCTGTGTCCTTTGGATAAATACCTCGTAGTGCAATTGCTGGGGCATAGGATAGTTCTATTTTTCATTTTTTGAGGAAACTCCATACTATTTTCCAGAGTGGTTGCACCAGTTTACATTCCCACCAGCAGTACAAAAGGGTTCCTCTTTTTTTTTTATAAGAGATTTAAAAATATATATATTTTAATGTTTATTTATTTTTGAGAAAGAGAGACAGAGTGTGCATGTGGGAGCGGCAGAGAGAGAGACACACAGAATCTGAAATAGGCTCCAGGCTCTGAGCTGTCAGCACAGAGCCTGACAAGTGACTCAAACTCAGGAACAGTGAGATCATGACCTAAGCCAAAGTCAGACGCTTAACCAACTGAGCCACCCAGGCACCCCCAAAAGGGTTCCTCTTTCTCCACTCCTTCACTAACATCTGTTGTTGCCTGAGTTGTTAATTTTAGCCATTCTGATAGGTGTGAGGTGGTATCTCATTGTGGTTTTGATTTGTATTTCCCTGATGATGAGTGACATTGAGCATCTTTTCACGTGTCTGTTAGCCAACAGTATGTCTTCTTTGGAAAAGGGTCTATTCATGTCTTTTGCCCATTTCTTCACTGGATTACTTGTTTTTCTGGGTGTTGAGTTTGATAACTTCTTTCTAGATTTCAGATACTAACACTTTATCAGATATGTCATTTGCAAATATCTTCTTCCATTCCATCGGTTGCCTTTTAATTTTGCTGATCGTTTCCTTTGCTGTGCAGAAGCTTTTTATTTTGATGAGGTCCCAATAGTTCATTTTTGCTTTTGTTTCCCTTGCCTCCAGAGACATGTTGAGTAAGAAGTTGCTGCAGCTGAGGTCAAAGAGGTCATTGCCTGTTTTCTCCTCTAGAATTTTGAGAGCTTCCTTTCTTACATTTAAGTCTTTCATCCATTTTGAATTTCTTTTTGTGTATGGTGTAAGAAAGTTGTCAAGGTTCATTCTTCTGCATGTCACTGTCCAGTTTTCCCAACATGATTTGCAGAAGAGACTGTCTTTGCTCTGAGAAGCCACCCACAGTTCCTGGCCGTCAGAAATTTCTCCAAATGGCCATTTTCTTCCTCAAATCCAGCAAGGGAGTGAGAGACTCCAGAGAAACAGGTGATACAGTCTTATGTAATATAATCATACACATGAAATCACATACATTCCATCATCTCTACCGTATTTTATTCGTTAGGAGGAAGTCACAGGTCCCATCCATGTTCGGGGGGGGGGGGGGTAATGCAAGAGTATGAATATAGGTAGTGGGGATCATCAAAGTCTGTCTGCCACTGTCTTCTCTCTGGCCCTTAACGATTCATGTCCCTCCCATATATAAAATATATTTACCCATCCCCCAAATCCCCCAAAATCTAATTTTTTTATAGCAACTCTTCCAAGCCCAAAATTGCATTATCTGAATTAGGCTAGGTATAGGTGAGGCCCTTGGGCATGGTTCCTCTGTAAACCTGTAAAGTAGAGATACAAATTATCTTCCCCCAACACACCAAACAGATAATTGTGGGAGAGGCATAGGGCAACAGCTATAAACATTCTTGTTCAAAAAGGAGAAAATGGAAGGTAAAAAGGAGTCATTGGTCCACAGTAATTCTGAAATTTAGCTGGGAAAATGTTGAGTTCTTTGATTAGATTTCAATGCTTGGGATTATTTCTCCATGGCTCTAGAATCAGCTTCCTAGGAACTTAGTTCTATCTTCTGAATTTTTCTTCCTTTTTTAAATGAAAGGTCACACATTGTGATATTGTGATTTATAGAAAGAAATATATATTTGGTTTTGTATCCACTTATTCATCCTCATTTCAGAGCTCGTAAAACTCTTGAAATTTCCAAAATGATGAGGGTAATAAAGCTTTCTTTGGTTATGTTAATGAGGTGACTTTTGGAAAGTCCCCATGTAACAAAAGGATGGGGGCTGATTGCCAGGGGAGCCAATATGTGACTAGAATTTTGGAATTTTTGGTCTGACCTTTGTTCCCAACTCCCTAACCTACTGAGAGGCGAGAGGGGTTGGAGATTGATTTAAAAAAACAATGGCCAGTGATTGAATCAATCATACCTATGAAATGAAGCCTCCATAAAAATTAAAAGGAAAGGGTTCAGATAGTTTCTGGGCTGGTGAACATGGTGACATTTGGGGAGAATGGTGTGCTTGGAGAGAGCACAGACTCCACACCATTTCCCCATACGATGCCTTATTTATCTCTTCCATCTAGCTCTTCCTGGATTATATCTGTCCTGTAATAAGCTGGAGATCTAGTAAAGTAAAAAGTTTCTCTGAGTTTTGTGAGCCATTCTGGAAAATTAATCAAACCTAACGAGGACGTCCTCACTCGAACTCAGGAACTGTGAGATGATGACCTGAGCTGAAATCAAGAGTCAGATGCTTAACCGACTGAACCACCCAGGCACCCCTGACCTTCCTTTCTTGATATAGAGTTCTGGGCAAATTATTTCAGTTTGTCTTTTGGCACTTTGAAGACATAATTCCATTTTCTTCATGCTTCCAGTGCTTGATTTTTTTCTGCGTGGTTGTTCCACTTTCTGTGCTCTCCCCCCCTCCCCTTCTGGGTACTTTTGAGACTTGTTCTTTATCTTTGTTTCTTAGCAATTTGACTATAATAGTTATCCTGCATTGAACTCATTGAGTTTCTTGAATCCGTAGGTTATGTCTTTCTTCAATCTTACCAATTTTTTTTTTTTGCTGGATCTCTTCAAATATTTCTTTTGTTCTGTTCTCACTTTCCTCCTTTCCTGTCTTCATGGACTCCAAGTACATGTATAAAAGATTGCTTGATATTGCCCCACATATCTCAGAGACATTGTTGTCTCTTTTTGTCTATCTCTGTCTCTTTCTCTCACTCCCTCTCCTTATCCTATGGGAAAATCATTCTGTGTTTCATTATTAAGCATAATGGTTAGCTGGAGGCTCTGTTGTAGATGCCCTTTATCAAATTGAGAGAGTTCATTTGTATTTCCAGTGCTAAGACCTTTTATTCAAAATGAGTTTTAGATTTCTTAAAATATTTTTTCTGTAATTATGGAGATGAGCCAGTGGTTTTTCTTTGTAGTTTGTTAATATGGGAAATTACATTGATTAATTGTTGAATATTAAACTGGCCTTGAATTATAAGGATACAGCCTACTTGGTCACTGTGGCAGACAGATACAGGGTGGTCTCTAGAATCCCTACTTTCTGGTATTCATACTCTTACATCATCTCCTTCCCTTGACTGAAGACATGAACTGTGACTTGCTTTCACCAATAAAATACAGCAAAGGTGGTGGGATGCATATGATGATGTGTATATGATTATGTGATTATACTACATAAAATTGTAGCACTCATCTCACAGGAATCTCTCACTCCCTTGAGGCTCTGAGGAAGCCAACGGCCATGTTGCTTCCCCACATGGCAAGAAACTGCAGCTCACCACTGGAGCTGAGGGCAATTTCTGGCCAGCAGCCACCAGGAAACAGAATTCCTCAGTATTACAGTCACAAAGAACTGAAATCTGCCAACAAATGCATGATTTTGGAAGCATATACCTCCCCAGATGAGAACCTATTCCTGGCCAACAGCTTGATTACAGAGGCCAGCTAAACCATGCCCAGGCTCCCGATCCACCGGCATTGAAAGGTATGTGTATGTGTTGTGTTCTAAGTTGCTAAGTTTGTGGTAATGTTACGTTGCATAAGATGACTGATACAGCTTTTGGTAATGGAAGCAGAGTGTTAATTTAACAAATGTCTAAAAATGGGGGAGTGGCTTTGGAGTGGCAGTGGCTGGAGGAATTTGGAAGGGCACGGCCGAGAAGCTTAAATCCTTCTGGACAGACTGTTAATAGAAATCTGGACATTAAGGATGTGCCAGTGAGGACTGAAAAGGAAGTGAGGAACATGTTAGAAACTGGAAGAAGGAGGACCCTGGTTAGATAGTGACAGAGAGCTTAGCACAGCCGTCTTCTGAAATTCTGTGGAAAGTGGAACTTGTAAGTGATGAACTCAGTTATCTAAGGATACTTCCAGGCAGTGTTGAAGATGCTACTTGGTTTCTTCTTGCTACTTAGAATAAAGTGTGTGAAAAGAGAGATAAATTGAAAAAACTGTTGAACTACCAAGATATGGTGATTTTGAAAATTCTTAGCCTCTTCAAACAGTAAAACGTGATGATATTGAGAGACAGCTTCTGAACACTCTCAGAAAAAGTGCACTCCAGAGAAAAACCTGAGGATGTGGCTATGCGATCTTTTACTAAAATTTCAGAAAGATCAAAAGTCATAGTGTTCAGCCAAGTAAAGAGCCTTTTCCAGAGATTAAGGGTGTGCCTCACAGGCCTTAATCAAACCACAGATCCTCTAGGAAATCTAAGGGCGTTGCCCCTCAACCATCTCTCTCAGAAGAAGCCCAAGATAGAATAGAGCTTTTTCAAAGAAATCTGTGAGTGCAGCTTTTGTCTAAAGGAATGAACCCAGGAAAATCTATGGTTTTTGAGACTATTGTTTCAAAAGGAGCACTGTCAACTTGGACTAAAAATAGAGAGAGTAAAATGATAGGAGACTATTACAGCCCCAAATTCTACTGATAAGAAGCAGGCCGATAAAACTACAGCTGCAAAGATGTCTACAATTATTCTGCATCCGATTCTAATATGGGGGGCAGGGTTTTCCCACATCATTATTGTATATATTTGCTTATATATAATGTATAATATTATATATATTATTATATATATTTGCTCTCTCACACCAGCTGGGTGTCATACAACTGAACTCAATTCTAATACTGTCTACCTGGATGTAATCTCACATGCCACAGGTTAAAAGATCAGCCCCACAAGACCACCGACTTTCTAGCTCAGATTCCTGACTTGTTATAGGTTGGAGGTTCCAATGACCCCCTCCTTAGGTTTGATTAGTTTGCTGATGGTGCAGAGCTTGGGATTCTCTTTCTCCCCCCTCTCTCTGCCCCTCCCCTGCTTGCTCTCTCTCTCAAAATAAATAAATAAATTTTAAATTTTTTTTCAAAAAGAAAGTCAAATAAAGACAATTTCAAAAAAAACAAAAAGCGGAGAGAATTCATCTTAACAGACCCATTGTACAAAAATAATGAAGTCTTTCAGGCTGAAAAACTTATATGTATGTATATATATGCATATATGTATATATATGTGCATGTGTACATATGCATATGTACATATGCATATGTATATATATGTATATATAATATATGTTTATATAATATATAATTTATATATGTGTATATATGTATATATATGTATATATAAATATATGTGTACTTGTGTATATATACGTATATATAAATATATATGTATATATAATATATAATTTAAAATATGTAATTTAAAAAGTATATAATTTAAAATATATAATACATAATATATATTATACATATGAAATATAGAACAAAAAAATCACAGGGTGTGAAGAGGTTAAATTGAATTATATTTTTTTAAAGTTCTTATATTTCTCCATGAAGTACTATAATATTGTGTAAAAATAGATAGTGAACCTAAATCTTCATATCATAATTTCTAGGACAAACATAAGGAGATATAGTCTAAGCGTCAATAGATGAGCTTAAAAAAAAAAAAGTCAATAGAGGAGCTAAAACAGAATACTAAAAACTATTTATCCAAGGAAAACAGAAAAATAGGACTAGAGAAATATATATATATATATATTTACATTGTATATAAACATATATATGTATCATGAGGAATAATATATACTTATTAGAGGAATATATATGTATCATATATAGCTCAAAAATATGGCATATGTAGCTTGATTTCCTTCCTCTTGGGAGCAAGCTTTTCCATAGAACACGTGAGTTACCATCTGTTCCTCCAATCTTCAGTCTTACTGAGACAAGACTCAGTAGGTGGTGGGATCCTAAACCAGTTCAACATTGCCTTATTGGGAGGATAATTCTGCCCAATTATGGAGTTCAGTGAATACGCCCATCAGCTATCACACTACATGACCTTCCCCAATTTAGTGACATCAATAATAAAAATGATATTTTAGACTCCTATTTACTCTATTATTTTATATTCCAACATATATAACCCCTGGTGGAATGTAGGGATGCTGGTTATTATGGGTCTCCTTGGAAATTCCAGAACCTATCTGATAATGATTTGTAAAGATTCTGCAAAATGGGAAAGCAATACAGCAGAGTGATTAAAATGGAAGGCTTTGATACCAGTCTATTATAATTTTAATCCCAATTTTAGTCCTTCCTCGTGGTGTCCTTAGGCATTAAATCTCTTTGTCTCCGTGTTCTCATCCGTAAAATGTGGGGAAAAACAGTACCTGCCTTATAGGGTGATTTTGTAGGTTATATGAATTACTAGGTGGGACACTTGGAATAGTGCCTAGTATGTTGTCAGTAACTGGTAAATGTCTACTACCATTACCAAATTTTATAGTGTGGTCACATACAATATTTCTATTTGAGTAAGCACTTAAGAACTTATAGCTCTTATCATCACCACTTTAGTGGCCAATACAGAAGAGATATTTGTGTTATTTAGGATAAGTAGGCAGAGTATATGGATATGCTACAACAAGTAGACCCAAATAGTCAGTGGCTCAGAGAAGAAGTTTATTTTGCACTCATGTAACAGTCCCGAGAAGTGAAGATATACATGCACATAAAATCTGTACCTGAAGGTTTATATCAGCCTTATTCATAAAGGCCCCAAATTAGAAACAACAAAGATGTTTTTCGGCAGGTGATGGTCAAACAAACTGTTATACATCATACCATGGATTGCTATTCAGTAATAAAAAAGCAGGAACTATTAATACACCTAACTGGGATCAATCTCCAAAGAATCATGCCGAGAAAAAAAAAAAAAATCCGAAAAGATTACATTCAGTATGATTCTGTTGATAACATTCTTGAAAAGACAAAATTATAGAAATGGAAAACAAATGAATGGTTGCCAAGGGTGACAGAGGGGGTGGCAGTGAAAAAAAAGTGGGTGTGGCTATAAAAGGGCAACGTGAGGGATCCATGTGGCAGTGGGAATGTTCTGTAATTACTTCATCCGTGTTAATATCCTGGCTGTTTTATTGTACCATAGCTTTGCAAGATACTACTATGGAGCAGAACTGGGAAAAGTACACTCTGGGTGTCTATATTATTTCTTACAATGCATATGAATCTGCAATTATCTCTAAAGAAACAGCTTAATTAAAAAATCTCATGATTGGGGCGCCTGGGTGGCGCAGTCGGTTGAGCGTCCGACTTCAGCCAGGTCACGATCTCGCGGTCCGTGAGTTCGAGCCCCGCGTCGGGCTCTGGGCTGATGGCTCAGAGCCTGGAGCCTGTTTCCGATTCTGTGTCTCCCTCTCTCTCTACCCCTCCCCCGTTCATGCTCTGTCTCTTTCTGTCCCAAAAATAAATAAACATTGAAAAAAAAATTAAAAAAAAAAATCTCATGATTTATTTCCTAAAAATAAAACAACAAAAGGGTAAAAAACATAACTTGCATGCTTAACTCCTACCTGATTTTAAAAGACCGTTCAAAACTGTGTCTTAGAAGAAGAAAACTCCTCACTGGAAAGCTTATCCTCAATGAAGAAATATAAACACATTTGGGTTTTTTGTTTTTGTTTTTTAGCGTTTTGTTTTTTTTTTTTTTTTTGAGAGAGATAGACAGAATGTGAGCAGGGGAGGGGCAGAGAGAGACGGAGACACGGAATCTGAAGTAGACTCTAGGCTCCGAGGCATCAGCACAGAGCCTGACGCGGGGCTCGAACTCACGAACCGCGAGATCATGACCTGAGCTGAAGTCGGACACCTACCCGACTGAGCCACCCAGGCACCCCAGCTATTCTCTTTTATCCCCTCTTCAAGGAAACGGTGATAATAGCTAATATTTAGGGAAGGAACACTGTTGTCATCCTTCACTTAATCCTCCATTGACTCCTCTGAGACAGTTACTAATATTATCTTTATTTAACACATACAAAATTGAGGTTTACAGACGCTGTATAATACCCTAGGGTCATGCAGCTAGAAGAGGCAGAATTTGAATCCCATTTGCTGGAGCTCCTACTTCCCAGCACTAATCTATCTCCAGAAAAAAGTGGCATTCCGCACCTGAGTACACTGTCAAGCTCTATTCTGGGCAGCATCTTGACTCTGCTTAACCACGTGAACCACGGGATTGGCAGGAAGGATTACTAAATCCTTCTGTTGCAGGTATTCTCCCATGGTAGCTACTAGCTAGCTTTTCAGAGTAATGATCAGATTGTAGAAATAAAACACTCTAGGGGCGCCTGGGTGGCGCAGTCGGTTAAGCGTCCGACTTCAGCCAGGTCACGATCTCGCGGTCCGTGAGTTCGAGCCCCGCGTCAGGCTCTGGGCTGATGGCTCGGAGCCTGGAGCCTGTTTCCGATTCTGTGTCTCCCTCTCTCTCTCTCTGCCCCTCCCCCATTCATGCTCTGTCTCTCTCTGTCCCAAAAATAAAAATAAAAACGTTGAAAAAAAAAATTAAAAAAAAAAACAACACTCTAACAGGTTGGACTCTGGTTTGCAACCGTGGGCACAATTCCTACTCCACTGGTCCGAACTCTGTGACCCTAAGTAACAGTTTCCTTAGTTTTCTTCATCTCATTTTTGCTCTTTGCAAAACAGGGCTAATAATGGTACCTCTATCTAAAAGTTGTATCCGAAATTTATGATTGAACCTAAGTCTACCAATAGTCGGGTGCATGGAGCATTTCCTTGTTGAGTTTTGCACAAGGTAAAAAATGGATCGTGTCGTTTTCACAAGCTTCTCAAAACCCTAAGTACCTTATAATCACACCTCCATTAACTAGCCTCCTTTCCAGACTAAACTGTCCTAATCTTGGAAATCTCGCTTCCTTTGGAGCTAGAATCACAAGTACCAAAGTAGAAAGAAAAACACTCTCTTCATCATTTATGAGGAAAAGTGCTTGCAAAGTGCTCGTTCTCAGCAGAGCCCTTCCTGTGGAAAGATTGAAAAATCAAGGCAGAGAAGTTCAAAGACTCAGAGCCGCCGAATAAAAACAAAATCCCTTAAAATTACACTGATGGTTCTTCCAGATAAGCAGGTAATTCTTCGAGGTAATTTGGAGAGAATTCAACAGTGTTTATTACAGGTTCACTTAAGAAAGCCAAACATTCAGCCCTAAAAGCAATTTCAAAGCAGAACTCTAAACAGTATTTTAAAATAGGGATGAAATTATGTGTACAATCTTACCTCCCAGGGGTTTTGAAGGATTAATGAGGGGAAAATAGAAGCTTTGGGGGGAATGACAGGAAATTTAAGAAATTCACCATAAACGGGACAGTTGGATGGGATATAATGTCCGTAATGTGATTTTTAATAGACATTAAATAAATACCTGTAGGTAGATTGACTTTCTGCCCAAAGGTACCACAACATTTGGGGAGGCATGATCAAGTAGAGCTAGAATTATTATAGAACATGGAAACTGATTTAAGCACACATTAATTGTTTTTCTTCTTTGATTCTAAACGTCAAGGGAGTCTTAGTATTTATCCTAAAAGAATATCTCAATAACTTCTTGGGGTTGTAAGTCAGGCTATTGTATTTACTGAGAAAATACATACAAAATATCAGATTTTATAATACTTTCTATGATATACCACAGTAAGTGCCTCTAATGGGGAAAAAAGCAACATTATTCTCCAATTAGGATAGAAACTATGAAAATATTCAGCATTCTTAATAATGATAAACGGACAATGGGTGAATCTAAGGCCTTTCATAACTATGAAATATGGATATATTATGTTATTCTAAGGCTTCATGTGAGTTTTTCCGGGGAAGATTGAAAAGTGGGATGGGCTCCTCTCTTATGAATACTGTGGGGAACCCCCAAGACTCTGATCTTTCTGGAAGCCACGGTTTCAAGGCCTTTCTTCTGCATCTCACTTTTGTAGTAATTGCCCTTAGAAAGTCATCTCTCCGTACACATGGAGCGACATGGTGGTTGTTGGTCTATGCTTTACCAAGGGCAGTTGTATATACCAGCGTGAGTCAAGGCTCTGGACCTAAAGGCCTGAGCTCCATCTTCTTTGAAGTCAGGGGTTTGGAGTCAATATAGTATAGTCAGAAGCACCCACACTTGGGAATCGAAGTGATCTGGGTTTGAACCCATCCTCAACACTTCACCAGGTATACAGAGTTAGACAAGTTACTTACCTCTTCATCTCCAGTTCCCCACCTTCAGGATGGGTAAAGTAAGCACTTCCATAGCAACGTTGTTATAATGAAGACTGTGGTATCTGTGTCATTGTTGATATGGTGGTTGTCATTGTTTCAGACCAAAACACTTAGCCTGTGGAGGTATTGTAAACACCACATTGACCTTGAGCAACAGATTAGTGACAGTGTTGTCCTAGAGTTGGCACTTTCTCCAAAAAAATGAGCTTATTTTTCTTCCAGTGCCAGACTTACTGGTTCCTTCCTTCCTTCCTTCCTTCCTTCCTTCCTTCCTTCCTTCCTTCCTTCTTTCCTTATGTTCCTTACTGGTTCCTTACTTACATAACCATTTTTGTTGTAGAACCACTATGTTTTGAAGCTTGTCCAAGGTCAACTTGCCAACAGTGGTCACCAAATATGAGGACCCCACTACATCAATAATTTATTGCTTTTCTTTTATCACATTTATCATATATAAGTATATATATAAGTATATTTAAGTAATATATAAGCATATTTTCAGAAAAGAACACTTAATCCATATAGACTCAAAGTTTAGAATTTTACAATATGAGATGCCTCTTTCATTTTAACTGCATGTTGGGTTTTTTCAGTTTTTTAAATTGGCCTGATTGCAGTGAAGCATTCTTATACCCATGTGCTGTACTCAATCACAGGAGTGATACATCAGAGCTATATTATTTCTCTGTGGGAAGAATGTTGGGGATCCTGATAATCACTTCACTTGAAGAGATTCCATTTTAGAAGAGTTTTTCCTTCCACTTAATTAAATAAGAGGAAAGTATAATTAAGAGGTGTTTCTCAAAGCATTGTGAATTTTGGAACAAGATTCTCAAGAATGAAAAATTTATGACAGCTCTCGGAACGGTAGGTGAAAAGCAAATTGCTTGATAATTGTGTGCTTATTTAAAAGTTACTTTTCCTCCATACTTCAACATCTCATTTTGTTAGAATGTATGCTGAATGCCTGGAGTCTTTCTTTTGCAAAAGAAAAAAAAAATCTGGTTGAAGGAATAATATTCCCTGGGATAAGACCCAGCACTGCTAACTACTCCATAAAGAGATCAAAAAAGGGAATCAAGGCAAAATCAAAGGGGAGACACGTGGTTGCCAACATCATGGATCCCACTAACATCGTTTCACATAAAATATCATTGTCTTTTGTCTAGGAGAAAATTAGTTTGGGAATTAACTGTTATCTAAACTCCATTTCTTATTTTGCTATGGCTTCCCTGGGTGCCCATGAAAAATACGTTTTGTCTTTTGTACTTGTATAGTTTTAACAACTATAAAATTATTTAATAATTTTAATGGATTTTCTGGTAGTTATCTACTGCTGCATAACAACCTGCACCCAAACTTAGAAGCTAAAAACAACTAACATTTATCATGTCACAGTTTCTGTGAGTACATGTCTATGGAATCTAGACATGGCTTGTTTGGGTGAGTTTGCCTCAAAGTCACTCAAAGGCTGTAATAAAGGTGTACAGCTGGACCTGCCATTTCATCTGAAGGCTCAACTGAGAGAGAGTCTACTCCTAAGCTCACCCATACGGTTGTTGGCATGATTCAATTCCTTCCAGACTATTGGATTGAGAGCCTTACTTCTTTGCTGTCTGTTGATTGGTGGGATCACTTTCAGTCCCTTGCCATGTGGGTGTCTCCACAGGGCAGATCACAATGTGGCATCTACCTTCCAGCAGAGTGAGCAAATGAGAGAGTAAGGGCAGTTTGCAAGAGAAAAACCACTGATCTCAGAAGTGACATCCTGTTACTTTTGTCATGTTTTATTCATGAGAAGCTAACTTCTGGGTCCAGCCATACTCCAGAGGAAGGGGTTATACACAAGTGTGACCAGAGGGGACAGGGATTGTTAAGGCCATCCCGGATGCTGCTTTCCATAGACTTAGTCATAGCCAATCTCAAGGGTCACAGAGAACCACGCATCTAGACCATAAGAAGTCTCTGAAATTTCACCCTTTCCCTTACATAGGACAACATTTATTCATTCATTCAAAACCACATACCTTTTCTTTTCATTCACTCATCTGGAAATATTTACTGTGTGCCTGTTATTTACAAGGTACTGCGGAGAGTGGTTCAGAAAGGCCAAAGAAGTGAACATTCAGGTAGCAAAAAAATACCCTTTGATAGTGAAGCTGTCTTCTTTGCTGAAGTGTAAACCACCGTAGGGTGAACAGATGGCGTGAAGGTAGAGGTGGAGCAGGAGTGTATCCACAGCCCCCGCCACTCTTATATCAGTGGAAACCTTGGAAAGGGCTCTGTAATGGGAAGGATATCGTCTGCCTGCTTTCAACCACGATTAGGGAAGCTTTCGAAGAAGTTCTCAACACTGTTCCTGGGTAAATGCAAGGTGCCATCCGGTTAGTCACTCTTTTCCGGGGCCCAGATGGTGGCCTGTGGTTCCTGTATACTGGGAAGTGGGGGTAACAATCTCCCCCTGGCACTTTACCCAACACTGCTTCTTGTATTGCACTGTTATCTAAATCCAGACTTCTTACTTGACTTCTGTATGCATCCTCCGGTCTTCCCAACTAGGAAACCGATTTAGGAGGAACAAACCTAGGATCATCAGTCGAAGGGCTTCTAGGGGCACAATCTTACGCATGTCCTCTTTTGGATTCTTTTCTTCCGCTCTGGCTCTCCTTGAGTTTTAGGTTAACCTTTCCCTCTCAAACCTTTTTCTCCATAAAGACATGGATTCCTTTCTGTCATGCTTTGCCCGAACTGAGCCTCTGCTCCTGCAACAGCCCTCACATGTGGGGCAGTGGACACCAGGGCCTCTCCCAAGAAGGAAGAAAAGAAGAAATATTCTGCCAGCCAGAGAGTGCTCACAGGCCCTTCCAGAAGCACAAACATAGGCTGACCCCTTTGCCTATTCTTTCGGTACTTCTCAGTGTTTTTCTATTTAAACACAGGGACCTAGGTCTACTTTGATAGCAGTAGGTATTTTAATGCTCAAATATCTTTATCCACTTTGGGAATGCGTTTCCTGTTTTGACTTGTTCTCTAAATATATATAATTTTTAAATTATAGGTTTACGTCAGAAGGACAATTTAGTCAAATATAACTTTCTTCATGAAACACGTCCTGGTTGTAGCACATAAACTGTGGAATGTGAGCAGGCTCAGAGAACGCACGGATCAAGTCACCGTCTCCCCCATGCCCCTGTGCCAACATTTTAAAAACCTCTCTCTTTTCTTTCCTATAGCAACTAAATCTATAAAAGGAGCTGCTCTGCAAGCATATGTAGTAGGGACTCAAACCTTAACTGGTATCCCCCAAATAGAAAAGCAAAAATCAAAATTTGGTCAGAGATATAGAAAATTCCTTGAGCAGGAAGACCTTTTAGGTCAAGAGCAGCGGATGCACTTCACCTACCATCCCTTAGACCGTTTGCTTAGTGGGTGCCTGAGTTTCTAAAGGGCAGAGTGGAAAGGTGACATCTTGGAGAGCTGGGCTGTGTTACTCATCCTGCGCTTGTACATCAAGGCAACCCAAGAGCCTTTCTTTTTCTGCATCTCCCTTTATGTCTAGAGTGTCCATTTGTGAAGCCAGAGGAGGAGTATTTTTCCTTGGAACCTAAAATCATAGGTTTTAAAATTGAGAGCCCTTCCCTCAGATTAGAAAACAACAAAATGCCGTAAGTGGATTTGTTTGCTAAAGGTTAAATCCAAGCAGAAACATTTAAATAGGTTGAGATATAGAGAACACAGACTGAAGGATAGATTTCCACTATGTTGTAGGTTGGGTTTCCTGGAAATGGATTTTGAGATGGAGATTTGTATGCAAATGGCTTATGTGGGGAGTGTGCGCTGGGGAAGGATACCTGAAAGAGACAGGAGGGAAAAAGAACTTGGCAAAGGAGGAAGCAGGGCTCCAATGTAGTAGTAACAGAGGGCTCAGCGGGTCTCACAGGGAGCACTGGCGCTGGGTGGCCCTTCACAGTTGTCACAAACCGGGCATAGGGGCATAAGTAAGGGTTAGGTCCTATAATCCCTTCTGCACTTTCCTCACACTTTGCCATTGCGCTGCCCTAATGACAAGGGAGAAGGGGAGACATCTTGGAAAACACAGCTCCTTTTATGCTGAGGGTAGTTCCCTAAGAGGAACTTGGCTGTGAGCCGAGGGCAGCCCACACGCCCCGGCTGCTGAGGGAAGGATTACCTAGTTCCAGGGTTGGGAATGGGCGAAGCTCTATTTTAAACTGAGAAAAAGATCAGACACAAATCTGGGACTTGAGACAGAAAAAGAGTGAATGTTTATGTATTTTTACTTTATTATATATTATTTTATTACTGTATATTCTATAATATTTAATTATTATATGTATTATTAAAAAATTAAACAAACTAAATCAAAGTAACTAAAAAGTAACTCATAGGTGGGTAGAAAGGAATCAGAAAACTCCAGCGATGTAGCTTTCTGTTGAATATAGGCAGCTTCCAAACCATCCGCCACAATCAAAGGAGAACTTTAATAGCGGATGTTGTTAACAATGGTGGATAAAGTGGATGATTTCTGAATAACATGCATGTGTCCTTCAAAACAATGGTCAACAGGAAGATACTTCTTTTCATGCTTGAATTTGGAGAGGTCAGTGAGATGCAAGGGATATAACGATGGCCTCAGGATGATTTACAGAGAGACTTCATGAGCATCTGACCAATGGCCTGAGTAGGCACATTCACACACTCAGAATTTCCAGTATTTGCAACAATTTGTGCCAAACACTCAGAAACAGAAAAACATCAGCAGTGAAAGAGTTGATGAAGTCTGTGTCATTGGGCAGAATGCGTCTGGATATGTAAAAGTTTTGACTCTTAGTAATTACAGACAACTAGATGTGGAACTCTTATATTGGTAAACCAGGCACAAGACCTGTATAGGACCTGTTAAGAAGCAGAGGCCAAAGAGTGCTGTGGATCAAAGAAGATGGGGGAAGGGTGTGTGGACCCAGCTAAGCCAGGCACCATTGGAAGTGGTCCCTGGGAAGGAAATGCATAGAAAGCATAAGTTGGCAGCCTTGATTTAGCTATTGTGGTTTTTACCTTTTATATCCCATATAGAGTATGATTTCTCTCATAGAGGACATGTAGTTCTTCTCAATGAATCTCTTAGAGTTTTTCTTAGAATCTCAAGTAAAAAAAAACAAAACAAAACTTTTGGGGCAAGGGGTGGTAAAAAGTAGGTAAATTCACCCAACTTTTGTTGTCACTGTTCTGGTTTCTCAATGGGCAGACCAGAAAAACAGCATCCTTTAGAAAATGCTTCTGCAGAATGGATTTATGGGTGTGCCAATCGCTTATAATGTAATATCTTCACATACCCCATCTGAAGGGTAAAGAAAAGCAGGGCTATGTATTGGAAGCAAGTATAATTCTTTTTTTTTTTTTAATTTTTATTTTAAACAGAGAGAAAACATGAGTGGGGGCAGATGGAGAGAGAGAAAGAATTGTTTCTTTTTTTTTTTTTAATTTTTTTTTCAACGTTTTTTATTTATTTTTGGGACAGAGAGAGACAGAGCATGAACGGGCGAGGGGCAGAGAGAGAGGGAGACACAGAATCGGAAACAGGCTCTAGGCTCTGAGCCATCAGCCCAGAGCCCGACGTGGGGCTCGAACTCACGGACCGTGAGATCGTGACCTGGCTGAAGTCGGACGCTTAACCGACTGCGCCACCCAGGCGCCCCTCGTTTCTTATTTTTTAACATTTGTTTATTGTTGAGAGACAGAGAGAGACAGAGTATGAGCAGGGGAGGGGTAGAGAGAGGGAAACAGAATCTGAAGCAAGCTCCAGGCTCTGAGCTGTCAGCACAGAGCCCGACATGGGGCTTGAACCCACGAACCCTGAGATCATGACCTGAGCCGAAGTCGGACGCTCAACGGACTGAGCCACCCAGGCGCTCCGAGAGAGAGAATGTTAAGCAAGCTCCACACTCAGGCCAAGCCTAACATGGGGCTCGAAATTCGATGGAGACTGAATTTCAAAGGCAAGTTCATATTAGAATAAAAATTGCCCTGGACCTGGAATCAGAAGACCTGGCTCTGGGTTCCAGCTCTACTCCTTCTCCCTGATGTCCTCTGGTGGCCACTGGTGTCCTGTGCCTACCCCTTGAATGGGATGCCATTGCTGGCCTTGCAGTATATGTAGGGATGAAATAAAAATGAAAACTCGAAAAGGGTTCTGTAAACTGCAGAGCTCAATGCAAAATGTTATGCATCACGGTACCCCTTTACCTTTGTTTCCAGGGATGTTTGCTGAATGAGTTGTGGTGGATATTGATAATCACATGGGGGAGTGAGGAGGTAAGAAGGTCCCTTCTGCACTTTAGGATTAGCCCCATTGCCCTAGATCTCCTCCCTGACTTAGCACTTGTAGACATAATGTGGAACAATGAAATGTGTGAGCCTGGGGTTCCAACGCTTTGGCCAGTTGTGATTCTCCCTGGAGATCGTATTTCCAGTTTTATGTTTTACACACAGGATCCTGACCTGGAAGGGGGACCTGGCCTAGCCCCTGGCTTTCTGTTCCTCCCTGTTAGAACAGGCCTCTAGGCAGATAGCGGGGAGAGGGCACACAGGCACAGAGGAAGGGCTGGAAAGGAGCAGGGAGTCCCCACAGACAAACATCCACACTGTAATTTGGGTCCTCAAAGCTTTGAGGCAGGAGATCTAGTCCCATTATTTTGTGGGCAGGAAGGAATGCCAGGAAGCAGAGAAGGCAAAGGAATTTTCTACAAGTTCTTCAGTTCTGATCCCAAAACAAAGGGCGAGAAGGCTCACTTTGAAATATTTGTACCTTTTAACTCCTGACATTTCACATTCACAACAATTAGCCATTCACAAACTTCCCTTCCCAGAATCGTTTAAATGGAAAAGCTATTATTATTATCTCTACACCTCTCGTGTTTCAGGCTGTCAAGGCAGCCTCAGAGGTATTAGGGCTAGAAAAAAAGCTAGAGCTAGATCTCTGCTCTAATCAAAGACAGAGGCAAGGCCTGTTCCTTGCGAACCCCTGCTCCTCCAGAGAGCCCTGCACTGCCTAAAGTAACATCATTCCTCTCTACTGGGTGAACCCCAGAAAGTGTCCAAGCCTGGAGGTCGAGTCCTGGGTTCTAACCTAGCTCTGTGTGGTGAGCTCTGGGCCACTTCTCTTTGGCTCGGTCTCCTTGGCAACGTAAAGCATTGGATTAGATTCCAATAGTGGTTCTCAAACTTGGCTGCCCAGGAAAATCACCTAGGGAGCTTTAAAAATCCCTGATGCCTGGCATTTAACTCAAAAGATCTGGAGTGGGAGGAGTTTTTACAGCTCCCCTAAGTGACTCCGATGTTCAGCCAGTTGAGAACTAGTGATTTAGAAGGTCAGTGGTTCTCCACTCTAGCTGTGCATGAGAATCACCTAAGGAACTTTAAAATACAGAGCACAGAGTCCCAGCCTAGAAAAATTACAAGAGAAATCTCGGGGGTTGGTCTCAGGTATGGTGTGCTCTCAGCTATTCCCAAAAGATTCTATTGTATAGCTAGGTAGACAAACCTCCAGGTTACATGATCTGCACGGATGCTCCTTGATCGAAGGTTCTAAGCTTCTATGAGTCTGTACTTATGGGGCTTTAAGCACGTGTACCACCTTCTCAGGAAACTATTTGCTCCAACTGTTCTTAGCAGCTGCAAGTTAAGCAACTCTGTCCGACTCTGAGGAACAAGATGATAGTTTGCTCCCACATCTTGAGTCTTCATCTTGAGTCTTGACGATCCGGAAGGACCCTCCGCCTTATTTACAATCCATGCAAAGGTCACCCTCAGTCTGATCTAGAGTCCATCATAACAGCACAAGGCAGAGTTCTTCACCTCGTTGGTTACACCAACCCCTTCAAGACCCTCATGAAAGCTATAAATCCTCTCATAAGAAAAACTCACTTCTGCATTTGTACATCAAATTGAGCATACCATTTTAATGAGCCCCTGAGCCCCTGATGGAAAGAAAATTCTATTTAATTTCACCATAATACAAAAGTGGAAAATTGCCATACCCCAGGAAAGCAGAAATCATAACATAATAGAAGAGCCTGACTGAACATTAAGAGTCCTGAGTTCTAATCCTGGTTCTACCTCTAACCAATTGACATTTAGGAGTCCAGCATCACTTTGCCTCAGTTTGCCCATATGTCCAGTTAAGAATCATAACACCTGCTCTATCATGTTTCCGCCTTACCTTCCACTCTCATAAAGAATTGGCACACTCCTCACATGCATACACTCTGCCCCAACCGTCTTTGGGAACATAACACCAAAGTGTGTTTATTTGCTAACTTACTCTGAGTGCCTGTGTTGACCAAGAGGCCATGGAGATCACGGTATGTAAGGGCCTTAACAGCCTGGAAGAGACTGGGCAAAGGGATTGCATTCAATGTCCTTCTACTTGGAGTACAGCTCCAAATCTGACCTTTGGAGGGACAAGTGGAGAGCCCATGAATCCACCATGCACCAGCCACAGTCCTTGGTGGGGAAAGGCTGGAACTGGAACCAGATGTCTGAGAAGCAATCTCCCAGACTTCACAGTAACTGCCAAGTTGGCCACGGGTTTGGCAGAAACTATCTGACTGGTGAGTGCCAAGTGGTTTGGAGAGAGCAGGAGCGCGGCCTGGCGTCTGAGCAGAGGCATCCGGGAGCATCTATGTTCCCAGCCTCATAGGCTGCTCGGGCCGTCAGAGCTCTAATCTGACAAGTGTGCCAATCAGTCCCTGCCAGGAGGGTGGGCTCCCCAGTTCTGAGGGGCTCCATGCTTGCTGCCTTACCAGGAGAGCAGAGGAGTTTTCTTCCATTAGCTTGGGGAAGAGGTTGGCCATGATAGGAAAGGAAGAGTGGGGGCTGTTCTGGTCAATCTCCCCACTTCCCTTTCTGCCCCCAGCCCATCTTCTCTAACTTCTAGACAATCCTTATAGAAGTATAAGATGGGTGAGAGAGGAAGGTCGTAGTTTCTGTCTTGGGCTCTAAGCTTCTACTCAGTACGTTCACTGAGAGACAAAAGAGAAGCTTCTGATGCCTCAGGAGAGCTTTGCCTCTTGAACAGTATTGAAGAAACAATGAAGGAAGCCTCTAACTGGAAGTGGTATTGTGTGTGCATACGGTGAAACTATCTGGAGATTCTCAGGGAGGTGAGGAAATCTCAGTGTGCTCCTGGGGACAGAGGAAGAGTAAGGAGGGCAAAGGAGCCTAGAATTTGGACAGGACTCTGTCTGTCACATACAATGTGAAGCAAACACACACACACACACACACACACGCACACGCACACGCACACGCACACACACAAAACTCCCTCCCCTCCCCTTCTTCTTTCTTTTTCTTGGGAGCCCTGAAGGACTGCCTGCAGGTTCAGTTCTAGGGCTACTTTGGGAGTGCTTTTGTTTTATGTCAGCTACATACCACACACACATCTGCCTACTGGATAAACTGGGCTGTCAGGGGGAGCTGCCAGATCACTCAGCAGAAGGTTCCCATCCCCTCCCTCGGGAATCAGAGAAATCACGGGATGGGGAGGGAGTTGTCCAGGGAAGAGTCATGCCTATGTCTAAGTTGCACACCCCAAAGTGGTCCTTCCACTCCCTGGACGCTCAACAGAGCTGTCACCGATGGCTGACAGCTTGTTACAATCACAGGGGAGATGGTGGTGCAGTGGGGCTACAGTTTCTCATCCCCAACTCCCCTGGGCTTCAAGGAATGAAACAACTGCACTCTCACATCCCTCCAGCACATGGTTTCTTCTTGTTTGGTCCTGGTAGAAGAGAAGAATTCCTAGCAACATGTGACGGCAGAGCACTGTGGCTTTCTCTTTTATTTTCTTGCAACTCTTTAGTTGCTGCTCCTAGAATGTTTTGCAACTACTGTTTCCAGCTGGGGGAGAGGAATATACACAAGCAGTATAGTTTTGAAAATATTTACTTCACTGAAAATAAAGATACGCATCTCATAGTTCCTTCCCATAAACCAAGTGATTCGTGTCTCCAAGCTGGGGCATTTGTCACTGTCTTTATAGATCTGACAGATGGATGGGTTTCTACCACAGATTCTTTTTTTATTTTTTATGCCATTTTTTTTGGAGAGAAGATTCCATGCTCTGCACAAGATTGTTTTCTGGTATATTTAAATCACAGTGAGAAGACACAAACTTTTGTTGATGAGCATAATGGGAGATGGATAGTACCATTAGATAGTTGCTTTGAGGTTTTCTCTCTTGATGATTTGGCAAAGTCTAAATGGGACCACTGGGCTGAGGAGGCCACAGAGAACCATTTTGAGACCCAAGAAGTTACAGGCTTTCTTGTTTGCAGTAGCTCAAGTCCACAACTCTGATGAGGTGAGATGCATTGTTACCTTTGATGGTGAAATTGTACCCAACATTCTTTGCAAACCTAGGAAGGAACAATGCTCTCACACACCCTCCACCGTTGAGGAAGTTGCCATGCAAGGTTGTCCTTCTTCACTCCTGCTGTGGTGGGGTGGGGCATGGATGTCTCTGAGTCCCCTGTCACTGTTCAGAAGAGACTATGCTTCTATTCTGTATCAGCCAGAGTCCTACCAGGAGCCACAAACCACAGCAGTGAGTCTAAGAAAGAATTTACTATAAAGAATTGTTAACCATATATTTTGAAGAACTAAAGAAGCAAACATAGGACACTTGCATATTAAGAAGATAGAAACTGGGGGCACCTGGTGGTTCAGTCAGTTAAGCATCAGATTTCCACTCAGGTAATGGACTTCCACTCAGGTCATGATCTCACAGTTGGTGAGTTTGAGTCTCACGTATCCTGCTCTGTGCTGACAGCCTGTCAACTCAGAGCCTGCTTCAGATCCTCTGCCCCCTTCTCTGACCCTCCCCAACTTGCACTCCCCCAAAATAAGTAAATAGATAGATAGGTAGATAGATGATAGATAGATAGATAGAAGATAGAAACTGGAGGAAGCAAATCCTACCCTAGTGCTGAGGGCTAGAAGGAAGAGGTTGAAATTACTTAGACGTAGAACTTTGAGGAGGGCCCCGGTTGGAGCTGGAACTCTGACCTCGGAGAACGCGATGCCATCCGGCTGGAGAAGCTATTGCTCAGGGGATGCAAAGAGTTGGTTGGTCCCGGAAACACCGCAAGCAGGACTCCACTACTGCTCTTGGAAGGGACTGCTACATCCAGGGTGAGGCACTGCTGTTGATTGACCCTGACAGGAACAGGAAGCAGGGGAATGAAGGTGTCCCTTCTTCCTCCGCAGGTCTCTCTCTGGCGCCCCCTACTGGCAGCACCTACCAGGCAACAACTGGCAAAGAAGAAATGTAACTCGTAGCTCCCAGCCCATCACCAAAGGTGGAGAACTGAGTCTGAGAGGCAACCGTTGAAACAACTAGAATACCTAGCTAGGTCTCCAATGCTTTATCCCCATTGACCCACTCTTCCCTTCCCTCATCCACCATTATGGCTCCCTTTGTTTTCTTTAAATGGTTATGGTTCGGCGGAAAACGGATTTGGGGGAAACCTCATATTTAGGGGATACCAGCATGCTCTGACTCAGGGTTTTTCAACCTCAGCTCTACTGACATTTGGGGCTGGATAATTCTCTGTTGCAAGGGACTGTTCTATGCATTGATGTTGAGCAGCACCCCTGGACTCTACCCACTAGATGCATGTAGCATATCCCCACTCCTGTCCCCAGTCAACCAAAAATGACAACCAAAACAGTCTCCAAACATTGCTTATGTCCCCCTGGGGAGCAAATCTCCACCAGCTGAGAATCATTGTTCTCACCTCTCAACATTGCAACCCTGAGTCTCCTGGCCTCTGAATTAGAACAGCAAGGATGACTTGCTGTACTACTCTACAGTTTTCAGAACCCTTTCTCTGCTTTATTTAAACTTATTTAAATAGCCCCAGGAGGCAAGGAGGGACAGTTACTATTGTGTCTACTTCACAGACAAGCCAACTATGATTCAGAAAGGTTGACTGACTTCCTTAGGAAACTCTATTAAGGCAGAAGCCATGCCACTCTGAGAGCCCTCATCGTCAAATTTTTGGAGGGGACCAGGGGTGGCTGGACAGCTGACTGGCAGAGAAGGGAACACCCCCCTCCCCAAGTTACCAATAATGTTCCTTTTATTTTTCTTTTAAAGTGTCCAGCTGTTGCCAGGAATACCATATAAAACAGCTTTATGAAGTGAACACAGGCCCCAGCAGCTTATACAAGCTGGCTCTGTCCAGGGCACCAGTGTTTCTAATTAATGCTTGGGTCCAGTGTTCCATGCAAGCCCTACCTGCTCCCTCTCCCTCAGGTTTTGACTTCTGGCTAACCTGCACGGGGGCCCTTGTGCCTGTGACTAATAAACTCTCCTGACATTTCTCACTGGGTCTGGGAGGGCAGAAATAAAAGTCACTTCCAACTGACTGTGTTCCAGCCCGAACATGGTCCATTCAGAGCAGGCACGGAGGAGAGAGCTGCCTTGCGCTGTACCATCCAGCCAAGCGGCATCAGCAAACGAGTGCCTCTCCGTGGTCGGGCCTCCTCATTTTGGGTACGCTTAGCATCAGGTGTGGTCACTCCCGTGGCCTTTGGGAGACAGCAGAAGGAGTCTCCTCACCACCCTATAGAGAAACCAGTCTCAAATTTTCGTTTGGGGTCTTCACAGTCCTCCCCATTAATGGAGATTTCTGGGGTGCCCATAGAAGCCGAGGATGAGAATGGCATCATCAGACAGGACGAAATAGGAGCAGGTATGAAATACCTCGGGTGCCTTCATGCATGCATGTGCGTGTCCGTGCACGTGTGCGTACGTATGTACCCAAAACCTCTCAGGGGGAACCGATGGAGGCCGAGGTGATGGAAGTGTAGGCCCTTTGCAGACCCTGTGGTCTAACAGGCTAACTTCCTGACTCATTGGTTGATTGGAGTGACAGGGCATTGCAGCTCAAAGGAGACTCAAAGATCATTTTGCCCGACCTTCTCTTCTTACTCGTGAAATTAAGATCCCGTGACATTAGGTGGGAACTCAAGTGCACGATCCACCGCCAGTTGGAAATGCTCCAAGCTAAGACTCTCCAGGCACACAGTTTTCATCCCTCATCCCTGCACCACCACTCTCTACAACAGCTGTGTTCAGGGTTGATGGACGCAGGTTGTATGACCTGACCCCCCTTCCCCGGAAGGAAGAAACTGTTTGGTTAGTGTTTGCATGTGTCCACTCCTGTCCCCCTTCCTGCCCCTATTCCTCCAGTGGACTGTCACCAGCACCCACAGCAGAAGATCAGATCCTGGCCACTGGGAGAGGCTGAGCATTTATTTTTTTAAAATTTATTGTCAAATTGGTTTCCATATAACACCCAGTGCTCATCCCAAAAGGTGCCCTCCTCAATACCCATCACCCACCCTCCCCTCCCTCCCACCCCCATCAGCCCTCAGTTTGTTCTCAGTTTTTAAGAGTGGAGAGGCCGAGCTTTGAGTGAGAAATCATAAATTGTAACCCAGTCCTTCTGTTCCTAGTAGAGAAAAAAAAAAGCTGTGAAAAATACCTAGATGTGTCATACAAATACTTGGAAATATTCAGATATTTTTCCCCTTTGTTATTGATGTTGAGCATTTTTTAATAAAATCTAAATCTGGATTTTTCCCCTTTGTTATTGATGTTGAGCATTTTTTAATAAAATCTAAATCTGGATTTTTGCAGCACAGAATTCATAATTAAATAGGGAGCCTGTTTTGGCAAGGCCTGTGCGATAATTTTCTTGAATTTCTCATGGCACTTAGCATAATTCCAGAATGGCAAGAGAACTAGCATTCCAGTGACACTTGTTACTTAAATTGGGATAATGTAAAAATAAAGATGCTCACTTTTTAAATGGCAAGTTGACATCCAGGGTCCGAGCTTTCCCAAACGGTGTAAGGGGGTTTTTCTGATCTCTTTGTGATCTCCCAGCACACCAGGGTGCGCCCAACGGCTTTTCTGAAGCTGTGGGCATATGCTAAATTGACAAGGACAGTTGTGACCTCAAACTTGAAAGGAGGTTCATTTATGTGAAGTTTCTCATTGATCCTGCAAGGCAATGAGAGTTTGGAGTTCACTTCCTAACTATGTGACCCAAGGGAGCTCACTAGCCATTTCTAAAATCGGAGTAATCAAATCAGTAGTCACATTCAAGGTTGGGATGAGGATGAAATCAAAGAAGATGATGTAGAACACCATGCAAACTGTAGAGTACTGTCCAACAGGTGGTGGTTCTCAATGTGGGACTCAAGTTAAACCATCCAAACTAAGGAAAATGGACTCTCCGTGCATTTAAGGAGGTAGCCCAAAGCCACGTGAGCGCATGTATTCAGGCAGGATGTAGTGACACGGTGACAGCTCTGAGGGCTGGGACTCAGGAGGCACCTCATCGCAAAACGAGCTTCCTAATTCAAATATAAATTTTAGTGAATGCAATCATAAAGAGAAAGCACTAACTAGCTACCGGTCTGTCTGGGAATCGTGAAATCAGCATTCTTAGAAGTTTGCTTTATGAGGAAACCAACTTACAGCAACAAAGAAGCGATGGGTTTATAAAAGGAAACCGACGTGTGAAATAGAGAAGAAAATAACCGTTCGAATTCCTAGTTCCCTAGAATTAATCGCCTTTATTTTTCATATTTGTTTCCAGACTCTTTTATGATTTAAAAAATATTAGGGGTGCCTGGGTGGCTCAGCAGGTTGAGCGTCCGACTTCGGCTCAGGTCATGATCTCCTGGTTGGTGAGTTCAAGCCCCACGTCGGGCTCTGTGCTGACAGCTCAGAGCCTGGAGCCTGCTTCGGATTCTGTGTCTCCCTCTCTCTCTCTGCCCCTCCTACACTCATGCATTGTTTCTCTCTCTCTCTCAAAAAGAAACATTAAAAATTAAAAAAAAAAAAATCAAACGTAATGACAGACATGATCCATAGTCAAGACAAAGAATACATATGAAGGACACAGTGACCACAGTGAGGGAAATATTGGGCTAAGTACAACACCCTGTTCTCTGGATGAAAAGCAGTGGGTCAAGATCTTCTCACTCAAAGGTCAGCCTACTAAAGTGTTAGGAACACGTCTGATGAATCTTTCAACAGCCAGCAGCCCTGAAGACTTGTATAACCCATGATGAGGTTGGATCATCCCACATGGGGACTCTCCGTGGAGTAGCTTCTTTGCAGCATGTTGGCCTTACTACTCACTAGGAAATACTGTGAGGACTCTGAGGACCACAAGTACTATGAGAGTACTGGGTACTCCGCTTTAATACTTGCCCCATTTCCTGCTTCACTTAATCACGAGTGTGGCCAAGAAGTTTGTAACCAGGAACCTTTCCCAAGTGCCTGATTCAGGAAGGCTGGAAGAAATGAAGCTCTGACCAGTGGCTGAACTGGCTCCCTCTGTCCCGCAGGAAGGGAGCAGCAGCTGGGGGGAAAGAGGGGTCCCGAGAGAGGAGCAGGGTGTACCTGGGCTTCCATCAGCTCTGCTAAAGTGGCCTCCTTATTTCATTTGAAAGACAACCTTGGAACCAGAAACACATTCCAAAGCCTCAGGTAACTAACTGCTTATTTTTCCGGCTGCCCAGAATCACCAGTGACGCTGCTTTACTGTAATGAGTGCAGATAAGTAGCTGCTAAAGTGGGACCTATTTTCCATTGTTCCAAACGCACCAGTGTTGGGACTCTGTCTTGACTGCTTGGAAAGAAAGCAGGATAAACAAGCCTAGAAAAATAACCCAGCCAGTACATTATGGACTAAGATAAAGTATAAGACATTAAGTTAGCAACAGTTTCTACCACTTTGAAGTCTTAAGAATATATTTTTGAAAGAATACAGAACAAACAAACGCATGTCTATATACTGCGATATACAATATCTCATTTGCACCAATATATTGCGGGGCGGGGGGGGGGACTCAACAAATGGAAATTTCTCCTAAAATCTGGCAAAAAGCCACCTCCCCACTCTGATTTGGAAAAGAAGATTGTAAACAATGTGGCTGTGTCTGGTTTTACATTACAGATTATTTGCAGATATCTTTGATTTTAGTTTAGCCTTTTTGATTTTTATCACAGAAATTTATTTCAAAGAGCCCCAGCGTGGCGATGATGGTAGAGAAGCTTATAAAACAAATTCTTGGGCGCCTTTAAGTATAAAGGAAATAAACTAAAAACATTGGACAAGTGGAGGAAACCCCCTCGCCGGGTTCATGCCTCTGGGTTTTGTCCAGTATCGGCCAGTTCCTTGCGCCCCGCAAGCGGACTGTTCACTCACGAGGGTGAGCTGTGCATGATGGAAACAACGTAAGCCTGCGGGAAGAGTCCATTCAGCACCCAGACCCCAAATGGTCTGGAAAGGGTGGCTCAAGCTGGCTGGGTGGCAACACAGAAGCTAACAGAGACAAAGGTCCATTTTCCTCTAACACGGCGAGGCGGGGTTCATTCATAGCTGGGCACAGAGCCCAGGGTGCACCACCCCCCCCCCACACTCGTGGGCTGGAGAGGGGACGTGGACATCAAAAGCAGCCCCGAGGAAGGGCAGTCACAGAAATACAATGCTGCCCCAAAAGGGGGTTGGGTGGGAGCAGCCTGAACAGGAAACCCACCCGGCTTGCCAGACAGCCAGGGCAGAGCAAGTTTGGTCTCCAACTTTCGTGCGGGGTGACACCTCTGACGCTGGCTTTCTAGCCACCACAGCCCCACCCCCTGTGGCTTCAGATTGCTTCCTGGGTCTTCCCTAGGGCGGTTTCTGACCTCACCAATGAAGGCACAGATAGGGAGGACCCATCGCGCCGTCTTCATGTGCTAAGCATTAAAAGCAGAAAGGGTAAGAGTGAATTGGGGGCAGGGGACAAGATCGGAGCTTGCTAAACTTTGGAGGCCCTGTCCCTAGCCTTTCTCCCACTTTGTCCAGCCTTGCCCTCCCTCACAAACCAATGCCCTGACACTCTCCCTACCTGTCCTAACAGCATCTCTCGGCTTTTCCCTTCCGCGGAGCTCTGCAAGCTTTCCAAAGCCAAGCACGGGAATCTTAGGCAAACGAAGAGTGAAAGTCTGAGTATCGGTGAGAAGATGCTTTCTGCCGGGAGGGGGGGGGGGGTGGTCCCACCTGGTGTCTGTGAAATTAGGCGCACAGGGGAGGCCACCCTTGCTGGGAGGAACCCTGTGATAAGTGTGAGGCCCAGGGGCTGCCCTTGAAGAGCTTATAGTTTAACATGGCCAAGGGCACCATGTGGAAATCTCTGTGGAGATAGATGGGCAGTCCTGGACCTCCATCTTGGCTGTTGTCATTTCCTAACCATGGGAACCTATCAAGTCACTTCGCTTCTCTGAACCTTAGTTCCCATCACCTGAAAGACAGCCCTGTGGATCCCAGCCCTCTCTATGTGTATGAGGCCATGGATGGTGAAGGCACAGAGTTACACGCAGTCACGGAAATATTTGGTGTCTTGAGTGGATCACAGAGCACGGGAGTCCCCAAGGCGGTCCCGTATGCACACTGTCTTGGAACGTGGACATTCTGGCTCAGCTGTTGCTGCGAGTGACGTTTCACCGTGTGGCCCACCCAAAAGGGTCAGAAAGCAGCCTTTCCCCGAGATGGGGCCAGGCGCCTAGTCCAGCTGCCACACTCATTTCCTTCTCAGGGTTTTGAGGGCAAGTGCCTCCATTTTCTGTGCAATCGGCCTGAACTGAAACACATTTCCCTTTGCACCAAGTTCTGGGGGCTTGAGTTTCTTTTCCTGAGGGCGGTCCTCCCATGAGTCAGTGGGAACCAGACCAGTGGGAGCTTAGCGGTTTTACTTGAGGGGAACCTACAGGAAATCATTTAAGAAGATAATAAGGGGGGATTTTTCCTGTCTAGAAATGAGGCCCATGGGTCTTTGTAGATGACATTATTCTCTCATATTCAGTAACAAATGCAGAAAAAGAGCCTCGGCTGATACCTAAGTCAGAATAATCAACTATACACAGACCCTCCTGGAGCGCAACGGGGATTTAATGCCTTCCGGTTGGCCCAGGGTCCCAGGGCCCACAAAACATTCGGATTGTCTTTGGGACCCTCTTCCCAGAATCCAGGGATCAAGGGCATTCTGGGTCCCTGCTTTGGCCTGCCTGAGCCTGCGCCCCCGTTCTCCTGCCCACCCCACTAGATAGGCCCAGTTGTTTGGTACTTGATTATCTTTGCAACTAAAATTATAAATTAAATCCCACTGAGGTAGAGGGTAATGGCTTGGTGTGGCACCCTCTACCCCATACCGAATTTTCATTGGAACCAATGGCGTGGCCTCCAAAAGGTGACCAGTTTCGAAATTTAGCATTCCGGGCTGCCTTCCCACGAATTTGTGTTTGGGAGAGGAGAGCCATTGGGTAGATACCTAGAAAAGAGGTACTTCTTTTGATTCCGGAACAGTGGGGCACGGAGTAAAAACCTAATCCGATCTCTTCATGTCCCGGGCGCTAAGCTCAGTGACTGTTAGAGGAATAAATGAATCCCTGAATGAATGAGGGAACGGAACCAGAGATCACCTAGGGTTCTAGGCCTTAACGCCCGACTTTCTGAAACAAAGAGCTCGGGCTGCTAGAGTCTTCAACCTACTCAGGTGAAGCCACAATCAGCGGTGAAGGAAGGACGAAGGCCCAAGTCTCCGGATCCCCAATTTCTCTGTAGAAGAGGCCCTCTCACCCCCGGAGCTCCCAACAAAGGCCCGAGCCAGGTGAGAGACCCCAGGCTGCCTCCCTTGCTCTCAGCACCCTCTCCAATGTCACCAAGACCTGCTGTGGGGTGGGCAGGGTGGTTTTCGTCACTCCCGCAACTCCTGTGAGGGAAGCATAATAATATTCGTCTGGGAGAGGAGCCCCTTCGTTTGGTTCCCACGATTCCCCTTTCCTCGTCCCTGGCTGCCATCCTATCTCTGGTCAGTCTCCAGTAAACAGAAAAGAGCCTGCTTTATGCCATCACAGATTAAGTGACACCAGTTAAGGGCTCCATCTTTCACTCTTTCTTTGAAATGAATCCTCCCACCCATCGCTGCTTTCCGTCCCATGAGAGGAATGTTGGGGGCGGGCGGGGTGGGGGGGGGAGCGGGTTTCTTTTTCACATCCAAACACAGAGACGTGCAGAGCTCTTGCTTCTGGGGGTGGCTGTGTTGGGCGGTCTGGAAGGGTTAAAGCGACACTTCATTTTAGGGCATTTTAGGGCATTTCCAGTCTTTAGCGCTCTGTCTCTTTAGCCATGGAATGATCATCCCAGAGGGAAGGCGGGGCGGGATCCAGGATGTGGACAGAACTCTCTCGGGCCAAGGAGGCAGGGGGGGGGGGGGGGGATGGTTACTATTTGCTTCATTTCGTATTTCGGTGCCATAGCCTCAAGTCATAATTGCTTTCGCTATCCTTGATTTCTGACATATCTCGGGGGGGGCTGCAAAGACCGGAACCTTAATTTTCCAGGGGTGGGGATAAGAGAAGGGGAACCCACCTCACTGCCCCCTGGAAAGACAATGTGCAGCTACTGGAGGGAGCCCTGAACCCCGCACGCCCGGCCACCACCCCCTCGGAGCATGTGAAAGCCTTTCCACTTTCTGTGTGCAGTTAGAGTCCCAAACTCCACTTGCTAAACTGTACGTGGGACCCATTCATACAGAAAAGGTAACAGTCTAATGATTACACTACTTAACCTCACCTGAAAACCAGGTCGCTCATGGTTTTGCCCGTCATCAGCCCGTGGTATACAGAAAACGTCACCCACAGGGAAGGAGGCTGGGCGTGTGGGTGGGGTGTGGGTGAGGCCAAAAGCCTGGGAGGCTGTCCAATGCATATTAAATCTGTTCCCTGTACCTCGTGGCATAGTAGGCATGCCTCAAAAATCCAGCTTCACTGAAAAAAAAGGCTTTAGAGTGGGGAAGGTGATGGGTTCTGTGTCCCTTGATGGTCAAACCACAGCTTAAGGACCCGATTTTTTTTTTTTTTTTCTGTTAGGCAACTTTTCATAATACAAACTGGATATAAGAAGTCCATTCACTGTGGAGCTTTTTTTGCACTATGGGACTTGCACATAGACTAGGCTGGTGGCGTGGTCCCCACCGGTCCCCAGTGGGAGGTTGGTCTGCATTTTTCACAGGTAGCCCGGGGCACACTGGTGACGGCACGGGAGGCATGGTTTCCCCCCTGCTGTCAGTGCTGCTGCCATGGATTTTTCTGGCCTTGACACTTGTTGGTTTTTATTTGAGCTTACATGCAACTCAGGATTTGCTCTGTTTACTTTCCTTCTTTTTTTCCCCTCCAGTTTTGATAAACCTGTTTATTATTTTTAGGTTGCAGAAACAAAATAAGCTTACAAAGCTATCTTTGTTGCTGGAATCCCTGCCGAAAATAAATAACTTTTAGCTGGCAGCCTGAAACCCTAGCTCCTGCCCACTCCCTCCACGGCTCCCCCTACAACAGGCTTCTTCTCATTGAGATGACCCACATAGAATACGATCACAACCTAACAACAGGAAGTGTTTAGGAACGAAGCTTTTCTTTTGGAACAGCCGCTGGCTGGGGGGATTATAATTTGGAAACATTTTGATGAGCAGAAGTGAATGAAAAAACCAAAAGGGTGAAGGGTCTAGAAACCACTTGGGGGGGGGGGCACAGGGAGGAGTGAGGATGTCAAGCCACAGAGAAGTCACAGGTTTGCCATGTGATATGTCCTTTAGACGAAACCTGTGTGTTCGCCAGATGTGGGAGCAAGACCACAAGGTCAGTGTCAGAGGGACTCAGACTTCTAATTGTTAGAATTTCTCAACAAGGAATGGGCAGCCTTGTAAGGGGGCGATCTTCTCATCAGTGACAGAATTCAAGCAAGTGCTGGGTGACCCCCTGTCAAGAAGACTCAGAAAGGGGTTCCTCCGGTAATGTTAAGATGTGGCATTCTTCACTGGGATCTCAGGAAGGTCAGGGATACCCTCGGGAAGGGTCAGGGCCAGATGAACAAGGAGGGAGCAATGATGAACACGTTGGGTAAACACAGGACACCGGAAACTGTCTCAGAGGAAGAGCCTGTCATAGTCACTGTCCTCCAGATTTCTACCCTCCTGGTCATACCTTTGAGTCACTCCCCTAGAAGAATATGAAGTCTTCTCCAGCTGGCTCCCACTGCAATGCTCCGTGTTCTGATCCCACAGGAACAGACCCCGCTGGGGGCCACTGGGGAAGCCACGCATGACGGAAAGCTTCCTGAGGAAGCTCACCCCGTCATGTTCATTTGGGCCCTGGCTCACTCGGTGCAAAGCTCTGTGCGGTGATCACTGCAAACCTCACTAGGCCGCCTGGTGGTGTGAAAGGAAGTCCTTGGTGTGTCTGGGGGTGAGACTCCAACCAGTCGGTTTGAGAAACTCCAACCACATAAAGGCAGATGCTGGGCCCCTTGGTTTCTTCAATCCCTTTGTGCTCTAGGGGACTCCTAATCCACATGTTTCCTCCTAATTTACCCTTCATTCGTCAAAATATTATTTTGTAAGAGCTTTTTGATGTCTAAAAAGCCTGATGAGTCTCTTAAGCCCTTTCCCGGTTTGCACCATGAAATTGTGTGCTCCTGGCACTTAATGGGACCAGGAGCCAGCAAGGCTAAAGTCTGTGCTTACAGCCCTGGAGCCATGAGAACAGCCTTGCAGACAGTGCCCTGGCCAATACCACAGGCCAGCTGTGGTTACGCCAGGAGGTAAGAGGGCAAGCCACCGTTCTTTGCGTTATTCTTTAGGTCCCGCCTCCAGGGATGGCCCGACTCCACTGGAGATTCAGTAAATCATATCGTTCCTTCACTCCCCCTCGGAACAGCTATTTAATGACTGCAGACTACGCACCAGGCAGTGGCCGAGTGTTAGGCAATCAAATAGAAACAATGCTCGGCTCTTGCCCTTGAAGAGCTCACATCCTAGGGGAGAAGCTAATTACACAAATGGACCATTCCAAGAAGGGTGGTAAGTATAATATCCATAGAGTACAGAGTTCTGTAGAATTAAGGAGGGTCACCTAACTCAGTCTGACGTGGAAAAGAGGTAGTCCGGGAAGACCCTTGAGGCTCCCCAGAGACAATGAAGTCGTCTTGTGATACAAGGTATAAATCCTCAGCTATTTGTTTCATGTCTCTCCCACCAACCAAAGGCAATATTTTATAGATAAAAGAAAGAGGGGGGAGAAGAAAAGGAGGATGACAGGAACATTCAATAGTCAAGGCCTGACCTGGGTGTTTCAAGCAAGGGATGTGCCCAGGCCATGATCTCACGGCTTGTGGGTTCAAGCCCCGTGTTGGACTCTGTCTGACAGCTCGGAGCCTGGAGCCTGCTTCAGAGTCTCTGTCTCCCCTTCTCTCAGCCCCTCCCCTGTTCATCGTGCTCTGTCTCTCTCTCTCTCTCTCAAAAAAAATAAATAAACATTAAAAAAATTTTTTTTAAGTAAGGGACGCTCTCAGTTCCATGCACGTGATAACAAATCTGATTTTTTTACAGAAGCGCAAGCTGTGACCCTCTGACAGTCGCAAGTTGGCCTTGGGTTCCAGTTCAGGCCGAATGGGGAACCAGGGCGCCAAGTCTTTAACCCAGAGCTTCCCTGCAGCTGGAGGCCTGTTGGCTGGCTGAGCATTCGTGGGGGCTTCACATGCTGGTATGTCGTGTGTGTAATTCAAGGGCAATGTTAAGAAAACTCATTTCTTCCTTTCCTAGGTGAGTTAGAGATGGTATTTGGTGCCGGTTTCCATTTCCATCTTGATCTATCCGCCTCAGTTGCTACCAGATTTTCTTATTACCTTTTTCTGATGACAAAAGCCATGCCTTTACTGTAGGAATTTTAGTTCATTAGGTAAAAATGCAAAGAAGAACATAAAACTTGCCCAAATAGCCAATTAAACATTTTAGGGATTTGCCTCTCTGAATGCCTCTGATTAAATCAAACACTGTGTTTGTTAAAGCGTATGACTATTTTAAGCGTCATTGGCAAAGCATTCTGTACTTTCAGGTCTCAAGGTCAAAAATTGCCCTGACCTAACCATGAATTCCTTCACCTGAGCAATGGCTAGCTGATTGGCGAGATCCAACCCCAAAAGGGAGAGGGCATGGCAGCGCATGGCAGGTTTACAACTTTCAGCCTCCCTGGATCCAATGTGTTCTTTGCCTACAGGACCTTGCCACCACTCCCCCATGGCCACTGAGGCCAGATCTTGAATTCTGGAAGGGTCATCGCATCCTACCCCAGTTTAAATACTTGAACTTGGAATGTTACCGACTCTTCCGAGGGTCTAGAAAAGGAGAGCCCTGTTTTCCATCTCAAAGGAAACAGTCATGAGATTTTTCTTGTGATGTAGGAGGGAAGACAGAAGGCAGAACGTTCTTCTTTTTTTTTTTCTAAGCACTAAGAGGAAAACCAACTTCTCTCCTTTCAAAGCATGAAAAATTGCTGTATTGCCTTTCTTCTCAAAAGGGGAATACCATTTTTCTCTGTGCTAGGATGCTAATATGTTCTTTGTGGTCTGGTCGGGGTCAACATTTGAATTAGCCTTGCAAAATGACCTTAAAGTTGAGCTCCAATCTCGTTTAAATGCTTTCTCCCTCAGAATTCAGTGTCACTCGGATGTATACCCTGAATAACTCAGAAATGGACGTCACTCAACACATATCCTGCTCTAAAAGGTGGCAAAGAAGTATCTATGACCAAAGGGAGAAATGGAAAAACAGATGCTGTGAGCCTGAGTCTCAGTTTCCTCACTGTGAAATGGGGATAATAAGAGTACCTGCTTATAGGGGGTGGCAAAATGCCCACGGTTCTTTATTCTTTGTATCCAAATCTCTTGCCATGTGACTTTGCAGCTTCTTTCATCAACCAGGTAAAGCCTGTTTCCCAGTCTTTTAATTTGATCTGAACTTGTAAATTTCTATGGGCAGTAAAATGTACCAGTCCTAAGCTTAATTTTGAAAAGGACCGGACGGCTCCCCCTCCCTCTCAACCCAGCCACCCCGTGAACAAGTCCGGGCTAGTTTGTTCAGGAATGAGAGAGTACATCTCAAGTACTCTAAAGCTCTCTGGGACCAGTCAGCCCCCAGGCAAACACTATCTGACCGCTTATGCAAGGGAGGTGTCCAGTAAAGATCAGAGCTACCCAGCTGAGCTCAGCCCAAATGACGGAAGAGCAGAATTGTGAGCTAAGAAATGATTTTTGTTTTACGCCATTAAGTTTTGAGGTAGTTTGTTACACAGTGGATGCTAATTGATACATTATATCATAAAGGCTACTGAGAAGTTTAAAATACTAGTATTTGTGAAATACTTGTGACTGTTCCTAGTGTTATGGAAACTCTAAATGTTTGTTCTCATAATCATTATCACTATTAATGTTTTTTTTAATGTTTATTTATTTTTGAGAGAGAGAGAGAGAGAGAGAGAGAGGGCAAGCTGGGGAGGGGCAGAGAGAGAGGGAGACGGAGAATATGAGAGCACTGATAGTGCAGAGCCTGATGTGGGGCTTGAACTCATGAACTGTGAGTTCATGACCTGAGCTGAAGTAGGACACTTAACCACTGAGCCATCTGGGCACCCCTATCACTATTAATGTTTTAAGAAATCCTTACACTTCCATAATCTGTTTGGAAACAAAGCAAAAAAAGAAGTTTCAAATATTGGCTTTTGTAGGGTATTTTAACTGTACAAATGATCAGCAAATTAGATTTATCTGTTCCAATACTTTTGTTGTAACGGTAACAGTTCTCAGTTTCACTGGGATCTTTTAGCATACAAGCAAGTATTTTTGCTGAATGACAGGGCTTTAACTTTACAAGTACCTACTCTTTTGCCAGGGGAATTGTAATTGTTCGAACTTTTTAAAAACAAGCACCGTTTTGATTTGCTTAGACTTCCCCTGGTTAGAAGTGTATTGTGTTGAGACAAGACATATCGTAGGCCAAATCTACTCATTTTGCTATGTATGCTGGAAATCAGCTGAATCATTCAAAGTGAAGTTGAATATAATTTCAGAGTTGAAAAACAGTTCTTGTTCTTTCCTGTGATAACAATTACTTGTATATTTGGTATAATTATTCATATTCATATTCATTATTCATACTGTTAGATCATACCAATTACTGTTCTTATGAACATAGCTTTCTCACAACTTGTCAGGAGTGATTTTATATGATTACCTGTGTACCAGAAAATCTAGGGAATCATGAACCATGAATCGTGGATCAAGAAATTGCATACCTGGGATTGTTTTGTTTTGTTTTTTTCCCCAGAAATTCTGGTTACTAGAGACATCTTTCTGGTTGTCTTTAAAAAATTCACAAGATTGCCAAGGGCTGCTAGAATACATCTCATTTGCTAAGTATTTCTTTATATGTTTTCTTGATTGTCACCTGTTAGTAAAGCAAATTTCACTTTATAAATAAGAAGACCTTACAACTGTCTCATTGGTTTTGGCTTACAAAATACTTGTATACATCATGTCGTTGTCATCTTAAGCTCCCGAATATCTACAGAGGTAGACCAGATGTATGCAATTACCGCCATTTGACAAAACAAGCAAATGAGAGAGAGAATTAGTATACCCAAGTCACCTACTCAGTAAGTGTCATCATGGGTGAAATCCTGATGTTCTGATTCCAAGTGCTGGGCTCCTTCCATAACATTACATCTAGTTCCCCAGAGTGCCACTGATGGATGGAAAGACATGGCCAAAGAACCATCAGACACATCTAATTTTGAATCCTGCCTTGTCCATGTATTAGCTAGGTGACATTGGACAAGTTATTTAACTTTTATGAACCTCATTTTTTATACATATGGAAGAGGGATAATATTACATACCTCATGGGCTTTTATGTAAGATTAAATAATCTATGTAAAGAGCTTGGCATTACAAGTATTTTATAAATGTTAAATGTTACTGTTTTGGTATTATTATTGCTATTATTGGCTTGGTAATAGGATGAGGTAGCTAGAATACCACTTGAGATTTCAAGGTTTGAGATTGTTCTTAGACTTCCTGTGGATTGCCAATTCCCCTATTCTCTCGATCGGATGTTGGCTAACTGTACAATTTTACCACAAAATGGAATGGACAAAGATGAGACTGAATAAAGATTGTGCTTAACTATCTTTGTGGTTGGTTTGCCAGGACGGGTATTTTCCACTGAAAATTGCTATGTGGGTTCTAAGGAACAAAAGAAGATCATGCTTGTATTTGTTTGATCCCCATCCTACTGTACTCTCTCCTCTTACATGCACATAGAACTTAGCTATTGCTATTTATTCCCATCTTAAACATTTCTCAGTTGCTTAGAGAATTTTCAACCAGAACTGTTGGTCAGTTCCTATAGACCCTGGGTGTGCACACATGAGTCTGTGTGCGTGTGTGTGTGTGTGTGTGTGTGTGTGTGTGTGTGTATGTGTGTGTGTGTTGGGGGGGTGGGGGTGGATAGAGAGGTGTGTATGTATTATCTCTATGCTTACAATGTTCACCCCACTCCACAACCTGGCTAGTTCCACCTCATTCTTTAAGATTTATTTTAGGCATCACCTTCTCTAGAGTCTTTCGCAACATCATCTCTGTTCCATGTTCTCCCCCGACCACAGTTGGAGTTAGAGTCTTCCTTTGGACATTATCAAAATCCCTCATGCATTTTCTACCTTGCTCCTCACCACACGGTGTTAATTTACCTTTTTGTATACCTGTTTGATGTACTCAGCTGAGAACTTGGGGGGCAGCAACTGGGTCTTATTCACCTTTGTAATCTCCTACTGGTAGAGTGCCTAGCACAGAGTAAGTGTTCCATACGTAATCTTTAAATGAATATACTCAACCGTCAGATGATTTCCTTGAGTAGCGTATTTGAACTAATTACTTAGTATCTAATCCCACTTCTTTATTCTCTTTCCCAAGAGTATATGGTGAATTTCTAGTTTCTAATTTATAGCTCATGTAGTGGCAAAGTCTTCTAGCCTGCATAGGTAACATTTTGACTATTGTTGCTAAGGAACACCTGCATTATGATCCATATACATGTGTATCTGTACAACTATCTATACACATTTTTACAGTTTCTCATCAATGTTCTGAATGTTCTCAATGACAGGCTATAGCTTTGGGTACCTGAGAAAGTTCCTTGTTTATTCAGGCTTTATTTAGCCTTACTGAATCTTTCTGAGAACACTGAAGTGGCAAAGTTACTCAAAGCCCCAGCTGCTTGGCATGTCTGCTTTTCCCCACTGCCCAGGGTCTCTGTCACAGCAGTCAGCTATTAAGGCATTCATAAGTTCTAAACCTCCAATCTCACCAAGACACCTGCTAGGATATTGTCATTTCCTCTTCTCGGGGAGAAAAATATAGAAAAACAAACTATCTCTGCTTCTTCATATGTATTCAAATCACCTTGCATAAGGGAGACAGAGAAAGCTGGAGATCTCTGAGCAGTCAGATCTCACAGCCTTGTGTCTACTGTTGTTTCAGCCACATTTCCTGATGACAACTGCTATGTCGGGGAGGGAGCCCTAGGGTCAGACTCAGTGAGCTAACTGAGACAACTGTGGGAGCTCATTTTTCCTTCCAAGAGGACCCATCAATCCTCATCAAGGTGTTTTCCTAAATCTAAGAACCAGATTGGAATTAGTTGATCTCCCCACAAGGCAGAAAGCATTGCTGCCATTCCCTCCACCCCCCTTTCTTACTATTCACATATGTACAACGCCAGACCTAGTGATTGGCACGCTGAAAAGGTTGCATTTAATTAAAGGAATGGAAGTGTTGAATTTGAGAATTGTGGGGAAAGGAAAGGAAAATGACATCCAACTGAAATGTTTCTTCTTAAAACTTTGGGGACCTGGACTACTTTATTTTCTTTTTTAGAATGACAGAGAAGACCATCTGTTGGTCAAGAGAAAAACTCTGAAAAAGGGACCCGGGACTTTGACCTCACGAGAGGATTGCAGGCTCTTCCCCAGAGTTTAATCTAATCTTGTGGAATAATAGCTCCGAATTACTTTGGAGATTTGGATTTTCTATTTTTGTTTTCTTTCATCCAAAAATCTTAAGATCCTCTACTTTCTTACGTCTTATAACTCAAGAACCGGGTTGGCCTTCTCATCTACAGCCTTTGAGCTTAGGCGTCAGTAAAAACAGAGCAATTCTGGGTCTGAAATCACGTTTTTATTACAGAGGGCTGAGGCAATGGGAGAAGAGGGAGTGTGTTTTGCAAAATGATTTTACATTAATTTGTGACCACTTTTCACCTTATCTGTGGTTGTTAATGTTAAACCCCAAATGTACTGCAAGGCTGAGTTAGAATAATGGTTTATTTATGTTAGACCAGCTGCCTTCTTTGGTTGATCACTAGCACCTTCTTGTGTCAAATCATCCACAGATAATTTTTTTTAACCTCCAGATACATAAGAATGTGTCTCTGTATTGAAAATATTGTGGGAGCTCCACCAGCGATGGCATGGAACTCTGGAATTCATTTACTTGCTTACAAAACTGCTGAATGTGGAAGTGGTTTGAGATGCTAGAGGACCGTTTTAAGGGCTTGTCCCTATTTTCCAACAGATACACAAGAGGGTAGAGGGGTACCCAGGCGAAGGTAGGAAAGGGCTGGGATACATGTGAACTTTATTCCCAAATAACCTTTCTAAAAAGTCAAATGCAGTTACAAATGTGATAATTGGGGGCAGCTGAGTGGCTCAGTTGGTTAAGCGTCTGACTCTTGATTTTCACTCAGGTCAGGATCTCATGGTTTGTGAGTTCGAGCCCCATGTCGGACTCCAAGCTGATGGCATGGAGTGTGCTTGGGATTCTCTCTCTCTGCTCCTTCCCCCACTCACTCACACACTCTCTCTCAAAACAAATAAAAAAGTGAATGTGATAATTGACTCAGGCAATAACCACTAATGGGTAGCAAGACCATTGGCTGAAAGTTATTGGGGAAGGGATAGTCACAGGGTCGCAAAATGCTATCCCTCAGGTTGTTAATTATTTACAGAGAAGGAAAGTTACCTTCAAGTGGAAAAATCTGTTGGATAAGCAGTAAAACATAGCAAATATAATAATGCAGCACATTTTGTGTGCTTTCTGGTGTGATACGCAGAGTTAAGATTCAGCCTCATGCATGTGGCATTCTTCCCTCAAAACACAAAAACAAAACATATAAATCTAATCAATACGAAACAATCAGCCATATCCAAAGTCTGTGTCCTTACACATATTCAAATTATATGACATTCCATAAACAAGCTAAATTGTTTCTTCAATTCTGTCAACATCAAAATTGTCGACATCATCAAAAAGAAAGAAATGCAAAGGAATTTTCTGGATTAAAGGAGAATAAAGAGACAAGGCAAATAAATGCAATCTGTCATTTTTGGTTGATCCTAGACCACCCCTCCCCACCCCCAAAACCATAAAGTGTCAAATACACATTAGATAATATTATTGATTCAATCTTAAACTTCTTGAGTTAATAATAGCATTGTGATTATGAAAAAGAATGACCTTATTCTTGGGAGATACTGCTGAAGTATTTGGGGATGATAGGCCATAATGTCTGCAACTTACTTTTAAATGGTTAAGCGAATGTGTATGCATAAACGTGTGTATATATACACACAAAACCGTGCATACCTGTGTGTCTGGAGAGAGAGAAAATAGGCTAAAGCTCACCTGACAGGGCCTGTATGGAGATGCTCAGGGCTTGGCAATGACCTGGCTCCTAGAAGAGGTCCGATGGTCAACACTAGCTTACCACATGGTGAAAGATGGCTAATGTCTTCTTAACTTCCATGCTGTCTCTTCAAGACATTTCAGATTTTGCTCATAAGATATGGCTCCCAGAACTTCTTAATTAATCTATCTTCTTCTTAATCTTAATCTTAATCTTAATCTTAATCTATCCTAGATTACCTTCTTAAAAGATTAACTTCTTAATCTATCTAGATTAACTTCTTAATCTATCCTAGATTAAATGTGCTTTCTTGCTGTTAAAAAAAAAAAAGAATTTTATCATTTTACTTTTGAAACTGTTTGGATGAACCATTGAAGTTAAAGTTGGATCTCATTCTCTAGCCATCCCCAAGCATAATTGTAAACTACAACTTGACAATTAGTAGAGACGATATAAAAGTGCATTTGTAGACACTCAAAGCCTTGTTTATGAAGTTTGATTTTTATTTTTAAGTGTTGAATTTTTAAAGGTAATTTTATATGTACATAAGGTTGAGAAATTACTACAGAGTCCTCATACACGCTTCTCACTGCTTCCTCCAGCGATAGCTTACATAATCATAGTTCATTATCAATTATCACGACTTTATTTGGATGATACCACTTTTCACATGTATCAATTGTGGGTGTGGGTGTATTGACATCAGCTTTTATCACACGCATATTTACAGGTGCATGTAACTATCAGCACAATAAAAATGCGGAACATTCCATGACTCAATCACAACAAAGAAACTCTCTCATTCTGTCCCATTACAATCATTCCTTCTTGTCCAGTCACCTACTCTCTAGCAACCACTGGTCCATCCTCTTTCTCCATAATTATGTCATTTTGAGAATGTCACATACAGAGAATCATACGTTTTGAGATTGGCTTTTTTCATTGAAAGTCTATATTTATCCCCGTCTTTCAAGCACCCTGCTCTCCTAGAAGGTGATGTGAATGGCCACATACAATTGGTGGGTGAAGAGAGGTATCTCAAAAGGAGAAAAGTGTTCTGTGTCAGTAATTTGGTCTACTAAACCTGAAAAGTAGGTAAACAGATTCAATATTGTGATGGAGATCTGTCACAAAAATTTTTCCAATCATTTGGCATCTCTGTACTCCTTGTAGAGGTATCTTCAGGAAATAAAAACCACATTTCTACCTGTGCCTCTGTCTCCCACATCCACTCTTCCACCTTCAACCAAGCCACCATGTCCCCTCACCTGACCACCTCCCGTGAGTCTCTTAATCTCCCCACCCACATTTTGTTTTTATCCTTCTAAAACCCACTCCCCAGAATCCATTCATGGCCTCTTTGATGCTTGCATAGTCTCAGGTCTCTCTTTAGAGAGACTTTTCTGACAATCCGATCACCTCCTCCTCCCCAACCCCTCCAAACAAGTACCTACCAAGTCACTCTGTTTTATTTTGTTCACACACTTATGAAGAATTTCATAGTAACTATCTTTTTGATTTATAGTCATTTATGGCTTATTTGTCTTCTTCCTTTCTATAAAATCATGCCAAAGGCAGCAAGTTCCTAGCATCTGGGACATTTGGCATAGCCTACGAGCTCAGTAAATATTTACTGCTTAAACAAATGACTAAATGAACATTCATGTGGCTTAAAAAAAAATGCTCTGAAGGAGCATCTGGGCGGCTCAGCCGGTTAAGCTTTTGATATTGGCTCAGGTCGTGATCTCACTGTTGTGAGATCCAGCCAGGAGTCGGGCTCCACGCTAACCATGGAGCCTGCTTGGGATTTTCTCTCTGCTCCTCCCGCACTTGCTCTCTCTCTCTCTCTCTCTCTCCCTCAAAATAAATAAATAACCATTAAAAAAATTTTTTTTTTAATGTGAAAATCTTCCCTAAAAATGGAAGAAGTAAGATGGCTGTCCTTACAATAGCACAGAAAACGCAGAAGAAAACTGAGATGTGCTGCAAGCAGCTGGGGTTACACAGACTGGCAGGATACTGCTGATGATTTTAAAAACCATCAACATGCTGAGTTCAAAACCTCAACGCTGTGGAAAATGCTGTTGGACTTTGCACGGTCACAGTGGTTAGGATGTTGGCTATCACCTGAAATGCCTGGAGAAGAAATCTCTCTCTCTCTCTGCTCTCTTGCTGTTGCCTTATTTGATTTCTTTATATGTATAGTGATCAGCCACTTGCAAACTCCTAAGCCACATGCCAATGGGAAGCACATGGCAAAGAGAGGCGAGTTTCACACCAGTGCAGTGGAGGAACTACCCCAAATCAACTCAAGTTGGTAGGTTCACCTGAGGCACAGCGCTCTATTTGGCTCTAACATCCCAATGGTAAGACCAGCCAGCTCAATTGGATTGAATATTTCCTGCTTCAGCGAGAAATTTGTGTACTGGCCCATTGATGGAGGCTGTGGGAAGAGGTTGATATTTGGCATTTGGGACAAAAAAAACAAAACTCGTTCATATTTCATAAGAATAAGATTTTTTCTCAATAAAAAATAATGTAGAGGCTTCTTCCTTCAAAGAAAAGAGTGAAATGAGATTGGCTGGTAAGTGAGGGAAAAAAAATGGTCTTCCGAATAAAATAGTTCTGTACTTTTCTGATAAGACCAGGGCTGATCTTTAGCATGAATGAAATATCTGTCCATTCAGATAATATCTGGTTTCTGAAGGATAAGACTACTTAAATAAAAAGGTGCTTCTCCCTACTGAGCAGGAGTTCCTTGGGGTGCCAGCTGAGGGACGTCGCATTAAGGACACGTCTATATTCCCAGGGAGTCATAGCTCATGGGCAACCTAAGGCATCAGAGGAAGCCAGTTTATCTAATTAGGCATCTTGTTATCTGGACGACAGGGCCTTTGGGGAAATGGCATCCAGGGTGGGGAGAGTGCAATCCAGAGTGGAGTTATTCTTCCTCCATTCTGTGCCTTCTTTCTTCCACCATCAAATATTGACTGATCTACTATGAGCGTAAAGGAAAATGGACTGGGTGGGATGGGGGATTCCATGATGAGTGGGACCAGTTCCTGTCTTCAAAACATGTATCACCTAGGTACAGAAGAGAAAAGCATGAATGCATAGCTCGAGGACCACATGGAGAAAAGCCACAAGAAAGTTACAGGTAAGGTATTATGAAAGTCTGGAAAAGACAGAACTCATTTTACCTGGTTGAGATAGGAAATGGGGAGAAGAGGTGAATCAGAACATTGTTTGTGGAAGAGCTGACATCTGCAAGGGACCTTGCAAGATGGGTAGGGTTTGGCCAAGAGGATCTGAGGCCAAAGGGGATTCCTTACAGGTGGAAACATCCACAAACCCCAGCAGAGGAGCATATCCCTGAGAAAGCAGCAGGAGAAATGGAGAAACTTGGTTTAATCTGTTCTGAAAAGAGCAGAGAAGAAGCTATAGACAAAGGCACACTTCTTTGAGTCACAATCAGCTGTGCTATCAGCCCTGAGTCACAATATACAGACCAAGACTGTATACAAGACCCCAAAGTTCAGTCCAGCAAAACACAGCTCAGGAGACAAATCAATAAATGCCCTGAAGACTTTTGCATCCCAGACTCAGAATTGCCTCAAACTGGGTGTGAGCTCACGGGGACTTCACGGATGCACCTCTAGGTGAATTCTCTGAGCTACATCATTGGCTTCTCCTGAATTATGAATGAGATCATTAAAATCCAACTTTGGGAATATCCTGGAGTCTCTAGAGGCAGAAATTCATAGTGGCTGGGAGCACGGGCTTTTGGAGTCAGCTTGTTCATATTTTAGTCATATCATCTCCTCCTACTTGCTTTGTAAACTTAGACAAATGATCTAACCTGTCCAAGGCCATTTCCTCATATCTAAAGATGGAGACAAAAACACTCTACACATCATGCGCTTAATGCTTAAAGGTTAAATCAGAACATTTGTGTAAAGACACTATTCTGAATTTGGGCACCTAGGTTAGCTATATTATGAGTGAGTAAACACTGGTCGCTAATCAGGGGGTTCGTGACGCATTATACATTGCTACAGATGAAAGGCCTATGAGGAGGGTAATTAACTGACCCAAGAGATCTAGGATATCATGGTGTCCTTTGATGACTTAGAATATAGAATAAACCAGCTTAAATGGATCAACATCTCTTAGCTGGAGTTTTCTGGTTGAGTGAAAAGTCAAAAGGGATGACATTTAAAGAGGAGCTAGAAAATACCATTCAACTAGAAAATTTTGAAACTAGAAAATCCTATTCTCTCTCTCTCTCTCTCTCTCTCTCTCTCTCTCTCTCTCAACATTCTGGGAAGTGACCCCTTCTTATGCTGAAATTTGGAACATAACAGAGTTCTTCAGGAGTAGTCATTTCACTTGTCATTGGAAGCAGCCATCTCATCATTGCCAACAGAGTTCCATTATTCATGTCTTTCAAATAAAATATAAAGCTCCCAGGGCTCATTTGCCTTAGGGTTTTCCCTGTGATTTTTTTCGTTCAAGATGTCCACGGAATAATCAGGCAGGTTATTCACGCATTGGGCTCTTACAAACGGAACTTCCAAGCTTTTGGTACCTCCCCACGCGTGGGTCACTATTACAATATTCTGTCTCACTGGGATTTTAATATCTTCAATTAAAACAAGAAGTTAGGCAACTTTATACAGGGTATTTTACATCCTATACATGTCTTACCCAACACTCTCCTCAGAGCTCACTTTCTCTTGCCTATGGGGATGGGATAAAATATACAGTTTATCCAGGAAGAGTCATGCCAAAGGGAGATATAGCACTTTGTTTAAAAAGCAGGTATCTTATTACTTACAACCCTCACCTTCTGGCCCAGCCTAATGCCATAATTACTCTCTTAAATTTCCCTTTATTTAACATCATCCATCCTGTCTTCTTTTGTTACCATTACTTAACTAACTAAACAGACCTAATACAATACCAAGGGCGAAAGGAGGCATGAATCCAACCAGTGGAAATCTGCTTTTAATTTAGGATTATGGGGCCAGTTTCCTAGAAATTGCCACATTTTAAAGAAAATGGATTTTCCTTCTTTATGTCAAGAGATGGTTGATCTAATTAAATTTGGTTTAATCTAATAATGAGTCATGTTAGTGCTGTCTTCAAAATTAACGTTTTACTTCCAAATCCAAACTTGAATCATCAGATGCTTATTCTTCCTACTCTAAAATCAAAAATTGATGATCAGATTCCCACAAGAACTCTCTCCACTCTCCTAGAGACCTGTTGGAAGGTATGCAGATGAAAAGAGAAAACAAAGTTACATTGGCCCCTATGCAATATTTTCCCTTCTAAAGAGACCCTGAAATTAAAGTATATATATATATATATATATATATATATACACACACACTGCTGGGAAATCAGGAAGCTCTGCATAAATGTAAGCTCCTGGAGGGTAAGCGGTATGATTAATTTTTGCATGCTTCCCAGAGCATCGCACACAAAGTTGCTGCTCAGTAAGTGAGTGCTGAATGCATATAGACTTCCACCGTGAAAGCACCTAGCTAAAAGTCAGATTGACCCAAGAGGGAAGACTCTTTTTTCTGTTTTGCTCTCTATTACACTTAGCACGTGCTCAAGAACCTTTCATTGGGTGAATGAATTAGTGACCCTGAAGCTGACCGGACACCCCTGATTGGTTTGCTGTATCAAGTTCGTATGGAACCTTTAGGCCACGAGCAAACCATCCTGAGACACCAGACGACAAGTAATAGAGCATGACGCTGGACCTGCCTCCCAGTGCAAGACCTCAGGGAACCAAGAAAGTGACAATTTAACATTACAGCACTTTGCCCATTAGGAAGCCTAAGTTTTCTGCCAAGTGTGACGGTTTGCAAATGTAATTAGTAGTCCAAGTTCCCCTCCTTGTTCTATTAACAATAAGAAAAGGAAGGCGGCGTATAGAGAACTAAAGACATCACAGTGAACTATAGGAAAGCTCCACCTTAAACACGTGAGGCAACTTTAGAACTGTCTGTTAAATGGTGGGACTATGCCCCGACCCAGGACGAATTGTTTGGGAAGTCGTGACTTTCTCTGGGGAGCTCTTGCGGCCTCGGTGTGCAGAAACAGCTATTGTTCTGTGTTTATCCAGAGTGAAGCACGTTCTTTTTCACACCAATAATACAGCTCCCAAAAGACACGTAGTTTTCACAGGTTGCTTAGACCGACCAGATGCAAAAAGCATCTCTCACTGGAGACATCAGAATGGAAAGCCTCTACCTCAATCCTTGTATTCCCCTAAGTCTGAAAAAAGCCATCTTGACTTGGGTGGAATGATATTGCAGAGAGGGGCTGGAGGCACTGTAAAGATAAATGAAACTGAGACTAGTCCTAGATTTAAGCAGAGAATAACAGCAACGACCACAAAATCGCAGAATTCAACAATTATTATAGAAATGTGGTCACAGGGATTGACTCATGTGTCTCGACTCTTCATTAGCAGCACTGGCTTTGTTTATGGAAACTGGATTTTCATGACACTAGCCCTTCTTCAAGTTTTCAAATAATTTCATAAAGATAGAAGTTGATCAGCATGTGGAATATATACATATTCTACCACATATTTACGTGGATTTGTGTGCAAAAACATGCATACCAGGAAAGAAGGCTAACCATGCTGGCCTCTAAAACGGAGCTGTGTTGGGGGAGAAGCACAATAGACGTTGAACTGAACAAATCAAAATTGTTTAATGGCTTTCTGACGTGCCTTCAGGCAATGGAGAATAGCATGTCCAATTGGAAGTGCAGGGAGAATTTTGAGGCAGTCAAAAAAGAAATGAATCCTTCTCTTTCTCTTTTTCTTTTTGAACTCTATAATATAATTTTTCAACATTGTCCTTTTGAAGTCTGACATTCGGATGAAAATTCCTTGAGGATTGTGAGACACTGGAATGCATTACAAAGGAGGGCACAGAATGTCCTTTAATGTGGATCTTTCGGAGAGCAGATGACAGAATATTTAGATCCCTCACGGTTCTCTGATTCCAACATCCTACAAGACTGGATTTTAACTCTGTCTGACTGGTGCGAACAGAACAAAACAAAAACAAACACTCACTTCCTAGTTGTTTCTACTCGTACCCCTGGTATTCTAAGCAAGCTCCTCAGTGACAGGAACACTCTTTCGTCCTGTTTTTGCTCCCCCTCGTCTCTTTACACACATTCATTCACAAGGGCTCTGAACTTCCCTGCTCCTGTACCCTTTTGATGAGTTCAACCACAGATTCCCAAGCTTCAGAGCAGGACTGGCATCTGCTTTCTCTCTGGGCAGTGGGCTGACCACAGCCTTGGGTCTTCGTTCTCATGCATGTGGGATGACCCATTACGTCCCTCATCCCCATTCAGTTCTGTCGCCCAGTTCTCGTCAGGACTACTCCCAATCTCTATCCTCCCCATGCCTTCTGGTGTGGACATTCATTTCCATGGGATAGTGAGACCAAGCCCTAAGGCCAGGTCCTCAGTGCCCCCCGCCCCAGGTAGGGCAACCCTATTGGTAACCTCCACCCCCACCCAGGCCATGACCCCCTGCTGTTAGGGCAAACGGGCCTCTGGGTGTGAGCTCCGTTGGCTTCTGACCCTCTGTCTACACACTCATGCACCTCCACACTAGGCTTGGTCTACTGCCAGTGTCAGAAAATGAGCCGTGCTTCCTCCTGTTCAAGATCATACAGCCCTCTGGACCCTGGGCCTCAGGCTTCCTGTTGGATTTGCTCAGCATTCCTCTCTTTCACATTTTCCATTGTGCCCTCTCCTCCATCTTTCCAACCTCCCTCATTTCCCCCATGGCTTATGAAATTGTTTAAATCAGTCTCATCTGATTTAATTCTCATAATTCTTCAAAAAATAATAAAAATAAGTTCCATTGACTTTCCTACCCTTTTATTTTTTTTTAATTTTTTTTAATGTTTATTTATTTTTGAGACAGAGAGAGACAGAGCATGAACGGGGAAGGGGCAGAGAGAGAGGGAGACACAGAATCGGAACCAGGCTCCAGGCTCTGAGCCATCAGCCCAGAGCCCGACGCGGGGCTCGAACTCACGGACCGCGAGATCATGACCTGAGCCGAAGTCGGCCGCTCAACCGACTGCGCCACCCAGGCGCCCCTCCTACCCTTTGTTTCTAACAATCCCTTTCTCATCTCAACTTCGTGAAGGGACAGTTCTTCACTTTGTCTCCCTTTTGACACCTCTCACTCGCGCCTCAAGCCACCCCTCGCTGTCTCAGTTCCCAGCAAGGCTACCCTTTTCCCTAAGGACATCAGGGACCTTTATAATAATTATACCCCAGATTACTAAACATGTACTTCATCTGACACTGTTGACCTCTCCCTGCCTCTTGAAATGTTCTCTTGACTTCCTTCTGGGGCCCTGCACACTTCCTGAGCTCTGTGGGTTGTTGTTGTTTTTTTTTTTTTTCCTCCTCTGTGGGTTTTTCTCCTCTGTGGGTTCCTCCTTTTCCCCCATTCCTCTAAATGATGGTGTTCTTCCAGGGTTTGGTCCCTGGCCCTATCTTCACTCTATACTGTCCTTGGCTGAGCACACCTAATCTCATAGACTTGGCAGTCAGTAACATATAAAGGATGGGTAATTCCTTCCTTCTTTGCCACATTCCCCCACCCCACTCCCAGCTTCGGATTCCTACATACTCCTGCCTCGTGATATTTTCCTTTCGGTATCAATTCAACTCAACTTGAGTTGGTATCGTCCAACTCAACATGTCCAGAGCTTTCCCTGGATTTGTACTCCCTCTATATTTTGTCTTAGAGGCGACAGTGTCATGCCTGGCTGCGTTACCTGGCTGCAGGTGAACTTTGCTCTTCAGCCCGCCTGCTTTGTGCCACCACACTGCCAACCAGCCACCGAGTGCTCTGAGTCTGCTCAACGCATCTCAAATCTGCTCCCCCTCTTGACAACCAATGCCCTAGCTGAAGTACACATCGTCTCCCACGAGGATCAGTGCAACGGGCTGCAAATGCATCTTCCCATACTTGGTTTCATCCCCCTGAGATACATCCATTATACCCCACCCCCCCCCGAGAAAGATCCATGACCCAAACTGACCTGTCATTCACCTCCCTGCTAGCTACAAGATAAAGTGTAAACTCTTCAGCTGGCTACTTCGAAGAATGCAGCACAGTATCTCCAATCAAGAAAAGCTGAAACTGGCTAACACCAGGAACGCCACCTCCCATATGGTGAAAACCTGACATGTCAGCCTGTTTACTGGTGATGGCAGTCAAATTATTTGCATGTGTGCTTATCTTCCAGCCTAGACTGTCTTGGGAAAAAAGAGGCTGGCCCTGGGGAAACAGGCACGGTGCCTGCAAAACAATGGGGATTTAGTAAGTGTTTATTTTTGAAGTGGGCATGGAGATACCTTGCCGAACTTGCTAAGGTTCCCTGGAATTTGCTTCCAGAAACCCGAAGAGCTGGAGGGAAAGTGGTGGGTAGATATTCAAGGCAACGGGATGAAGAGGAATCCGTGACCGGAGGAACAAGAGACAATGGGGATCTGATTCCATGTGACTGATTTTAAGAACAGAGGTGCCTCTGGATTAGCATGAAGGGCTCAGCTACGCCAAAGAAAAGGAGAGGCAGAGAGTCAAAGGAAAGAGTCGGTTTTTAGACCTGCCCTTGCCCTGTGCTGATAAGCCCAGAATGTACATTGGAATCTCTTGCTATATATATATGTCTGTCATTGGGAGAGCACACTGTCATCTCTGTAGCCTTGACCTGATATATCAGCGGCTTACCATATAGGTGTTAGTGTTCTGGGGACATGCTTAAACCCAAGAAGTGTCTGCTTTCAAGAAATAATGAGCTGGCGTGTGACGCGGCCTCCCACACAATCTGAAGAGCCTTTCCTTAGTAGGCAAATACCTTTCCAATCTCTTCATAACACTTCCAGAGGGGGCTAGAAGATAGAGCTTCTATCTCTGTGTATACTTAAGCTCCAAAAGGTCCCACAAAGACCAGCAGTTAAGTCCCTAAAAGGAAGTCTTGAGTCCTTTATCACATTACTGGCATTTTCCTGCTTATCTCAATGTAACAGCCCCTCCCACCTCCCCCCACAGATACTGTCTTTCTGTATTCTTAAATCCATGTGAATACAGATGGTGAAGTAAAAACTGTAGACAGATCTTGGGCATTACTTCATTACTATTATCAAAAGCTTCCTGTGCTCATAGGCAAATAATAATAATAATAATAATAATAAAAATACCTCTTTTGAACCTAACTGCTTTTAAGAAAAGCAACTTCCCTTGTTTGTCATTCTCCTTGCCTATGGATTGGATTCCTTCTTTTTCCGGAATCCTAATTTTCTGATTATTATTAAAATTCTCAAAGGGCTTCCCTGGTACTGCCCGTAAGGCCAAACTTTTGTGGTACATTAGAAAATCATATCACTGGGGCGCCTGGGTGGCGCAGTCGGTTAAGCGTCCGACTTCAGCCAGGTCACGATCTCGCGGTCCGTGAGTTCGAGCCCCGCGTCGGGCTCTGGGCTGATGGCTCGGAGCCTGGAGCCTGTTTCCGATTCTGTGTCTCCCTCTCTCTGCCCCTCCCCCGTTCATGCTCTGTCTCTCTCTGTCCCAAAAATAAATTAAAAAAAAAAAAAAAAAAAAAAAAGAAAATCATATCATGTAAAGCCCCAAGAGCCGACATTCAGAATGATGGCCAAACGTGACGATCAATGCCATGATGATGTTCCTGATTCAGAGTACATAATTTCTCTGTTTTTTTAAGTTTATTTATTTATTTTGAGAGAGAGCGAGAGAAAGAGAGCACGAGCAGGGGAGGGCCAGAGCGAGGGGGAAAGAAAGAATCCCAAGCAGGTTCTGAGCAGCAGCACGGAGCCCGATGTGGGGCTTGATCTCACGAACCGTGAGGTCATGACTTGAGTCAAAGTCAAGAGTTGGACGCTCAACCAACTGAGCCACCCAGGTGCCCCCAGAGTACATAATTTCAAAAAAAAAAAAAAAAAAAGCAACGAGGGGAACTATAATTTGTACAAAATTTCTCTTTATCCCTCTTTGTTATTTGGTTGTTTTTTACACTCGGATATTGTTTTCCCATTTATTTCCATCTACGGTGGGGGGTTATGTATTCATCGCTCACCTTATGGTAATTCTTTTTTTTTTTTTTTAATTTTTTTTCAACGTTTATTTATTTTTGGGACAGAGAGAGACAGAGCATGAACGGGGGAGGGGCAGAGAGAGAGGGAGACACAGAATCGGAAACAGGCTCCAGGCTCTGAGCCATCAGCCCAGAGCCCGACGCGGGGCTCGAACTCACGGTCCGTGAGTTCGAG
>NW_024412434.1:7223119-7294039 GCF_014898765.1 Herpailurus yagouaroundi | reverse complement strand
AGGGGCAGAAAAAGAGGGAGAGAGAGAATCCCAAGCAGGCTCCGGGGCTGTCAGCACAAAGCCCAATATGGTGCTCAAGCTCATGAACCATGAGATCATGACCTGAGCTGAAACCAAGAGCCGATGCTTAGCCGACGGAACTGCCCAGGTACCCCTGTGTGTGTGCACTTTTAAAAGTCCCTAAGAATATTCAAAATGTTACCGGTACTTATCACTGGGAACCGTAATGCGAAATTATTCCTTGTCTGAGGAAAGAAAGCGCTAAACTTTGACCCCAGAACTTTGGTAAGGTCCGCCACAGGGCACATCCACAGGGCCCCAGGAAGAGTTCAGGAGACACAAGCGCCTTCCCCTAAACCTGCTTGCATGAAACATTCGCTGAGTCGCCTTGGCTCCCCTGAGCAGCTGAGATCCGGACAGGTCACGCTGGCAAACGCTTTCTGTGAGGGAAGCGGCACCGTCTCTGGCTCACTGCCAGAGAGGATTCGGGAAAACCCGGGACCTGGGAATGGTGGTGCCAGCTTAGCAGATCACACGACACCCATATGAGACCAGGGTCACGGTCCAGCCCAGAACATGGCCTGAGAGCTGAGTTTCAGGCGAGGCTGGAGAGGCCGTAGGAACCACTGGTGAACAGGGTGATCTGCCCCCTGCTCCTTCCAGCCTCACCCCTCAGGGTTGACAGTGGCTTCTGACCACACGCTCAGGGACAGACAACCTAGGGTTTCCTGGTGTAAATATTCTGTGCATGCTAGACGGTACTTTCAAAACCAAACAAAACTTGATTTAAAATAATAAACCTCCCATTGATGTTGATAATGAAGGAGATCTATTTACTCGGTCTTGTCTAATTTTGGAATCTTACAAAGTAAGTCTCAGCATGTGGGACCAGTTATTTTATAATAAATAAATGATTCGAGCGATTTCTCCTTAGACCCCACAACAAGCTTTTCTGGTTTGGGGTTTGTTTTATTTTTTTTTATTTTTTTATTTTTAAAATTTTTTTTTTCAACGTTTATTTATTTTGGGGACAGAGAGAGACAGAGCATGAACGGGGGAGGGGCAGAGAGAGAGGGAGACACAGAATCGGAAACAGGCTCCAGGCTCTGAGCCATCAGCCCAGAGCCCGACGCGGGGCTCGAACTCACGGATGGTGAGATCGTGCGACTGCGCCACCCAGGCGCCCCCGGGGTTTGTTTTAACAACAGTAGCATGACACGATTCTCTCAGATTTCCCAGCCAGCGGGAAGGAGCCGCTGACTGAATCTGCACGCAGCTCCAGAGGCGGCAGCGGCCGGCTGGTCACCCCAACGCCGGACACACGGCCCGTTCCCAGGGCTTCTGTCTCCTCGTCCTCGAAGGTCATCGCGAGTGTCCAGTTCTGGGCTCCTCTGCCTCCCGTCCCCTTAGCAGGGGCCAGGCAGTGGCATCTCAGTGCGGGGAAGGAAGATTCTCGCCAGCTTGGCAATTTCACCCACGTGTCTCCACGTAGAGTCTTAGTGACGGGGTCTAGCCTTAAACCCAAAATACACTTGAGGGGAAAAAAAAAAAAAAAAAGATACATGGGTTTGTGTGACCAATAAGCCACACTAACCAAGACGGTCTTAGACTAAGTTTCGGAGATCTCAAGACACATGCTGTAACTTCTGTGGTATTTCCTTCTGCTCTGTTTTGCCTTTTCTATGCACCTTTAGGTTGCTGACTTCACCGGCATCAAAGCCAACAAGGAGGGGAACAAATTACTGGGCCGAGAGTCAGCAAAAGGCCCAGGCCTCAGTACAACCCTCAAGTGAGGAATTTTTTTTTTTTTTTAATCTGCTTTTGCTGGAAGGACCCCTCTTTTTTTCCTCCCTGCTCCGTGAAAAACCAGCGCTTAGGCACCGTGACAGGCCTGGCAATATCACTGATACCACATTATGCTGACACCCCAATTGCAATGGCAACATGTGCTCGTGAGCGGGTGTGTCGGACCCAATCTCCACGTCTCCCCAGTTTTGTCTGTGTCTCATGTGCTCCGGGCCAGATTCTCAGCCGGTCACGGGTTCCTTTGGTCTCCCTTTGCCCACCCGTCCCCCCTTGTCTGGCCCCAGTGAACCATGGTGGGTGCTCACTGTTCTCTTCGTGTCGGGAAGCACCACCGTTAGCCCCGGGAAGATGCTTCTAGTGAGAGCAGAAAGGTCTCCCACCTCTCCCCGTCCAAATACTTCTGGCTCCTGGGCCTTGCGGACTCGGTGGAGAGGTCCAGAGAGTGCTTCGCTCTCCAGTGCCCTGCTGTTTCCGGTCACGAGGGCTCCCATGTGCCTGCGCTCAGGGCCTACAAAGACTCTCAAGAGAACAGCTCCTTCGGCTACCACCCTCACCCCAGCCTAAGTGAAGGGCAGAATCCACGCTGATTTGCCCCTCTTCTGTGAGCTCCACGTGGAACAACCCTGCCTTCCTCCTGCAGACATGAAGCACAGATGCCCGCCCTACTCATCCAGATCAAGTGGTGAGGGTGCCTGTGGTCAGCAGCTCCTGAGAGGGCTCCCAGTGACCCCCCCTCTTGGTACTCATGCCCTTGTGTAATCTCCTCCCCTTGAGCGAGGGTCGGACCTAGTGAGCAGGATATGATAACAATAATGGATCTCACTTCTCTTCTCTGATTAGGTCATGCTATGGACTGACTGTTTGGGTGCCCCCCAAATGCATCTGTTGAATCCTAACGCCCAACGTGACGGTATTTGGAAATGGGGTCTCTGCGAGGTTATCAGGCCCTTGTAAAGAGGCCGGAGAACAGTCCCAATCCCTTGTCCCTTCCACCAGGTCTGGACACAGGGAGAAGATGGCGGCCAACGAGGAAGTGGGCCCTAGCCAGACACTGAATCTGCTGGCACCAGATTTCCAGCTTCCAGCATGGAGAGGAATAAGCATCTGTCATTTATAAGCCACCCAGTCTGGGGCGTTTTGCTATACAGCAGGACAAAGACAGGTTACAAAAGGCTGTGACTCTGGTCTTGTGAGCCTTGGCTCTAGCTCTGCCTGGTGAAGCCGGCTGCCGTGTTATGTGCTTCCCTGTGGAGACGCCCACGTGGCAAGCACCTGGAGAGGCTTCCAGCTGACAGCTCATGAGGAACGGAGTGCTGCCAATGACCACGGGAGCCAGCTCAGAAGCAGAACCTTCCCGGCTGAGCCTTGAGGTGGCTGGACCCTGGGGAGAGGGCCCAGCAAAGCCACCCTGAACCCTTGAGCCACAGAATCTGAGAGAAGAGCTGTTTTCTGTGTGAAGACACTAAGTTTGGGGTCACTTCTGACTCAGCAATGTATCACGAAGACAGAACACGAAGCAAATCTCTCCGACTCATTAACCCTAGTCAAGTTCTTCCGGAAAAATCTCCGCTTTGCTTGGCCAAGGTGGCGGCAGAGGGAGTTTCCCACACCGAGGCCAATGTAACTGAGCTCTTAGAGCCCCTGGGGACAGCGGCCCAAAGGATTTCCATCCAGCGATCTGCAAAGGAGGTCTGACATCGGGGCTGAGGGGCGGCTGGACCGACTGGGCAATGAGCAAGTCTATGGATCCCCCTCCCCCGGATCCGGAGAGATGTTGCTTAGGTCCACAGAGAAGCTTCAAGGTGAAGGGGAAAATGGAGCTCTCTGGATCCACTGAGTCACGTGCCAGGGCGCTGTCACCTCAAATGGATAAGATATGCTTCGAGAATGCTCTGCAGGCTGGGAGCTGTTGCGGGATCTGGTATAGAGCAGGCACACGATAACACGTGCCGACTAATGTAACCAAGGTGGTGACGCAGCAGTAATGACAGTGGTCACAATAAGAATCATAATGGGCATTTATTCTGTGCCTCCTCTTTTGCCAGGTACCGGGCCAAGGGATCTGGGTTCTTTTTCTCATGAATCCTCAAACCACCCTGTGAGGCACGAATTGCTGTCCCCACTTTGCCAGTGGAGAAAACCGAAGGCCGAGGTGTTAGAGCAGCCTTTCCGAGGCCACGCGGAGGCTGCGAGAGCAAGAGGGAGACGCGGGGTTCTGGCTTCGCTCTGTCCGTTTCCCGCGTGGATGACCAGTGCCCCCCGCTGCGCCTTCTGGCCGGCGGGTGGGAGGGTGGTGGACGGGAAGGTGCTACTGTGTAAGTCCAGGCAGTCTGGCTCCTGTCCCTCGCTCTGGACCGCTTCTTTTTCTTTTCTGTCTTTAATGTTTACTTATGTAGTCTGAGACACGGAGAGAGTGTGCGCGTGTACAGGCACGAGAGGGGCAGAAAGAGAGGGAGAGAGAGGATCCCCAGCAGGCTCCACACCGTCCGCACAAAGCCCCACAGGGGGTTGATCCCACAGACCGTGAGATCATGACCTGAGCCGAAACCATCAACCTGCTGAGCCGCCCAGGAGCCACAGACGCCCTGCTCTGGGCTTCTTGCAGAGCTTGCTAGGGATCTCCATGGCCACCTAACTACTCCAAGGAACGTGCTCCTGGGTTTCCGCAAGGCTTCCACCCCGGAAACAGATTCTGTGCGCTTCGAAAGACAATTCTTTATGCTTCCTCTCAATCCTGAAGGGCATTTGGCCCTTGAGATAAGTGGACCAGCACATACCAACCACCAGCACGGGGCCGCTGGCTGAGAAATCTCAATTACTTCCGGTCCTGTCTGTCCCACCTTCCCCTGTCCAGGGTATCTAGAAACACATTTAGGAAACTGGAAAGCGAAAACACCTCCTTGAGATAAGGACTGTTTCGGAAGGAGCCTAAAAATAAAGTACAATCGCGATCGGTGCACTCCTCCGTGTCATGCCGGCCTGGAGGGCCGTGGCTGCGTGATGTCGGGCAAGCGGGCACGGTCATGTCTAAGTCCCCATTCGTCCGCCTGTACGCGCACCGTCCCACACGGCAGGCGGTGGCCACTGGAGACGCGCTGTCCGTGTAAAACACATCAGACGTCAGTGCTGAAGTAGAAAAAGATATAAAAGAATACCGTTAATCTACGATCATGAGCCACCTACCCTTCGTATTATCGTTAATAGTTTTCACGCCGGTTTTATGAAAAATGACAATGTTTTGAATCTATTAGGTTAAGTAAAATGTATTATGAAAACTTTTTTAACAATGGAATCCTGATCCAGATTTAGTCAGACTGTCCTCGTGTGCTTAATACAAAACAACCCTGGCTTGGGGCGAGGGGGGGGGGGAGACACTGGGCACCCCACTCCTCCACAAATGCTGGACAGGTGACTCCACAGACGGGGGTTCAGGACCGGGGCAGAGGGATTCAGAGTCCTGTGGGCCTGTTTCATCTTCCGAATTCTTTCTGAATTCACCACCAAGTTTATGACTTGTTTGTTACCCTCTAGGCAGAAGGAATTAAAACTTAAAAAAAAAAAAAAAAAAAAAAAAAAAAAAAAGAAAAAAAAAAACCTCTCCAGTGGAGAAACAGATCAAAGGCAGCTGAACTTGGTCAGTGGCTTGCAGGATAAATATTATTTTGCGGCTCAAACAAATCTTCGGGCTGCCTGGGCAAGACATGTTGATAAGGCATTTTTTATGTCTCTTCTCTCCACTCTCCATTCCTCCAACCCTGGTGACCTCTTCTTTTTAGCGCTCTGAGAGGCCCCTTGCGATAGGGTAAGAATCAGAGAGCAAAGGCAAGCCTCTGAGCTGTGCAGGAAGACTTCTGGGCAGGACCGGCACGAGCTTCCTGTTCCCCTCTTGCCACGCTAACCACCGGGAGGGCTGGCTGTTTGATGTGTTGTTAGTCTGCAAGGCCATCTCTGTTCTGTGTTTGAGTCTTGGTGACCACAAGCTACATCATTTTCGGGCCCTATCGCCTCCAAGGAGAAGGTTTGACAGCGTTTGTTGAAAGCGCCTTGTGAAAAACGGAATCTTAGGAGGAGCCGCCAGCGGCCCCGGGACAGCTAACGGCGACAGGGTCCCGGGCGCTTGGAGCGGAGGGGCCTCGTGCCGGGAAGTTAGCAGATTCTCTGGCCTGTGATAACAAGACAGGTCACATTGATTTAACAGTAGCGATGCGCCAGGCACACCGTCAAGTGCTTTGTGGGCATCGTCTCATTTGATCCTCACTGCAGTCCTGCTGGGTATTCTCTATTGTTCTTCAGTTTTTATTGATGGGAACGTATGGGACTCACCCAACATCACACAGCTACTAAGTGGCAGAGTCAGAAATCAAAATCAAGTCTGTGTGCTCCCTAAGCCCAGGCTCTGAACCCCTAAGCTATGGCGATCGAACAGCCAGGTCTCTGGTACTATGCACCTACACTTTCAGTTAAACTGTCAAACTAAGAGGGGTTCTGACTTCCTTTTCTTTTTCTTTCTCTCCTGACTTTCTTAATGAGGGAAGCTTCCTAAAGTTACTTTTAGAGTTTCTGTCGCCATCACACCTCTCTCTCGATTTGAGTTTATTTAAAGGTCATTGTTCAGGCAATTCAGGGCTGCTGGTACCGTTGGTCTTCATACAGCTCTGGGAGGTACCATCCAGTCTAATGTTGTGCAGTGCACAACCCACACAACGGTGCACAGGGCCTGTCATAAAGAAGGTCAAATCGTTCCTAATTCACTTGTTACCACCTCCGGTCTTCCCATGTCATTCCTGATGAAAACACAACGATATATTAAATGTCAAAAGTATCCCGTAGCATTGACCTAAATATCCTGGGCTTCTTCTCAATGTATTTAAGATAATACACTTAACTTCCAAATAGCTTCCTCTGTGGTCAGCTTCTCTAATCTTCCTGTAGGTAAAGTAGTGAGAACCAGAAAGTCATTAGGAGCGATGTCACTTCTGGCCCTATGGTTGTGTAAGAGTTTTTGAAGTTCTCATGAACCTCACAGTTCATCTGCAAGGTCACAGGACTTGTATCTTAACATGAAAAATCCCTACGCCTACATATACAATGAGGTTTCCTCAGAACGTATGTGTGGATCCCTTGAAAATTCCTTTTGGAGACTGCCTCTTTTGTTTGTTTGTTGTTTGTTTTTTCTCTTTTAAATAGCCTCAAGAGTGACTTTTTAAAACCTTTTTTTTTTTTTTTTCCGATTTCAGTTTATGTTTCATCGGGCAAAAAGTAATCAAGAAATACATTAGTTTTACCTATTAAAAAAAGTGAGATAATAAAATAACGATACTGTTTTTCTTGTGTTAGCTTGCACACAGGCTCACGAACATTCCAAGAGCTGTTTGAAAATGTACTTCGAGGGATGGCACCATCCTGAAATAAATATGATCACTGTAAAGGAAAGTAGCCATTGGATCTATAGAAGTAAGGTTTCAAAGAAATACTTTATTTCCTTTTGGTCACGTCTGCCATGTGAGAATAAGGCGCAGCCCTTGGTGCTGTGCGCCTGATCGCATGCTAAAGAATGAATACGAGGTAAAAATAAATTTAAATAACCGCCCCAAAATGCTAAATTGAACTCTGTGGCTTGGCATAAAATTTAGGGCTTATGTTTAAAAACTTATTTTTGAAAGAAAAGCAGTTCGGAGGAGGGAGAAACCACTGAAACAGTAGTTCCTCTGCCAGCTTTAGCTCCTGACCATTAAGATGCCTGGCAACCAAATGTTCCAGAAACTGTAAATGCCAAGCAGCAGCCTCGGGCTGCCTCTGAGCTCACGCGCACACACACACTCTTGCTCAGAGGATTACTTACTCTGGAGAGAGGCCAGGTTGCTTGTGTATGGACCATCAGCTGGGCTTCTGAACCCCAACAGCAAAGGGGTCCCGCAGCCATGCAACGCTGGAAGGGGCAGGTGCAGAGCCATGGGAAGGGCCAGGCACTGGCGCCCCCCGCGGGGCTCCCTGAAGGAACAAGGGCAAAGCCTAGCTCGCCAAATTACCTGAATGTGCCAATCAGATAAGCCACCCCGCTTATCTAGGGATCGGGTTAATGAGTGAGGAAGGCCAGGAGTGTTCTTCTACAGGGATGGAAATATCAGGGGCGCTTCATTCAACTATTCAGCTGAATTATGTGGGAAAGAGGGTACAGAGACTTGAACTTAGGCTCTCCCCTACTTGCTGGCTTTTCATACCAGCCCCGTAACAACATGTCTGTTGCAGAGTAAGAAGTAAATGTTACTTATTACAGTATTATCCTGAGGTCCCTGTTTCTCTGCAAAATGAGCTTGTTGGACATGGCTTTCTCTGAGGTTCCTCCCAGTTATGGAATTTGAAAACAACTAGCTGTCTGACTAAAGTCGTTTATACAATAGCCTGGGGTTTGACTGAACTCAACTTTTACCCCCAAAGCCAGTTGGCTTGTGTCAACACAGCCAGAGACCTCCCCCCCCCCCCCCAGTTACAGCTGAGCAGTGTCTGGGACACCGAGAAAGAGCCGATCTCTCCTGAGGAGGTGCTCTGTGGGTGCAACGGGACTGATCTGGGGGGGCAACCTTCAGTATATTTACAAATGGAAACCCTCACTTAGAGAATAGGAATCCAGTGGCCACAGGAAGAAAGGAAGAATGGAAAGCCAAACAGCGGGCAACCAAGACAAGGCAGAAGCAGCCACCGTCTCACGTGGGGAAGACTTCCACCCATGAAATGTAAGCCTTACAGTCATCTTGTTCAGGTTGGGGGATGTCAAACCTTGACATGCTTCTCAGCACCAACATACTGCCATTTTTCCAATCAGAATCCTTGGAAAAGAAGTGTGTGTGAGTGTTATAGGCAAATGAGCATACCTTTAGAGTTTGCTTCACAGTATAAAAAGGAGCCAAGGGACGCCTCCTTAAAGACATTCATCTAGACCTACGGTTCTGGGGCACCTGGGTGGCTCCGTCGGTTGAGCGTCCGACTTCAGCTCAGGTCACGATCTCGAGGTCCGTGAGTTTGAGCCCCACGCCGGGCTCTGGGCTGATGGCTCAGAGCCTGGAGCCTGCTTCCGATTCTGTGTCTCCCTCTCTCTCTGCCCCTCCCCCATTCATGCTCTATCTCTCTCTGTCTCAAAAATAAATAAATGTTAAAAAAAAAAATTTAGACCTACGGTTCTTAAGAGGGTACGGGGGACATTTGACAAGATGGAGATATTTCGGGTTGTTACAGTTGGGGCTGGGGTACCACACCTCTAGCGGGTAGAGGTCAGGGATGCTTCTTGACATCCAACAGTGCACAGGATGGCCCCCCACCACAAAGAATGGTTCAGTCCAGACGTGGACACCGCTGACGGTGAGAACCCCTGGGCCAGGCTGGGGCAGAACAAGTCAAAGAAATAGCATGATCTTGGTGGCTTTCTGGCTATCCACTGCCATTAGAAACAGTATTTTATATGGTGCCAGGGGCTCTTAAAGAGGATAGCTCCCTGGTAAATCTGTCTGCGAGTCTGACTTCCACATACGGAGGGCAGGCCCTCTTAAGTGTTGGCTGGATCCCCCCCCCCCCAGGGGAAATAAAAAACCCACCGGGCACACGCACCCCGTGAGTTTACAAGCTGAAATAGTTCAGTCTGGAAGATGCGCGTATGTGATAGCTCTTCTCTGAAACCATTTCCCTGCAAGAAGGAGAAGCTAGAGATTGTTGAAATCAGGAAATCAAGAGTTACCTTGCTGGGCAAGCCAGACCACACGAGCCTGTCTGGCAAGTGTGCGAGTTTAAGGTGCTATGCCCCCCTGCCTTGTTGGAAAGTTGGAAAGGGTCCCACATGCATACGAAATTTCTTCCCACAAAAAGGTTAGACAAAACTGGTGATTCAGGGAGGCAAGGCCTAGATAGAAAAGATTAGTTAGCAATGGGGAGAATGGAAAGTTCTAGATAAACTGGATGTTATTTTAAGACCTAAAAGCACTGGTCACAGGAGCTTGAAAGCATGTAGTGAGACCTTGGATAAGCAAGAGTCCGCGTTCCCTCGTGAGACATTTCCACCACTCTCCCAGCTTCTTTCTCAAAATATCCACTTTCACACGGTGTGCCTGTGTTTCCTTTTGTCTGCCTGCCTTCACCTACCTCAGACGGCAGGGACTCCAGTGGCCCCCCCTGCCATGTTGCGGGCAGAGATTTTCAATCATCTACCTACCTACTACAAAGGTAGGCGCTCGTTGTGGATGGACTTCACCACCTTAGCAAAGACGCCTCACTCAGGAGTGCCACCTACTGCACAAAGGGGAAAGGGAAGAAAAACAGGATAGAAAGGTGAGCAGGAGTAATTCTGTACCTAACTTCGAATTCTGGTCAGAGCCATGTGCTAAGATGCTTCACCTAGGCCCAGATTTAACATAGCTTGCTCTACTTGGATTTTTTAAATTATCCCAGATCAGAGTTAAAAAATACTCTACGGGACCTGACCAACCCTCTAGATCAGGGATAAAAATTAGTGCTCATTCCTAAGGCCAAGCTGCTAGGGAGGCTGGAGGGTGGGTGGGGGGGCGGGGTATTCTGAAAATTGCCCAGAGTAATTGAGAAGGCTCAGGACACAAACAGGAGGGAGTGTCGCTATATGCCCCAGTGGTCATGCCAGGTCCGGGTAATGGCAAGGCAACAGGACTTCACCATATATCTCTGTATAGCAGAATTTCTGATCAGGTAATTTGAACCCATGGTCAACACAAACCAATTCAGGGTTTGGAAAATTAGGGTTTGGGCCACCTTATTAAGGTTTCCCATTTCCAATTAGGAATCTAACTTTAAAATCTTACGTTTAGCTAATTTTGGAACATAGGAGAGCTTGAAACCTAGCCCTTTGCAGCTCCAATTTATATCCAGCAAAGAAAATACAGTCGCTAAGTATGTGTGTGGCATTGAAGTCTTATTCACGTGATACATGGGGGGAAGACTCAGGCTTTCATTCACTTCCATTAAATTAGCCATGATTAAGGGTGCCTGGTGGCTCAGTCAGTTAAGCGTCCAACTCTTGATTTGGCCTCAGATCATGATCTCGTGGTTGTGAGATCGAGCCTGGGTTTGGGATCCATTCTGGGTGAGGAGCCTGCTTGGGATTCTCTCTCTCCCTTTCCTTCTGCCCCTCCCCCACACACTCGTGTGTGTGTGTGTGTGTGTGTGTGTGTGTGCACTCTCTCTCTCTAAAATCAAAATTAGTCATCATTATAATCATTACTTAGTGAGTTCCCTCTATGTGCAAAGCACTCTACTAGGCAAATTAGCTGTCTCGTGTAATCCTAGGTGTTGTACCATTTTGTAGGCAAAGAACCCGAAGAAGTGCGTTCACAGAACCGAGTGCCTTGCCTGAGGTTCACAGTGTAAGTGACTGAGCTCTCTGTAGCCCTTCTGTCTTGTCTCCTGCATATGGAGTCAGACTCCAGGACTTAAAAGGGAAGCAAAGGAATTTCTTCAGAATCTTCCTAACTGACCGGAGTCATAAAGTGAGTTTCCAGGGGTACTATTTTTCTGGGAAACCATGCTGGAATCTCCTCAGATTTCCTAAGTGAGAGCAGCATGACAAAAATTCTCCAGTACACAATATGGCAGGCCATGGAGACGAGGAGGGCATCAGTGACTTTAGATGACAGCAGGGAGGAGACACCTGGGGATAAGGGTAAGACAGACCATGATCCGGGCGTGGGTTTCTCCTTTCTTTCATTTTTTTTCCCCTCTTTTCTTTCATTTTATAAGAACACGCGAGTATTGCGGCTCATATATTTGAGCCCTCGTTAATAAATATTAAGATAGTAAATGTCCCGTTATTAAATGTTGATAACTCATTGGGTTTATAAATGAAACCTCATAACTCTAACAAGTGAAGACTAAAATAATTAAGTCACAAGGAAAGAGCAGTCGATGGAGGGGAAACGAATGTGTTCTGAAACCTCATTTTTGGTTTTCTTCCCCCCAAAAGAGCACCCAGCCAGAATGAATGTAGAATACGAAGAAATACCACCAAGAATGTGTTTTCTGTTCTTACCTCCCTGCCTTATTGAAAACTCCATTCACTGTTCCTGCAGTAAGTTCCTTCCCTCAACAATCGGGCCACTGTCCCTGAGACTTGGCAAGGGCCTTTGACATAACCAACAGCAAGGGAGATGTTTTAACAGCTCCGTTAATACGGCAACAGAGGTTTATTGTTATCAGACAGACACTCTGGGTGTAGCTTCCACTGGCCCACCTGCTCTGTTTGGAGGGCCCGCCGCCATGAGGGTCAAGTCCCAGCAACGTGGAGGATTAGCTCTTCGGCTGGTGAGCAGGGACCACAGAGCACAGAGATCTGGAGTCGGGTATCTGGAGTTGGCGAGAGTGGAGTGTGAGCCCCGATCCTCTGACCCGCTCTGTGCCCTGTGGCTAATTGCTTAATATTTTTAAAGCTCAGTATTAAACAAGCTTAGCATTTTACCTGGCACATAATAAGCACCCAATAAATAGTAGTGCTTTTCTTCTCTTAATTTTTTTTTAAAATTTGAGTTATTACATGTATAATAAATTGCACAAAATCTTCAATGCAGACTCCAATGATTCTCTGCATATATAAACATCACCCAGATCAAAATATAGAGCATTCTTAGCATCCAAGAGGGCTACATCATGCCCCTTCCTCGTTATGCCTGAGCCCCAGAGGAAACAGCTCGCTCAATGTCTGTTGCCGCCGATTTTGACTGTTCTTGAACTTTCTAGAAAGTTTCATCATACGGTATATGTACTTTTTGTGTCTGGTTTCTTCCATTCAACGTTTTGTCTTTGTGTTGTTTTGTGGCTGAGAAGGTTGTCCTGTTTTGTGGAACGGTATTCTGTTGTGCGAATACACCATAATTTATGTATCTATTTTACTGGTGAGGGACATTTGAGGGTTTTTTTTTTTTTCCCAGTTTGGGGCTATTGTGAACAAATCCGTGAACCCTCTTGTACCATGTCATTATTTTTTATAGGCAGAGAGTATGAAATTTGCTTCCTTCATTACTGGTAGACCAAAATTGGTTCCCAAACCATTTTTCTTTTCTGCTTTTCTCATCTATCATGTCAGTGAATATATTCAAATACTAACGGCAGCAATTCCTAATCTTTTCCATTTCTGTATCTCTCCCTGTATCGTATTGTTTAGCTTCTGAAGAGAAGAAGTATCATACTACCTGGAGAATCCCACAACTACGTCTGAAAGAGTTTGGTGTGATGTTTTTAATAAATATGCAAAATGATTGGAATTAAAAATTTTACAAAAAACCGTCTGTTCTTTCCTTCAGAAAGTATTTCATTAGGGGTGCCTGGGTGGCTCCGACAGTTGAGCATCCACCTCTTGATTTGGGTTCAGATCATGATCCCAGGGTCATGGGATAGAGGCTGCTTAAGATTCTCTCTCCCTTTCCCTCTCTCTCTCTGCTCCCCATTCACTCGCATTCTCTCTCAAAAAAAAAAAAAAAAGAGAGAGAGAGAGAGAAAAGAAAAGAAAAGAAGAGAAAAGAAAAGAAAAGAAAGCATTTCTTCAGACAAAACTATTAAGACAAGAAATGTGCTCTGGGAAAAAACAAAGATTGGTATGATGGGACTCTTATTCTCAAAAGCTTGTAATCCACAAAGAGGAAAGATGTCCATACTCAGTAACAGTATAACAGGCTGGAATGTGTGGAGTGCAGGAAGAGAGGCTCAGATAAATCCCACAGAAGTTCACAGGAGGAACTCACACGAGTCCTCGTTCCCACACAAATCATCTTACCGAAGCACAGAACCCTCTAGCAGGTGCCACGTCGCTAGTGAATGTAGGGATGTGAAACTTACATCTGGTGGCATTTATCAAGCGCCTACAAAGAAACTGTGCAAACCAATGTGCTGCACATTTAAAGAATGCTAGGATAAAAGGTGTTCCCCAAACACAGGGTTGATGTGATGGAGAGTTTCCTCCAACTTAATTGCCAGGAAATAAATACTTTCCTCCCCACTTACCTGAAGTTCTTTACCTGAGGTCTACAGAAGAAGGACATTACACTTTCTCCAAATCACAGGGGAAACTGAGGCACATAGACATTGAATGCATTTAATCCAAATGTTTTTTAAAAAAGGATACATTGGTTAAAGAAAACAAGTAAGGACACTGTACAGGAAGCGACGAAAAAGTATAGCCAAAGCTCTCTCAACTTATCTCAGACATAAGGTCTCCCTTGGATGCAGGCAATCAATCCAGGGCCAGCAGCCCAGTGGAGAGGCAGACCCCGGTGGGAAAATGCAAACACAGCAACAGCGAAGAGCTGGCTGTTGGGTACTGGATGTTTCCATATGTCTTTTTTTTTTTTCCTATGCATGTGTGCATCTCAGAGACTTTCTACTCAGAACACGGATGACTCTCAGGTACAGCCAGAGCACCAATGGAATACGACACGACAATGAGAAAGAACGAAATCCTGCCATTTGCAGCAATGTGGATGGAACTGGAAGGTATTAAGCTAAGTGAAGCAAGTCCGTCAGAGAAAGACAGATATCATATGATTTCATTCATATGTGGAATTTGAGAAACTTAACAGAAGACCATGGGGGATGAGACGGGGAAAAAAAACAGTTACAAACAGAGAGGGAGGCAAACCATAAGAGACTGTGAAATAGAGAGAACAAACTGAGGGTTGACGGAGGGGGGAAAGGGGAGGGGCATAGAGAGGGGGAAATGGGCGATGGGCATTGAGGAGGGCACTTGTTGGGACGAGCAGTGGGTGTTGTACGTAAGCGATGAGTCACGGGAAGCTACCCCCCGAACCAAGAGCACACCGTATACACTGTCTTTTAGCTAACTTGACAATAAATTCTACTTAAAAAAAAATTAACAATTAAAAACAAAATCAATACGACGGCTCCCACGATGCCTCAGGCAGGGGAGTCCACCTTAGCTAGCATTTGCCTGACATTCCAGAGGTCTCCACACTGTGCAATAAATATCTGTTCAATACAAATATTTATGTTTCAGGTTTTTATATTGGCAGGCGACTCCACTGTGAGTATGAAAATGAACGGTAATAAAGATCTAGTCACTCTCACTGAACTGAAGAGTGTGGTTCCAAGCCTCAGACAATAAAATCCCTCTCCCAGAGCAAAGCTCTTTGCTCCACCCTGTTGTTTGAAGACGTCTGCCCTCCATCTGCCCACAGGATTTCCATTGACGTAGATGGGAACCCTGGATTCCAAATATATAACCCCAAATAGGTCAGGAAAGGAGGCCTGTCACAAAAGGGAATCTGTCTTTCAAATGTCAGTGTGTGACAGCTCTCATGAGAGAAAGTCATAGGAACCCAAAGACTTAATCCTCCGCTCTAATGACTTCAGTGAATAGGCCTGGAGAAAAGTCACTTAGCAGCAGCGTCTGTGAATTTTTAACTGTAACTGGAGTGATGTTACATCGCTAGAAATCCCTTCTTCCTTCTTCAGTGACCCTTTAAAGATGAACAGATTGACGCGGTAGGGGCATCTCTTCAAAGCTGCTCAGGGATCCAGGCAGGCAAGAAAAATGCAAACCGCATTTAGGGTCAGTCCAACTTGTGTTTGGCTTTGCCTGTGTGTCCGGGGCGGCATTCGGTCCTCGCCAGCCGTGTCCTGAGCCGCACTGTGCGCCCTGCCCTGGGCCACGTGCCGGTTCCCCTCCTCACCGATGTGTCCCAAGGGTCTGAAATACCATTTCATTGGGAGGGTGGCAAGATGGATGAGTTAAGTCGTGGCCCCAATAAAATCAAAGTGCCCCTAGTAAGAGAGAAAATTAAGCCTGTAGACCTATTTCAATTGGACAGCTGGTTAGAAGTAAGTTGGGTAAGGCTGGGGGCAGATTGGAAGGGTGAGCAAAAGGGAAAACCAGATGGAAATCTCCCTGTGCTTGACACTGGGAGAAGAACTCTCTAGGGGGAACGGGTGGGCTGGCAACGGCCAAGCCTCAGCCCTTTGAGTGGCTTTCAGAAATATATACGAGGCTGGGTGCCTGGGTGGCTCCGTAGGTTGAGCGTCGGACTTCGGCTCGGGTCACGATCTTGCAATTGGGGAGTTCAAGCCCCACGTCAGGCTCCTTGCTGACAGCTCAGAGCCTGGAGCCTGCTTCAGATCCTATGTCTTCCTCTCTCTCTGCCCCTCCTCTGCTCACGCTCTGTCTCTCACTCTCAAAAATAAGTAAACACTGAAAAAAAAAAAGAGATGTTTATGAGGCTGAAGCTTTTCTGTTTGCTGTGACACCTACCGTGTCATAAACAACATGACATATTGCACGATCTCACTTCATTCACGCAACCATCCTAGGAACAGTTGGTTTTGTTTTTGTTTTTTTAAGTTTATTTATTTATTAAGACAGAGAGAGAGGGAGGACGCAGAGAGAGGAGAGGCGGAATTCCAAGCAGGCTCCGCACGGCCAGCGCAGAGCCTGACGTGGGGCGCAAACCCACGAACTGAGAGATCATGACCTGAGCTGAAACCAAGAGTCTGCCACTTAACTGGCTGAGCCACCCAGGCGCCCCGGGAGACAAGTATTAATAGCCCATGTTACGGATTTGGATTTGGATTTTCAGCCTGACCTGCCTCTCGTGGCACAGGTGGTCAGTGAGAACTCACGTCGTTTCTCACCGCCCACCACAGCGAGGCCGGACGCACCCAAGGCCCGGGGATGCTTGGTCCATAGAGATGGCGGAAAGCGACTGCGTTCAGATATCATCCAGCATCGGCTTTAGGCGTCTCTGAGAGGAGGCAACCAGGGAAGCTCTGTCACCACTCCTATCTTCAGAGAGCTTCATAGATTGCTTCAAGAGCAATCTGGCCCCATCAGATGCCCTGGAATTGACAAGGAGATAAGAGCACCCTCGGCGGGAGCCGAGCTTTCTCCCCAGCCCAGTTTCCGCACTGGTCACACCATGGAACGGAACCCGGAGATAAAATGTCACCACACCCCCAAGAAGGCTCCAAACCTGCCTGTGGAGGTGGCACTTCCATCAAGGTCCGCTTAGAGAACCGTCTGGGAGGAGCTGGGACCAGGATTAGCAGGTGGAGCCTCGTTCTTGGCTGTCACAGCAGGCATCTGATCAACACGTCCTCTACCTTCCGCGGTAAACAACTTCCATTTGTGTAGTACTTGAGAGTTTACAAAGGCTTTTTATGCATTCCTCCATTGTACCCTCAAAACGATTAGGAGAGGTGATTCCTGATTTTACAGCTAGGGAAGAGGTTGAATGACCGGCTTTGCATGACCTAGCCAATGAACATCAATGTCAAACTGGGAATCCAAGCATGTTGGGTATTTTTTATTAATGACTTTTTCAGACGGAAGAAAGGTAGAGAGACTAGATCATACTCTCTGTGCCCATCACCTCACGTTAATAACTGTGAAACATCTTTCCAGATTTGCTTCATTTATTTTTGATTTGCTGAAGTACTTTCGCAGACATCCCGTCATTTCACCCCAAAGTGTTTGGTGTGCACCCCTGAAAAAATAAAACCACCTGGGGGGGCATTGGCTAAGCATCCGACTTCAGCTCGGGTCATGATCTCATGGTTTGTGAGTTGGAGCCCCGCCTCCAGCTCTGTGCTGACAGCTCCGAGCCTGGATCCTGCTTCGGATTCTGTGTCTCCCTCTCTCTCTGCCTCTCCCCTGCTCACACACCGTCTCCCTCTCTCAAAAATAAATGAAGATTAAAAAAATTAAATATATATATATACATAAAAATTTTAAAAAAGAACGGATGTGAAAAATAACAAGCCCCATATCAAAGTACTAGATTTATCTTGAGAAAATAAGAACCAGACTGGTCTTTGGGATGCTTATTTTACGGTTTAGTAAGGTTTGTGTGCTGGGTTTTCAGGGAGCACTATCACTTTTGCAGTATTTGGGGACTCGAAAGGATCACTCTGGCTCCCACCAGTGTGAGGAACTGAGAATTAACACAGCTGCTGAGTAAGAGATGGAATCCCAGCCTTGGTTCCAGATCCAGCGACGGACCCTAGATGTTTAGAAACTGGGAGAAGGAGTTTCTAAGGCAAGAGGCTGGGATAAGATTTTCCTCCTCATAACTGGCTGAGCACCAACCTTTCCAGTGGCTTTCGTTAAGGTTTACGAGGGGCCCCAGGGTGGCTCAGTCGGTTAAGCGTCCGACTTCAGCTCAGGTCATGATCTCACGGTTGGTGGGTTCACGCCCCGCATCGGGCTCTGTGCTGACAGCTCAGAGCCTGCTTAGGATTCTCTCCCTCCCCCTCTCTCTGCCCCTCTACTGCTCTCTCTCTCTCTCTGTCTCTCTCTCTCTCACGTGCTCTCTCTCTCTCTCTCTCTCTCTCAAAATAAATAAATAAGCTTAAAAAGAGAGAGAAAGCTTGGTGAGACTGTTTTCCTGTTTGCTGGGACATCTACCACATCCCCAAATGAAGGACTGTGTTGTCCTGGTCCCACCAGATTCATGTGCCCATCCTATGAGACAGGTGTTTCTAGCCCCACCTTGTGGGTTACGACATTCCCCCTGAGTGTTCAGGTGAAGGACATCCCGGGATATCCTACAAATTTCTCGGGAATAGGGAAATGCCCATGTGAGCAGTGGCTGTTGTCATGGTGTGTAAGAAGGTGGCCAAGCCTGACTTAATGCTCGCAGTTCTTGGGATGAGACTGGTCGGCCTGGAGGACCACCTCGGTGCCCCTAGGCATCCTCACTCTTCCCAGCTGCAGCACCTAAGGGACCTCATGGTTCACAGGTAGGCACACTTGGGGTGCTGCCCCTGGGGTCTTTCGCCCAGAGCCCCCCAAGCTGGAAGCCCGGCCCGGTGGCTCGGCCAGCTGGGCTGGAAAGCCTGCTCCAAGTCTGGGCCTGTTGTAGCCAACGTGCTTTATACCGCGCAGAGAACGTAGACTAGACGCCGTCTTGAAGAATCTCGTCTCGAGCAGCAGTTTATTGATCTGGCAGATGATTAAAAGACAACAGAGATGAGCTCAAGTGATGCTTTGGTTTTTCCATCCTGAAAGCGAATCTGAAATTTCCCTGGGGGATCATTAGCCTGTCTGCTGCTGCAGACGAAGCAGATGACTCCTGGGTGCAGTCAAAGGTCACAAGAGTGTCCTGTCAATGTCTCCCGGCTCTTGCCCGTTCTCAGCAAGGCACCCCGCAGGGCGACACGTTCCGTCCTGGATGGGGGGCATACCAGCCCCTCAGTCCAGATCACGCCTATGCCAAAGGAGCCCACGTGCAGTCTATCGTGTGGGCTCCGCTCTCCTTCCCTCTGTTTACGGGACGAGGCAGATGCTTATTGGACTGGCTGCAAAGTTTTCAGCCTGTTCCAAAAGAAAAAGAGGAAAAAAACTGGCTTGTACACGTCGCCCGGAGCCGGCCACTTCCAGCAGTAGGGAAGAGGGATGGAGTTTGGGCTGGTGCGCATGAACTCACCTGGAGTTGTCATTTGAAACGGACATCACCGCGGCCAAACCTTGGATGACCTAATGTGCTGCAACAGCACATTACTTAGACTTGTCACTAAGCAGGTACGCTATGGTTTAGGGAGAAATTACAGGGGGTTCAACGCTCAGGCGGCCGATTATTTACAACCTGTTCCTAATGCGAGGGCTTTTACAGCAGTGGTTTTGTGGACAAAAGTACATATTAAAAGGCTAATGTAATCGCTCATGTTGGCAGTGAAATACAACCAGATTGGGTTTCAGCAGGACACCTATAGCAACGGAGCATGCTTCAATCTGATTAGAGACGGAGCAGCTCTCTCCTGGAACAAATTATAGGCCGCCCAGGCCAGCACTCGGGGAACCTGCATAGCCAACGAATCCCGACAATTACCTTCTTCAAAGCAAACTTCTCTTTCCTCCTCTTACAAGCTTTCCGACCCCAGAGTTGCAATTGCACACTTACGCTCTTTTATGCGAGACTCCGCACCCCGGCTCCCGAGCTACCAAAGAAAGCTGACTTTGCTTTGGAAACCCTGAACAACAACGGCGAGACCCAAATTCCCCTTGTGCCTCCCAGTTCTCTGCAAAACTTGCTTTAGAGTGAAAACACTGCGTCCCAGAAAAGCACGCATACGCACGATTCCCTTGTACCGCATCAAAGGGAACTTCCTCAGATGTTTTTAACGGGGGGGGGGTGCATTTTTTAAAGATAAAATGAGCCCCGTTCACCCATCCCCACTCTCCACCCCCTCAGCCCTGGCAGCCCACTGTTTTTTGTCAAAGATAGTTGTAGTTGCAGCTCATTAATCATCCACCACCCAGACGGACCCTCCAGGAATGCTGATCGCATCGGGGCCGCGGGGAGCAGTCTGCAGAGACAGGACAGGCCGGGTGGCGCGGCGACATTCTCTCCAGCCCAGTCTGCCAGGCCACCCGCCCAAGAGCTTCTGTTTCTCAAGTTCTTTTCCATAGATTGAGAGCTGACGCGCTCGCTCAGGCTCAGATCGGCTGTGCAAGCTCTCTGATGGTGGAGTCTTTGGTACCTGAATAGTGATGGCACTGCCGGGTCATCCACAGTGCTGGCAGGATTGAAAACAACCAGAAGCAGCCAACATCCTTCGTTCCAGACGTTCACTGCGCTGGGGCACTGGGGTGACTCAGTGGGTTAAGCGTCCGACTTTGGCTCAGGTCATGATCTCACGGTTCGTGGGCTCGTGGGTTCGAGCCCTACGTAGGGCTCTCTGTTGTCGGCACAGAGCCTGCTTTGGATCCTCTGCCTCTCTTTCTCTCTGCCTCTCCCCTGCCCTTGCTCTCTCTCTCTCAAAAGTAATTTTTTTTTTTTAAATTAAAAAAGACATTCACCGTGCAGATTATGGTCCGGATAAGCAAGTGAGTTTTGTTCTATCATAACATCACCAGAGCAATTCCATATCTGGATGTCAGCTAGACTCATATGCGAATGAAATAGAGTACACACACACACACACACACTCAGAGGAAGACATGTAGCGTTTACACATTGGCCTTCGTTTCTGAACCCAACATTGGGACAGCTAGTGCAGTATGCAATGGCAATATTGTTTTATCTGGGAAGAGGTCATATATCAAAGACACACACACACACACAGAGTCAATGGATAATGTATTGAAATCCTAAGTTCTCCAGATGAGAAGTTTCAACGAGCAAATAATTTGCTTTTCTCCTAAAAAGATAAACTAACATCAAACGATCATGCGAAGACCCAACGATAGTTTTTAAAGAGGAGAGCCTTCGCTTGTTCACAGATATCTTCAAGTAAGTACTCTTGGGAGGCAAGATTTACTGCAGTTTAGAGGTGAAACTTTGAAGGGCATAAGATGAGAGGTCTACCCCATGTCACTTGGGGAAGTCTCGTTCTGTGACACTCTATTTAATACCCGTTCCGTTAAACCCCTGCCAAGGACGCTCCTTCCCTTCTTCAGACGCTGACTTTAATGGACATAAAGTCAAATGTTGGCATATGGCAGACCTTACTTCCTTTACCCCGTCTCTGTTTCAGGGAAATGGAAGGCGACAGGGGGACAAACCCAGACAGCGGGGTCAGGATGGAGAGCCATGTCTACTGTTTGGATTTCCCTGCAAAGGGGGGGACTTGCTACCTGAAGTTAGCTGGGATCTTGTGAATATTCTGAATCACACGAGGAGGGGGTTGTACGAGCCATGGGATTGTACAATTCTCAATTAAAGAAAACATCTCAGGGATAAATGTAGCACCCCTCCTTTGTTTTAGTTCCATCCCATCCAACAACCAGTATAATTACCCAGTTAGGAAGTCACATGACCAGCAAATGGGTTGCCAGCGTAAGAAGTGTATCATCTACTCAGCCTCATTCAATGTCACGAAAAGCTTGTTTTAAAGAAAGTGCCAGAGAGGTACCTGAGTGGCCCAGTTGGTTAAACGTTGGACTTCAGCTCAGGTCATGATCTCACGGTTCGTGGGTTCAAGCCCCGCGTCGGGCTCTGTGCTGACGGCTCCGAGCCTGGAGCCTGCTTCGGATTCTGTGTCTCCCTCTCTCTCTGTCCCTCCCCCACTCCTTCCCCGTCTCTCTCTGTCTCTCAAAAATGAATAAACGTTAACCAAAAAAATAATGATAATAATAATAATAATAAATTAAAAAATAAAGAGAGAAGAACACAATAAAGAAGGTCCCAGAATTCAGATTATTCAAGCACACAGAAACTTGTGTGCAAACAAGAACATTTACAAAAGGCCTTAGGCAAAATATGAAGGCAGAGAAAGCTGCTTACAGAGATGTGCAAGTGACTGACAGATGCACAGACATGTCACGTTAGACACCGGGAGGTAGGCACTCGACTAGCATGATTCTGGGACCCTCACCCACCCTCCCGCTATCCCATGCCTGAGCTCCAGAGAAGGTCAAACCAGCAGGGATTGGAAACAAGAGTTTTCAAATGAAAAGGCACCCAGAAGGCCTCAAGGTGAGGAGCGGGGTTTTTACCAAGGGTTTTAGACAAGTAACTGTCATTAGTGTTAACGTGAGCCAGCCTTCCTAAGACCAACTTTCAAGCAAGTCGAGTAAATGCTCCTAAAGGTATGAGACAAAGCCTTCTCTCTTTACGTTTGGAAAAAACGAAAACAAAAACAGAAAAGGAAGGAAAATTCAACAGCAGGGTCCAGACATGCCACAAGGCTCTCTCCCTGAATGAAAGGTCTTCTTTAAAAGATAAAGCGAACTCTGGGCATCTATCACAGTCCCTCTCCGCGAGATAAAAGCCGAGGCATTTGTAGAAAAGAAAACTCTCAGAGAAGCCAAGACTTTTCTTGTCAAAACAAGGAGATTATTTTCTAGCAACCAAGCTCGGTCCTTCTGACCTTGCCTGCCCTTAAGGTGAATGAGATAATAAAAGAGGAAGCGAGAGACTGAATCAGATAGCCCATGTGTGAGGGGAAGGAGAAAGGTATTTGGGGCCAACTCCACTCCATCCAGATGCTTCTGGTAAAAAGGCGCCTGGCCCACGGCTTCCCGCTGTATCGAAAAGGCAGAGCAATGTTTACTTGGAATCGGGTTTTATTTTTATTTATGCCCTCGTGGCGGTGGCTGCTACGTCACAGGCCACCGTCCCTCCATCGGCCACGCGTGCTCTGGTCGCGGGGGTGCAGACACAGCCGTACTTGAGTCGGAGAGAGGCAGCGCGGGGAGCACACTGCCGTCCCTTTGTCAGATGTGCTGGCCAGAAGGTTTCTGGTCGACCCCGTAAAAGTAGCTCCAGAGCAAATCATTAGCACATCTAACCTCAATATTTTGAAATCCAGAAACAACATTGAGTCATGCTGGTCGTACTGTAAAGTTTTATTGCGTTTTTTTTAGACAGAGTCAAAAACAAGCTCGGGATCATGTGAATTATCTCTTTACATGTGTCAAGCCCAGGAATTTGGCACATGGATCATAATGATGGAATGGAGCGGGGGAGCCACCGGGAATATGTCATGAAAGAAAAATCGCCCTGGGCCCGGGAATGTACAGCACTTCATCAGGCAGGTTCCCCATTGTCCGAACCACATACCTGGCACGGTGTCTGATCTTAGAAAAACTGGGGCTATGAATACCCTTCAGCCTGTACCAAAAATAGAGACTCATTTAAAGCAAAAGCATCCGCAGGACAAAAGTATTGACCACTGCTGACATCAGTTTGTGTTCTTCCAGTATCTGTGTCGTCCTGACCATGCTGTCTGCGAACCTGCAAAGTCGGGGATCTTGGACGGGATTTTCAGGGAAAAAAAAAAATGAAGGAAGGAACGATTCTCTTCTGGGGAGAGCTCGGTAGGCACTGATGACTAAAACGACCCATCAACATTTCCTAAATGCTTCCATGGATTTCCAGGTCCACCTTCCCTGGAAACAGTTCATCGAAATCACCTGTTCTGTCAACTTGGTAAAAATGCTTGGTTTCGGGAGAGTCCAAGAATGACTGCTTCGACTACAGCACCCAAGGCCATAAGAGCAGACTCCTCCCCGAGGTTCCCAGGTGCTCCAGGGGACCTAACCAAACTGACCGTAATTCAAACTAACACCTTGCATAATGCGGAACATTAAACAGATGAGAAAATCCAATAAAGTATTTCCGAAGGCAAACAAGTAGACTCCCAGTGCCAGGCACCAAAATAGGTTATAAAGCTACAGTAGTTAAGCTAATATGGCATTAGAACAGGAATGGACAGGGGCGCCTGTGTGGCTCAGTCAGAGAGGCATCCAACTTCCCGTTCAGGTCGTGATCTCACGGTTCGTGGGTGCGAGCCCCGTGTCGGGCTCTGTGCTGATGGCTCAGAGCCTGGAGCCTGCTTCAGATTCCCTGTCTCCCTGTCTCTCTCTGCCCCTCCCCCGCTCCCCCTCGGTCTCTCTCAAAAACAAATGTTAAAAAAAAAAAAAAAAGAATGTGAACCGACAAAGAAATCAATGTTTAGAATGTCTAGAACTGACTCCCAAATTCAGTATGATAGGACAAAGCTACTATGTCCATTTGGTGGGGAGCACATTGATGACAGTATAATTGGTTAGCTCTTTAGCAAACAGCAATTTAGAGATATACCCCCATGGCTTATACCAAAAGAAATCCCAGGTGATTTATGTAACATACAATCATAAAAGAAGAAAACGTAACTGACTGTTTATATAGTTGTTTTATGAGAAGGGAAGGATTTTTTTAAAGCATGACCTAAGAGGCAGAAACCATGGCGGGGTTGGGGGGTGAGGGGGGAGAGCAGTGGTTGCAAAATACATACACACACACACACACACACACACACAGAATAAAGCGTGAAGGAGAGGAATAAGGAGTCTGTAAAAGAAGACATACACGCAGCCATGCTGTGCATATGGCAAAAACAGTCGGCTGGCTGCCCCGACCACCATTTGTGACCCTCTTCTCCCTTGTTGATTTCCACCCTAAAAACTGAAGAAGCTCCGTACTCACTTCCTCCGCCTGTAGACACGGGTGCCCGTGCGATGCGAATCTGCACACGGAGCTGTAAAAAGAGGCTTGCATAACCCCTTGTCAGGCAATTCACCGACCTCCATCTCTGCAGGGCTGCCCACTGGAGATTTATTTCGTTTACAGTTGCGCTAGATGAGTAAGTTCTAGAGGTCTGCTCTACAACATGGTGCCTAGGGTCCACCGTAGGGTATTGTGTCCCTTCAAAATTTGTGCAGCGGGTAGGTCTCATGCTGAGTGTCCTTACCACAAACAAAACAAAACAACAAACAAGCAGACAAAAACCACAAACGGATCCAAGGAAATTCTGCGAGATGTTGGATGTGCCTACCTTGACCGTGGCAATGGTACCAGGGTGCATGCTTATGTCCAAACTCATCCACTTGTACTGCTAACTATGTGCAATTCTTTGTATAGCAATTCTACTTCAATAAAGCTGTTAAAAATAAATAAAAGCTAGGCATAGAATGTTAAAAAAAAAAAAAAAAAAGGTTAAAAGAAGAGGCGGCCACCACTTCATTTCTTCCCATCTTGAATGAGGGTGTGAGGTCTGGAGCAGGGGCAGCCATTTTGTGACTAGGAGAGAAGGTTAAACGGATCATGGAGGCTTTAGCGTCCACATGGAAAGCCCTCAGCAACCACCAATCTCCTGGTTATAGAAGAAAACCAAAGCCCGGTTTGTCTAAGTTAACTTAAATTTGGTTCTTTATTATTTTGTAGGAAACACATCCCTAACTGATTGAGAGGGTAACTGCGGTTAGAGAGCATTACATAAACATGTAATCTACACCCAGTCCATTAATATCCAAAAGAAAAGTAGGGGGAAGAATAGGCATTCAGAAGATACTGGGAGGAGCAACATTTTTATTTTATGTTTCGGTAACTGCGTTATTTGTATTAGGATGCTGAAATTATGGAAATATGAATTTATAAACAGCCATGACTGAACATTCTAGATAAATAATCTTTTACTAAGCATCTAAAAAGCCCAGGGATTGACCAATTCTTGCTACCATTCCAACAACAACAACAACAACAAAAATAAAACCATATTATAAAAAGCACATTCGGAAATGTTCACTGGGGCACCTGGGTGGCTCAGTTGGTGAAGCATCCGACTCTTGATGTCGGCTCAGCCCATGATCTCATGGTTCAGGGGACTGAGCCCTGTGTCCCAAAAATCTTTCTTTTCCCCAATGCCACTCTTTGCCTCTGTGTGAAGATCATGGATACCTTACTTCCTGTGGGCCATTCCTGGGGTGGGTCTGAGCTGGTCTCTGCAGGTGCCATCGTCTTGAGGCCCTGCTACAGGGGATGAGCCAAATCCATGGCCTTCTCCTTTGCCCACGAAGTCTTTGCTGTCCCCAGGATCAGCCTGCTGCCCTCGCCCACCACGCCCCTGCTGGCTTCCATGGCAGGCCCCTAGGATCCCTGTTTCTCTGTTCACTACCCTCCTTTCTCTTCACCCCTCCACCAAGAACCCAAATGGATTTGCTCTGCACCCCATTGCCTGTGTTCCTTCAACCTATTTTGTGCTTGATAAGGTGACGAGAAGCTATCATGAATGGGTGCTTTCTTTCCTCCTTTCCAAGCTAGATTTTCAGCAGAAAACAGCTCTGGTGTATCCCACGTTGGGCCCAAATGGCAGAAATCCGAGGCTGACGCTACCCCGTGAAGCATCTAGACAGGTTCAGGTTTAAGACGTTGGGTTGGTCTCAAGCAGGAAGGGTAGGTCAGGTCAGTTCCTGGAGAGCAAGGCAATTGGAATGGAACTGGGGGAGGGGTGTGGCAAGTCATGACAAACTCACTCCCCTCAACTCTTTCTACCACCCCTCTTTTGAAGGTAGACCTTTTGGATGTGTGGCTGCCGAGAAATTTCACTGTCCTCGCCGAGGGAGCCCTGAGACTTAGAGGACACCATTGCTTCTTCTTCTAGTGAACAAGTTCAGACATTACTGGGAGATCGTGCTGGTGCAAGCCTGTCTCTCCTCCGTTCTGACCGGTCGTCCTTCTTTTTCCACCTGCCTCTCTACCCAGGCTCCTTCCCGGAGCCTGACGGTTCCCAGCCCTCACGCCAAGTCTTCATTGTTGAGGGTGCCTGCCTTGTGAAGGACCCCCTCCTGCCATCAGCCCCATTGTTTAAAACACATCCCACCTACCCCGTGCTCATGTGCAGTCAGAGTCCCCACGGCCATTGCCATGGTGCTGTCTTGGAGATCTTGCATGTGACAGCAGAAGAAAATAGAGGGGATGTTCAGAAATGAAGGAGAAAAGCAGGATGGAAAGGGGAAGAGGAGCATAGAGAGCTGGGGGAGAGGGTCCAGGGCTCTGGAATTCTTCCAGGTGCTCAGCTGAAAGGCAAGCAATTATGTCGTCAAGCATTTCATAAAAATGGTCCCAGATCACACTGAGAGGCACTCCGATGTTCACCGTTCCCAGGACCTCTCAGCTTTGTGGGATCCACCCTGACCGCTGCAGTCACCCAGGCTTACGAGGGACAGAGGTGTGACAGGGCATCAGAACTGCCTGCCCAGAGGAGGCAGAGAGGAAACCGTGTTTCCATCATCCCCCTTTTTTCTCAAAGGCTGCTCACCGCCCGAGAGCCTTGTGAAACCCCCATGGATCCCCACCTGGCCCTGGCAAACGTGGGGAAACCTCCCCACGCCTTGGGCCCCACTTCTGGTCTTGAACTCACGAGCCAGCGGCCGGCCCATGGGGCGTTGAAGCTCCTGCCAGCGAACCCCCCAGTCTTCCCGGCACCGGGCTTCCCCACGGAAGGAAGGATTCTGGTGAGCTGTGCCCTGAACACAGGCTCGGGCAAGGCAGGGGCCCGTTCCTTTAGCCTTCATCTGGTGAGCGTCTACTATTAAGAGACATTATGCTGAGGTACAAAGAGGAGTACTATGCCCTCAAGAGACTGGCGGACCACATGACCTGGGTCATGGCCAGACCACTTGGGTCCCATCAAGTTGAGTCAAAGATAGTGCTCCCCCCTCCTCCCCCCGGGTGATCTAGAAAGCAAAATAAAGTTCAGAGCAGTGTTTTCAAAAAGAAAACCTCCTGCGGTGGCTTAGAGTGCTCTGGAAGCGCGTGGGGTTATCCACGACCAGCCTTTGTTTACCAAGCACAGAGGCTAGGGACTCTTCCGAATGGGCATATGTATGGGTAGAAAAGCACTGTTGTAGCAATTAGTCAACATAGGCACACAGCATGCGCAAAAGTGTGGGGGTTTAAAGCCCACACATACATACATTTCACATTTAAGTATACGTACAGGAACGTAAAAAGATGTAGTGTGTCTACCTAGATCTATGACACAGATAGAGACAGAGAGAGGTTGACAGTCAGCACCCAGTAATGCTCTCTGTCTCTCACCAAGGGACGACCAGGACTCTGCAGTTAGCCAGGACAGGCCAACCAGAGTGGGGTGATCTTGATTTTTTTTGCGTGGCGTCCGAGAGAAAGGACACTGCCCCATCATGTGCTGAAATGTCAGGAAATTGAAGAGCCTGTGTTTTGCACCCCGTTGTGAAAAGCATCCACCAATTTTCTGCCAGAGACAGGAATGGCTTTGCCCAGAGGTCCCACATTGAATCTTCTTTCCTTACTTTTGCACCTACAGACATGAGATTCATGCTTCTTTGACAAATATTCCAGTTGTGAATGAGAGAACACAGAGAAACCCTAGAAGATGAGAATGCAAATTTCAACAAATTACAGAGAGCGAGGAAAGTGGAGAGTACAAGTAGTCTAATTAGAAAGAACCCCTTACTTCGCTTTGCCTCTAAGGCAATCTGGAGTCTTGGCCACTTGGTTTGCCAAGTGAAATGTTTTTTTCCTGCTCCGCCATTGACCCAGCAAGTTACATGGTGTAGTTTTATTGAAAAAACATGTGCGAAATGTCTCCAAAGCAGCAACGAGAATGAGACTACTTGCTCCACTCTCTTTGAAAAAAACCAACACTGGGGAGCATGGGCTAGTTCACTGATGAAATGGCCAGCATTCTGGGCTGGCCTCAGCGTCAGTTTTCAAAGCAGCAAACAGTGGTTGTAAATCTTTGCGATGAGCCAAGTACAGTATTTAGCCTGACTTACCCTCATGATGGTGTGTGTGCGTGCGTGCGTGTGCGTGTGCGTGTGTGTGTGTGTGTGTGTTTATGTGTGTCTTGTTTTTGTTCCCTAGTCCTGGGATTCATCTCCATCGCTGTACTTGTTTTGTTTGTAATTCCAAAATGCAAATTGTGACTTGCTGCCTGGGAACACCACAAAGCCCTTCCTCACAAACACTGAGGAAACGGAAAACGCACAGATTTCCCACAGAAGTGGCTTTCCACTCCTATTAGATATGATGATTTTCGTAACGGGTTCACAGAAAATAAAACACTTTTTTTTTTCAATGGGAAATAGGAGAGTCTGAGATGTACCAGAAGTAATAGAAGAAACAGGGCTTGGGGGCCTTTTAACCAACCTTTCAAAAAAAGCACCTTAAAAACAAAGCTTCTTTAATTTTAACAGAATTTTCTGGAATTTTCTAGAACTTTCCATAAGATACACAGCCATGGTATCTTTGATTACATTAAAAGATGATTCCATGGGTATATCCTTTTTTCCATAAACCAGGCTTGAGACCATTTTTGTAAATTTTTTTTTTCCACGTTTTTATTTATTTTTGGGACAGAGAGAGACAGACAGAGCATGAACGGGGGAGGGGCAGAGAGAGAGGGAGACACAGAATCGGAAACAGGCTCCAGGCTCTGAGCCATCAGCCCAGAGCCCGACGCGGGGCTCGAACTCCCGGACCGCGAGATCGTGACCTGGCTGAAGTCGGACGCTTAACCGACTGCGCCACCCAGGCGCCCCAGGCTCGAGACCATTTTTAAACAGGGCTTCCTTCTTTAATAGTTCTCATAGAAAGGTGGGTGCAAGTGTTACTACAGGAGAGGATATATATTAGGAGTAGAAAAGTTCCCAGCACTGGTTGTCTTTCTCCTCACTCTCTAGAAATCCCTCTCTAGAACATTTGTGAGCTTAGACATGGTTGGACACAAACACTCCGGTTTTATTCTGGAGACATGAAGGTGTTCCTCTCGGCACAAAGGAAGTGATAGCATCTGTCCAACAGTCTAGGATGGGTTCTTTGTGTCCAAGAGACTCTTCCTTCTTACATGCTCAGCTCAGTGTATCTGCAGTAATCATTGCTACCAAATGCTTCATATATCCAGCTCACTTTTCAGGGGAGCTGAAAACAATAGTTTGGCTGACTTCTAATGAAGACTAAGAAAACGTTGGCCAAGAAGGTGAGACTTTAAGAAATGGCATCAAAGGTCCTACCTTTCTCTCTGGGAAGTACTTTGAGTTCTTCTGTAATCCAAATCTCCTCCCTAGTACTCAAGCTGGGACCTCTGATTCACAATACTGGTCTCCTCTTTAAAGTTAAATCACAGAAGACTCGTTTTAAAATGCAAATACTTCATTCAAGAGGGACCAAGTCCAGTGAGCCTTGATTGAATTTGAACAAGAACAGAGACTAGCATTGGAGGGAAGGACAGAGGCAGTCAAATGTCATTAGAATTTAGGCATACACAAAGATTTGAAGAACGTGGTTCTGCTAAGACGTGTGGGCCTGGATGGGATGCTATAGCAAAGTCAGCCTAGGACAGCAAGAGGGTGTTGGACGCTTCCAGGTTGGGGTGGGGATGGAATGAGGATGTGGAAGGGAATGAGGTGGTGGTGAGACAGCAAGAAAGTCTTCTACTAGATGATTCTACCTCATCTGTGCTTTCCAGATAAGGATACTGTCTTTAAGATTCTGATCAACCATGATTGTCTATCTCCAGACTTGGCAACATCTGACCACAGAGGATGAATATGATCGCAGCATCCTTTAAACCAGCATTTTTCACCAATGTGGTGGTCAGTTTCCTGAGCCTCCACTCCAGATAACATGAAAGAGCAAAGGAAATGAAATTAATAAATGCACCATCTATCAACTCCTTGTTCAAGGTGTATTTCAAATTAATGAGTTCCTCTAGAAATGTGTATTGTTATAAGACATTTGGAGGAAAACATCTGAGATAAAATGACTTTATGTGTCTAGGAAAACAATATTCCTGGCAATGAGTCAAAGTCTACCTATTTCTTTTTTTTGTTAATTAAATGTGACTTATTGTCAAAGTGGTTTCCATACAACACCCAGTGCTCATCCCAACAGGTGCCCTCCTCAATGCCCATCACCCACTTTCCCCTCTCTCCCCTACCCCCCATCAACCCTCAGTTTGTTCTCAGTATTTATGAGTCTCTTATGGCTTGCCTCCCTTCCTCTCTGTAACTTTTTTTTACCCTTCCCCTCCCCCATGGTCAAAATCTACCTATTTCAAAGAACACACTGACAAGAGGACATCAAATATATTTTTTTAATCATGCTTTCTGAAGGAAAATAAGGAAATGCCACAGAAGTAAGCCTTTTGTGTGTTTTCGATGGGGACGTTGTATTATCAGGATTTTGAGTAAGTCTGAGTTTCTCTTTGAAATGATAAAACCCATGATGAAGACGTGTTAAGTTCAGCGCATTTATCTGTCAGTTAGTGAAATAGTTTCTTAAGGGATGAGATGACAAGTGTATTTTCGCTTTCAAAAAGTCTATTTCTGGCCTTTTTCAGTTAGTAGTTAACCGGCAATGAAACATTTTCCACAGAAACAGACACCTCAGGATCTTATTTATAACCCACTGGGACAGGGGAGTCCACGGCAGTAGAATGATTTCAGCTTCCCTGGAAATGCAGAAATGAGCCAGGTTTTGCCAAGTTACAAGTGTTTTGACAGCCATCTGATGTGGGGATTCTTACGGCAGGTCCACACGGAGGTTTGGGAGTGAATTCCCTGTGCATGTTTGCATGTTTATGCGTGAATATACATTCTCCGAGGCCCATGGTTTTCGTCAGATTCTGAGGAGACAACTCCAAAAAAGGTTGAGAACCACTGGTGTAAAGTAAGATAAAAGCAAGAGTCAGTTAGAAACAGAAGTGTATTTTGGAAAGAGCAAATATTGTGGAGTTGAATAATTACAGTACAGGAAGGATTTGTTTACTCCAAAATTTTCCTGAGGACGTGGCGCCAAGGTCTGGGGAAGGGCAAAGGCCGAGAGCCTCATTCCTATGAGATGAAGGCAGCCACTGAGCAGTCTCAATGTCCCCAAAGGCAAGGTTTGCTTTTAGGAGTTTACAAATGTACGGCAGGATAAAACATCTGGACTCCCTGAGTCCAGAAACTGAGATGAAAGAGTTCAGGGGGAGAAGAACAATACGTGAGAAGCAGATCTAGTGTCAGGGAGAACAGGCTTGGAAGGACTCAGACCAACACCGCCTCGTACTTGAAGTCTGAAGTTAGGGGACGGAAGAGAATACATCACACACAAGATGAACCCTTTGTGATTGTGTTGGACTCCATTTTTGTAAGACGATGTCATCTGGCCTGTAGGTGTCGAAGTTAGTGTCTTGCAACATCAATGTGGTCAAAACTCAAGACTGAAGGTAATGCGAGACACAACCTTACCACACCTACATACACACAAAGCCCAGCTAGAAGAGAAAGAGTGTGTTAGGGTTCTCCAGAGAGACAGAATTAATAGGAGATAGCTAGAAAATACGAAACTGGCATGTGCGGTTATGGAGGCTAAGTCCCCAGATCTGCAGTCAACAAACTGGAGACCCAGGAGAGCCCCTGGTGTAAATTCTAGTCCAAAGACCAGCAGGCTTGGGAACCAAGAACTGATGTCTCAATTCAAGTCTAAAGGCAGGACAAACCTGATGTCCCAACTCAAGGCGGTTAGACAAGGGGAGTTCTTACTCAGTCCTTGTGTTCTATTTAGATCTTCAACTGATTGGATGAAGCCCAGCCACACTGGGGGGAGGGGCATCTGGGTTATTCAGTCTACCAATTCAAATGTTAACGACATCCAGAAAAGCACTCACAGACCCAAACAGAACAATGTCTGATCAAATACCTGAGTACCCCATGGCCCAGTCAAGTTGACACATAAAATAAACCATCACAAACAGACTGATTCCTTTTAACAGATAACACCAGCTCCTACACATCCGAAAGACTATTAGCCTCTTCAACACTGCCAATTCAATAAACTTTACAGTTCTGATAATATTGGTTGGCCTTTCCTGAGCACTGACTGCATGCCAGAAAATATCTGCACACATCCCATGGATTGACTCACTTGATCCTCACCACAACTCTAAAAGGAAGATTCTACTCTTCTCCCCACTTTAAAGATGAGGAAACTCAGGCACAGAGAACCCATGATTGTGCAAGAAGCAAGGAAGAGCTGGGTTTCAAATCCAGCCAGAGCCTTGTTTGGTCTTAGTCCCAGAGCCCTGCTTCCAGCTGCCTCTTATCCTGTATCCTGCATTGACTCTGATCTTATACTGCTTCTGTAGCTCAAAACACCTTAATGCTTTCATAACTTCTTCTTCCTTCTTGTATGTACTACTTTGAAATATATATTATATATATTGAATAAATATGATAAATAATAAAAATAAATAAGCATACACATAAATAACATAAATAAATAACATAAATGTGTGTGTGTGTGTGTGTGTGTATCTTTTAAAGCAAATTTAATCTGATATCACATCTGCCTATGAAGGTAGTTGATGATCTCTGATAACACTAACTATAACCTAACAAGGTGCATCATAACCTAACAAGTGCTTTTCATATATTCTCTCTAAACACAATGGCAAAAGAGGGTTTGGTCAGCGACTCAAAGATGCTATGCAAATATTCTATCCTAACCGAATAGGACAGTAAGAAAATTTAATGTTAGCAATGCCGGAAATCGCCAACAGTGTTGTGATTACACACGTTAATCTCCTGCCTGTATTCCAAACATGCAGCATCAACAGGTTAAAATAAGCTAATTTTAAAAATCATAACCATAATAAAAAATTAGATACATGAATCCATGGGCAGGTCACGAATACAACAGAATACAAAGCACTATAGTGGGGTTCACGATTGAAACATGCATGAAATCAGTGTCTAAGTTGGGGCTCCCCATTTTGGATGGGGTCTCCATGCTAAGCTGTTAAGCTGCACAGAGCTGCTACCTGATGGGGTGAGAGGAGATTTGAGGCAACTTTATGATCTCAAAGTAAGGAAGCCCTAGTTGGGGTAGAAACAGGAGCTGTCAAATCCCCACGTGACACACCGAAAGAAGAAATGGTTCCAAATCAGAAACCGTGAGGGGCAGAGACAATAATAAACTATCCAGATAGAGGCACTAACATGAGGAAAGGAAAACATGCACACACGTCTTTCCAAGAAAGCTAAACCAAGAGCAAGACATTATGAAACAAAGAAACAAAAACAGAAATACTTGAATCCAGAACAGGGGAGCTTACAAAAGGCAAATATTAGAACCCAAACAAAAATACATAAACCAAAATTTTAAACTAAACAGAAGGGATAATAAATATCAGATGTGTCACAGCTGCAGGAAGGAATAGTACTATAATATTATTCTCAGCGCTCCAGAGTGAATCACGGGCAGACAAAGAGATGGGAAATATAGAAGAGAATCCAGGTAACCCTCCCCAAAGGACATAATAGGAGTTCCAGAAGCAGAGAATATACAGGATGGTAGAGTGGCAATTTCTGAAGAACTAACGGCTGAGGATTTTCCTGAATTGAAGGAAAAAAGAGTCCTCATTTATGTAGTGCATGCCAAGTGTGGAAAGGATAAAATCAAACTATACCTAGACACTTTGTAGTGAAACTGCAGATTATCAAAGAGACAAATTTTAGAAGGTTTAAGAGAAATATGATGAATTTCCTACAAATGAGTAACAGGTGGGTGATATAGTTGTTTCCTATGCTACATAAAAAATTAATACACGTTTGGCAGCTTAAAGCCACGTGCATTTCTTTATCTCACAGTTCCTATGGGTTAGGAGTCAGGATACAGCTTACCTAGGTTCTTGGTGAGGCTGCAGTCAAGGTGTCAGCCAGGGCTGGGTTCTCGTCTGGAGGCTCAACTGGGGAAGGGTTTACTTCCAAGCCCACTCAAGTTGTCCACAGAATTCTTTTTCCTGCAACTGTTAGATTCACAATTATTTGTTTCTTCAAAGCAGCAAGGAGCACCCGACTCTGGAGCCAGTCTGCTAGCAAGGCAGTCTTACACAACATACCACAATCCCAGCAGTGATATCTCATCTCCCTGGCCGTAGTCTATTGATTAGAAGCAAGCAGCCACACTCAAAAGGAGAGATTACGAACACCAGTAGGGAAGATCATGGAGACCACATTAACCCTTGTCTGCTATTAATAGCAAATACCTCACCAACAACAGATATCGAAAGACAGTGGCATAATGTCCTCAAAGTGCTGGAGAAAGCAACTGTCAGTCACACCAGGATAAAGGATCGTTCGGTCATGAGGGCCAAATAAAGTCATTTTCAAGCACAAACGCTCAGAAAATTGACTACCTACAGAGCCTTCCTGAGGTTTTAAGGAACATAGGCTTCAGCAAGAAAAGTGCGAGTAAAATAAGTTGATAGAGCTCACTACTGTTAATTAAATATTAATAATCTTTTTAGTTTATTTATTTTGAGGGAAACAGAAAACACGCAAGTGGGGGAGGGGTAGAGAGAGGGGGACAGAGGATCCGAAATGGGCTCGGTGCTGACTGCAGAGAGCCCGATGTGGGCTCGAACTCAGGAAGCACGAAATCACGACCTGAGCCGAGGTCAGATGCGTAACTGACAGCCAGCCAGGTGTCCTTATTGTATTTTGCTTTTGAAGAGGTAGCCCTGAAATTCAGATGGCAACAATATGAAGATAGGGGGTAAGATGGAAAGTATATAAAACATGCCAGCCTAGTAATAGCACTTGTCCTGTTTGGGAGGAAGACAGAGGCACTGGATAACTTAAGATATCACTGGGGAAATGTAAAATAAAGTTAAACGAATTTTACCTAAAAACGAAACATTATAAGCTGTAATATTTAAGCAAACGAAGAGGGCAAAAAAGCAGACCCAAAACCACCACCACCAACAATAACAACAACAAAAAACCTTTAACAATTCAACCGTTGTCAGGAAAGTTAGAAGAAAAAAAAGAAAAAGAAAAAAGAAAGAAAAGAGAAAAAAGAAAAGAAAAAACGTGGTACGAGAAAAGTCGTAGGAAGTAGCCCAAATGTGTTGATAAATACAATAAGTGTAAAATAATCATATTTACCTATTAAACTATGCTGCTTTCATTTTTTTAAGGTTATTGATTTACTTAGAGAGAGAGAGAGAAAGAAAGTGGGGGAGGTGTAGAGTGAGAGGGAGAGAGAAAATCCCAAGCATGCTCTGCACTATCAGAGCTCGAGGAGGGGCTCAGTTCCACGAACCATGAGATCACGACCTGAGCAGAAACCAAGAGTTGGATGCCTAACTGACTGAGCCACCCAGGTGCCCCTAAAATACGCAACTTTTAAAAGACAGAGTAGGGGTATGGAGCCTGCTTGAGGTTCTCTCTCCCTCTCTCTCTGCTCCTCCCCTGTTCATGTGCACTCTCTCTGTCTCAGATAAATAAACATTAAAAAAATAAATTAAAAAATTTAAAAAGTAAAAGAGTAAGCATCAGAAGAAAGTTTAAAAATAAAAGAAATTTGGGGAATGCAAGCTGGTGCAGCCACTCTGGAAAACAGTATGGAGGTTCCTCAAAAAACTAAAAATAGAACTACCCTACGACCCAGCAATTGCACTAGTAGGTATTTATCCAAGGGATACAAGTGTGCTGTTGCGAAGGGACACATGTACCCCCGTGTTTATAGCAGCACTATCGACAATAGCTAAAGTATGGAATGAGACCAAATGTCCCTCGATGGATGAATGGATAAAGAAGACATGGTGTATATGTATACAATGGAGTATTACTCGGCAATCAAAAAGAATGAAATCTTGCCATTTGCAGCTACGTGGATGGAACTGGAGGGTATTATGCTAAGTGAAATTAGAGAAAGACAAAAATCATATGACTTCCCTCAGATGAGGACTTTAAGAGACAAGACAGATGAACATAAGGGAAAGGAAACAAAAATAATATAACAACAGGGAGGGGGACAAAACATAAGAGACTCTTAAATATGGAGAACAAACGGAGGGTTACCGGAGGGGTTGTGGGAGGGGGTGTGGGCTAAATGGGTAAGGAATCTACTAAGGAATCTACTCCTGAAATCATTGTTGCACTCCATGCTAATTTGGATGTACATTTTTTTTTAAATTAAAACATAAAATTAAAAAAAAGAAAAGAAAATAATTTTTTTTTTGATTTATGAATTTCAAGGCTCCCTACTGCTTGAGTCGGTGATTCTGCAAACTTCTCATGAACCATGAAAGCATTTGCTGAATACACAGATTCCTGGGTCCCTACCCAAAAATGTTGCTTGAGTGCACCTGGCTGCTAAACCCAATAGTCTGGATGTTTAGCCAGTTAGCCAATGGTTTCTCACGAAGGTGATCGAATATCCAACTCTAGAACATCAGCTACTTCAACCTTCAGTCTTGCCATCAAAACCTCGCGTCGCATCATCAGCGAATCCCACCTCTCTCAGCATAGCTTTCCCTGATCCCCCAACAAATGATATTTCTCCTTTCACCACCCCGACACGTCCGGCGCTCATCTCCGCCAGAGTATGAGCTTCTTGCAGACATCGGAAACCTCTCCTTCATCGTGCTGAACCCTTATAGCCCTTGGTGCAGTGAGCTGAAAAGTTAGGCTATGTCATTTTCTGGCTTATGATTAAGTCAAAGAAAGTGCAGAAAAAGCAAATGATATGAAACTGGAGATAAAATTGCACCAGAAAGAGGAGGAGGGGGAGAAGAGGAGGAGGAGGAGGAGGAGGAGGAGGAGGAGGAGGAGGACCGAAAGAGGCAGAGACAGACCAGGGGAGTCAGGAGAACGGCACAGCAGAGAAGGAGAACAGAGAGCAGGGAAGCGTGACTTATCTGGTTTATTGCTTCCCAGGCTCCAAATCTTCGGGGTGAGGTTCAAGGTCCTCCACGGCCATTGTTTCTGCAGCAGCAAAGATGAAAGTCAGACAAAATAATCCAAAAGCGCTGAACTATGCTTGCTAAGTCCTTAGGGGTTTATTAGACTTTCCTTTCCTCAGACATTGAGGAAAGTTTTCAGCTGAAGTCCATTAAGCAAATTAAAAAGCAGGAGGAAAAAATAAACATAGATTGATGTAGATAGCAGTTTTATGAGGCAGAGGGAGCAGTTAGTTCTGACAAAGCTCCTGGCCTTACTTATGCTCTTGGATTCCCCAGCCCTGAAAACTCTGAAGATATTGTTCTCTCCAAGACACCCTGCTGGCAGTCATAAAAGAAAGCAAATAGAATGTTTTCCCCACGAAGACAAAGGCTGGTATAAACTACAGTAAAAATATTATCCACATTGTTCCTCGGCACAGTTCCTAACACCAGACCATTTGTCCTTTTGTTCCCGAGCAGGGTATTGAGAAATAAACCCAATATTGTTGTACATGTGTATTTTATGGATTATATACTGCACGTGCCGTGGGACCTGAGAAGCAACCAAACCGCACGGACGTTCATCTCCCCCCAGATAGAAACTTGTCCCTTAGAGAATCGCTTCAAATTCATACCTTCTTGCGATTCTTAACAGGATCTGAAAAACAAGACATTTTATAACGTTCCGGATCTTTAACACCGCAAGTCAGAAAGAGCTTTCGTTGCACAGCCACGACCTACGAAGTGCCACGCTCGGGCCTGTGATACATGCAGAGAAGCTGAACAAAAGATCTGCGTTCAGATCATCTCCCTCGCACGACTGTGAACTTATTTTAGACCCTTAAAAATAAAGCGACTCTTGGACTTTGTCTCCAAGGCGAGGAATAGCCCCTCGGGGCAATGACTCTCTGTGCTCTCGGCATATTTTCCTCAGGGGCAGGGGCAGAGCCAGCATTAGATTTTCCATTTCACATTCTGTGGCCGATTCAGAGGCTCAGCTCTTCCTCACCTTGCCCTGAGGTTATGGAAACTGAGCCTGGTGCCAGCCCGACTCGCTCCCAGAGTCACATGGTTCCCCTGGTTTCTGTCCAGGACCCAGGGCTGCCGAAGGTGGAGCCAGTGATGCCTAAATACAAACTTAGTCCTTGGATTTTCTAAGCCAAGTAAATTCAGCGTTTCAAAACACTCTTACATTTGAAAAAAACTCAGGCTTTCCAAATACTGCAAAATTCTGGACTTCCAAATAGCTCCAGCCTTTGCTTCGCGTTGAACATGCATTCGCGACGTCAAAGACATGGTCTGTCTCCAAACAAACAAAGGGGGACTGAAACAAACCTGAGCCCTCAGAGCCTATCAAAAGTGAAAAGCATTGTTTTGCAAAAATGTCACAGGATTTTTTAATGGGAAAAAAATTAAGTTGCACTAATTTATCAATAGATGAAAGCACATTTTCATCTTTTATGTGCAATTAGTTACAAAGGAGAGTGTCTTTAAAACATAGGGACCAGATTCTCCCTTGGCCCAAGTAAGTATCTTCAATTAATCTCCTAAAAGAGCCTGTAATAATCCCAAAGCTAGTTGCTGGTCTCTTGACGCCAAAATCCAAATTAAATCTTATTATCCTTTCTAGTAGGACACAGGAAAAGCATACCAATTCAAATCCGCAGAAACCCCAAACCTCATTTGTGCCAATCATTTTAGCATTTTCTCCCTTGAAATCTTTTATAAGAGCTGCCTTAAAGACAAACTGGGCTGATGTGAGCTTCTCGTTGGCCTATCTTCTCCCACTGTTGATTGGAGATGCTAACGACTGGGGAAATGCATGGATTGTGCAAAAACCAGAAACGGGAAGTTCGAATACTCCACAAACCAGGTTACCGGTCAAAGGGAAAATATTTAAAAAAAAAAGAGTTTCCCCAAATCCCCAGATGAAATGAGAAATAATAACCCCCCTGGACGTGCCCATGATTTTTAACAACCGTGGAAGGCTTGGTTGAGTTAATATCAAATATTATTACCACATCTGGGTTAGCAAGTGGGATTTCCAACGCAATCTTGGATCCCCGACTTTTCTTTTGCAACCTCATTAGGGACATAAACCCTGCCGAGAAAACGTATCCAGATTTGCGACCAGCATCATCTTCTTGTCAAAACGGTCAGACATGTAAGGCCAAGGGCAAAATCCTGGGGCCCGGTGCATATGGGGAGTAGCTGTAAAATGGGGACCTGGCCAGGCGGCAGTGGCTTGGGATCAGACTGATTCCCCACCACTCTCAGAACAGACTGGGGGCCTCGAAAGCCCACCTTTTGAGCACTCAAGGGTTTGGGTGGGGCACCGGAGCTCTGATGACGATCGGGGGGAAAGAAACGACTACTTCGAAGAGGGTCGGAATGCCCCAGTCAAGGTCAGCCACTGTGAGCAGAAGTACACTTGCCAATTAGCTCGTGGAAAGGGTAGCAGGCATAGCAGCGAGGGGCTGGTCTTGTTTGGCATTCTGCCGCGGCACTGCCGTGTCCAGAAAGGAAAGCGAGGGCCGCCTGGGTGGCTCAGTCGGTTAAGCCTCCGACTCCTGATTTCTACCCAGGTCATGCTCTCAGGGTTAGTGATCTCAGGGTTAGTGAGTTGGAGCCCCACTTTGGACTCTGCCTGGATGGCACGGAGCCTGCTTGGGATTCTGTGTGCCTCACCCCCCCCCCACCCCTCCCCTGGGTGTGCTCTCTCTCTCTCGCTCTCAAACATAAATAAATAAACATTTTAAGAAAGAAGAAAGTGAACACTGCAGTCATATTTCACAGTGAGATGGGTTGGTTTGCGGAGAGTTGGGTCCCTGGGCTTAATGGTACTCGCTGAGTTTCCATTGATAGGTCTTATTATTAAGCTCTAAGTGCCAGGCACTTGGAGACTCTTTCTTATGCCAAGTCACTTCATCACAAATATTCATCCAACAAGCACTTAGTGCCTGCTTACTTGGAGCCCAGCTTCTGTGTTGCATGTTAAAATGCCACAGGGTAACTTCGGGACTCAGCCTTTTTTCTTCTTCTTTAAAAAAACCAAAAACAAAACCGAAGTGCAATTGACATCCAACATTATATTAGTTTCAGGGGTACAAACCTATGATTTTGTATTTGTACAGACGGTAGAATGATCACCACAAGAAGTCTCGTTAATATCTGTCATCATAACCTTGTTACAGAATTTTTTTCTTGTGATGAGAACTTTGCAGATCAATTCTCTTAGGAACTTTAAAATAGGCAATACACTATTAACTATAGTCACCACGCTGTCCGTTACATCCCAGTGACTTATTTTATACCTGGAAGCTTTTGCCTTTTGATCTCCTTCACCGTTTGGCCCCTCCCCTACACCCAATCTGTTCTCTGTATCTGTGAACTGGGTTGTTCTGTTTTTTTAAGATTCCACATATAAGTAAGATTATACAGCATTTTTCTTTCTCTGTCTGACCCATTTCACTTAGTCTCGTTTATTGCCCTCAAATTCCATCCATGTTGCTGCAAATGGCAAGATTTCATTCTTTGTTATGGCTGAATAGTATTTCACGGCATATACACAGCGTTTTCTTTATCATTCATCCATCAATGGACGCTCAGGTCTTTCCATGTCTTAGCCATCGAAAATAATGCCGCAATGACAGGGAGGTGCACGTATCTTCTCAAGGTAGTATTTTAATTTTTGTTAGATAAATACTCAAGTGGAATTGCTGGATCATATGGAATTTCTGTTTTACTTTTTTGAGGAACCTCCATACTATTTTCCATAGTGGCTGCAGCAGTTTGCATTCCCACCAACAGTACACGAGGGTTTCCTCTTCTCTGTAGCCCTACCGACACCTGTTATTTCTTGTCTTTTTGACAAGAACCACTCTAACGGGTGTGAGGTAACATCTCATTGTAGCTTTGATTTGCATTTCCCTGATGATGAGTGATATTGAGCATCTTTTCAGGTACCTCTTGTCCATCTGTACGTCTTCTTTGGGAAAATGTCTATTCAGATCCTCTGCCCATTGTTTAAATTGAATTGCTAGTGTTTTGCGATTGAGTTGTAGGAGTATTTTTTTAAATTTTTTAATGTTCATTTTTGAGAGGCGGAGGGCGGGAGGGGCAGAGAGAGAGTGAGACACAGAATCCCAAGCAGGCTCCAGGCTCTGAGTTGTGAGCACATAGCCCGATGCGGGGCTCAAACTCACGAACCACGAGATCATGACCTGAGCCAAAATCTGAGGCTTAACCGAGTGAGCCACCCAGGTGCTCCTGTGTGAGGTGGTTTTTTTTTTTTTTTTAAATACATTTTGTATATTAACCCTTTAGCAGATATACGATTTGCAAATATTTTCTTCCATTCAGTAGGCTGCCTTTTCATTTTGTAGACGGCATCCTCAGCTTAAAAAAAATATTTTTTTAGTGATTATTATTTATTTTCGAGGGAGAAACAGAGAGAGAGACAGACAGGGCACGAGTCAGAGGTTTAACCGACTGAGCCACCCAGGTGCCCCATCATCCTCAGCTTTTTAATCTGTAAAATGAAGCACTATATGACATTTCTGGAGTTTCTTCCTGTTAAAAACAAAACAAAACAAAACCTCATTTTGATTGGTTTTATTATTTGTTTATAAATAGTTTGTCTTTCATTTATAAACTTCGAGAATCCAGATTCATTACTGTGATGCTTCCTTGATCTAAATTATACACTGGAAAGGTCACCCGAAGATTCAGTTGTTAGGGAGATGAAAGTCAACCGGAATTTTAAACACATGCTTACAAATTTCTGCAAACCTCGGATACAATAAATAAATGACAGCAAGGGAACCGAGACCCGTAGAATCATTCCCATAAGACTACTGTCTCACAGAATAGTGGCAACAAAACCAGGATTCCGGCGAAAGATGGAGCCCTCGCTTTGGTGGACACACCGAAGGCTAGAGGTAGTCTGGCTGGGCCCTCGGACCTCACTTGTGTGGCCCTGAACAGCCACTTGCCACTGACCGGATCCAGGCGTCGTAAGCCTGCTAGGTTTCGGATTTTTCTTATTGTGGGAGTGCACAGTTGGATTAAGTGATGGAAAAAGTCATGCCACACAGACATTTTCCTTTCAAGAAGTTAGGGAGAGTTCAGCCACAGTGCAAGTTCTTTCTGCATTTATCTTGGACTTCAAAAAAATTGGAAATGGCTCTGACACAACATGTTGACATATGAGTACAAATGCGGAAGGTTTGCAAAGCTGATGGCAAGAAGAAAGAGGTTGACCGATAGGTGGGCATTTGTGGGGGGAAAGTGTCAACAGTGGGGTGGGAAAGACTGAATGTTAATGTGCACGGGCACGTACACACACACACGCACGCGCGCACACACACACACACACACACACACACACACACACAGATTCTCCCAAAGTTACAGCATGAATGAATGAAGAAATTCTTGGGGTGCCACAAAGTTTAGTAAATGTGTGTTTCATGCAGGAACCAATGCTATTCTAATGTCCCAAACCATGACCCCCAAATTTTAGAGTGTTTGGAACATTAGAGAGCTCTTATTATGCATTCAGCAAATGTCAAAAAGGTCAAAGAATAGAAACAATAAAAGAGCCAGTGCGCGATGAGTGTGGCGTGAAAGACAAAGGATTTGTATCCTATCCCTGCCCAGGTCTCCAGGAGAGGGAAAGTATTTCAGGGGCAGAGCTGTTTAACCTTGACTGTGCTGGCTCAAAAGCAGCAGTTCCTAATATTTTGGAAGCCCCAGATTCCTTTGAGAATCTGGTCAAATTTGGAGTCTGTGCCTGAAAATGCACACAAATACTCCCATTTTGCGTACAATCGCTGGAGATTTTCAGATCCCCAGAAGCTCTGGGCTAAGAACTCTAACTAAAAGATACCTCTGCACCTTTCCAATGGATGAAGCTTTATGCTGAATGTTCCCATATTTCTTCACCGAAATAACTACCAAACCCACCTTGTTGCATTTACCTAAGACTTCATTTTCTTCACCATGGTAATAAAAAGTCATCAACATTGTAATCCCTAAAAATGATGATGATAACGAGCATACAGTGAGCTCTTATGTGTGAGGCAGTATTCTGACAGCTTATATGTATTATCTTACTTGGCTTCGTAGCGACCCTATTGAAGAAAATGCTGCTATCGTCCCATTTGACAGACGACACAACTGGGGCACAGAGAATTTAAAGTAACAAGTAGCAGTTGGCAGGTTCAGACTCTGAAGTGTGATTTCAGACCTTGCCTTCTTACCCTTACCAGTTTCTTCTACGCATAAAAATGTTTCCCTCCTATACATGGAAGTGGAAATTAAAAATAACCACACACAATATAAACACAATGAACCAAAAAAAAAAAATGTAAGGAAAATGGTTTTTTCCTGTTTCCTTATTACTTCAGAGAAATAATAGAGAAAAAAAATTCAGAGAAAGTCTTAGAATATTTTTAAAAGTTTATTTATTTTGAGAAAGAGGGAGAGAGCACACAGGAGGGGCAGAGAGAGAGGGGGAGAGAGAATCCCAAGCGGGCTCCGTGCTGTCAGCACAGAGCCCAACACAGGTCTCGAACTCATGAACTGTGAGATCATGACCTGAGCCAAAACCAAGAGTCGGACACTTAACTGATTGAGCCAACTAGGCACCCTAAGTCTTAGAATTTTAATCAAAGGATCCATCCCCTCCCTCGTAAGGATGGGTTACTCTCCAATTCCAGTGGCCAGTCGCCACCCATCACATCGCTAAGCCATATGGCCCTGTGTCCTTCCTCTTACTTTACATGGCCACAGATAAGTGGGTTGAAAATCATGTATCCATTCCTTCCTGTCAGCTTATTTCAATCTATGGCAGCTTAGATGGCATAGGATATCACCCATGTGGTCCCATTTTATAAAAACTTAAGTAAGATCAGACTTATTAGTAAGGGTAATAGAATTAGTAGTCAATATGGTTAATTTTATTGAAATGAGGCTGTTAAATAGTAGGATCTTCGCAATAATTTGTAACGAGAAGAGTGATTTTGAAAATCTTTTCTGCCACGTGTTTGTTGGGTTTTTCGCTGGTGAAGTAATAAAAGGGTTTTCGAAGTTAGAAACCAATCAATTTTAGTTTACAATAGTAAGTCCAATATATGTGTTTGTGTGTGTTTTTCCAACACCACCAAGCAGTTCTCCAATGCTCAGCAGACCCTGTCTGGGTGTCACACACTTTAACTCACTTCTGACACTATCTGCCTCCAGGTAGGTCCCACAGGTCACGGGCTCGGTCCCACAACATGCCCTCCACTTCAGATGTCAGTCACAACCCAGACTGTCATCTGCACTTCTGACCAACTGGCTGTAAATTGGAGGCTCCAGAGACCCCCCCTCCTTGGGTTCAATAAATATCCTGGAGCAGCTCAGTGAACTCAGAGAAACATTTATGTTTACCAGTTTATTATAAAAGAATAAAACTCAAGAAGAGACAGATGGAAGAGATACATAGGGGAAGGCGGGTGGGAAGGGGTGCAGAGCCCTCATGTTCTTTCTTAGACATGCCACCTCCTGCATTTCACCAACCCTGAAGCTCTTTAAACCCCATCCTTTTTGGGTCTTTATGAAGCCTTCATGACGTAGGCACAATGAATGAAATCATTGGCCATTGGGGATTGGACTCCACTTACAGACTCCCTCCGCTCTGGGAGGTCGGCAGGTTGGGGGGGGTGGGGGTGGCGGGGAGGGGGCGTACCGAAAGTTCCAGTCTCCTAATCGCATGGTTGGGGCTGCTGGCAACCAGCCCTATCCTTTGGTGCTCTCCAAAAGTCACCTCATTAACATAAACTCATAAACATAAACATTAACATGAAAGGGATTTGTCATAAATATCAAGACGCCTTTATCGCTCTTATCACTTAGGAAATTCCAAGGGTTTTAGCTTTGTGCCAGAAGCAGAATGAAGACCAAATATATATTTTCTTATTATAAATCACAATATCACACAAATGTTTCACGTTTGCTCAACTTTTCTCTTCTAAGTGGCTATCAGCAGTGTGTGAACTAGCAGAGTTTTAAACTTATTTCGGAACAATTTTAGATTTAGAGAAAAGTTTCCCAGATAGCAGAGAGTCTCCATATACCCTCTACTCAGCTTCTTTAACATTAACATCTGTCATATCCACAGCATATTTGTCAAAACTAAGAAATTAACATTGGCACAGTGCGTCAAATATAGGCTTTATTCAGATTTCACTGGATTTTCCAATATTGCCTTTTTTTTTTTTTTTTTTGATTCCAGGGTCCAATCCAGGATACCACATTGTATTTAATCATCATATCTTCTTACTCTCTTTTAGTCTGTGACATTTTCCCAGTCTTGTTTTTCTTGACTTTGACACATTTGAAGAGTACCGATGAGGTATTTTGTAGAATGTCCTTCATTTGGGGTTTGACTTATTTTGTGATTGGATGATTAGATGATGCTTGTAGATGTTGGGGAAGAAAACCACAGAGGTCAAATGTCCCTCTCATTACATCCTATAACGTGACTCCTCCCTGATGAGGTTAACCTTCTACACTGGCTAAGGTGAGGTCCACCAGGTTTCTCCATTATAAAGTTTCTGTTGTCCCCCTTCCCACACTCTGCCTGTTGGAAGCAAGTCACTAAATCCAACCCCTACTCAAAGGGAGGAGAATTAAGCTCCATTTCCTGGAGGGAGATTATCCACATAGATTATTTTAAATTCTTCTGTAAGTAAGATTTGTCCCTTCTCCCCATATATTTATTTATCCAATCATTTATTTATATCAGTATGCACTCATAGATATTTATTTTATTTTCCGAGTTATAATCCAATACTATACTTATTTATTTGTGGGTTCAAATTGTTCCAGCTTTGGCCACTAATGTCCTTTCAGTTTGACTCCTCTTTTCCTTGGATATAATATCCCATCCCTCTTCATCTCTCTCTTTTTCAGCACTCCCTTAATATAATTTCTTTTAATGTTTTTATTTATTTTTGAGACAAAGAGAGACAGAGCATGAGCAGAGGAGGGGCAGAGAGAGAGGGAGACACAGAATCCGAAGCAGGCTCCAGGCTCTGAGCTGTCAGCACAAAGCCCGATGCGGGGCTCAAACTCACAAACCACGGGATCATGACCTGAGCTGAATTCGGATGCTTAACCGACTGAGCCACCCGGGGAACCCCAAGCACTTCCTTAATATAATACTAATAAGATGCTCCAGGCAGGCTCGTCCTCCATGCCCCAGTCCTGGAGTCAGCCAATTTTCCAAGAAGTCCTGGTTTCCTTCATTGGAGAATGGTGCTAGAAGCAAGATCTGGGTCCTGAGTGTGCTCATTGTTACTGAGGGTCACATCCTCTAGGTCCTCTCAGAAGCCAAAGTTAAGAAATAAATGTATACGTCCTAAGCCATGTATACCCACATACCTACATTTATTTCTCTATCAAAGCTAAAAGATATCAAAGATAGGGGAAAATATAAGTATGTGTGTATACATATGTGTATATCTATCTGAAGATGATAAATAGATAGATAGATAGATAGATAATCTCTGACTCTAATCCAGCACCATGGGGTTCATTCTCGACTTCCTCTTTTATTTATTTGTAACTTCTTCTGAGAGTGTGAAACCTGGCTCCCATTACTCATAGTTTACTTACTCATTTATTTAATCCTAGTAAACATGTAAAATAGTTTTAGAATTGCTAAGTCTTACCCCTATGAGAAACTAATTTACTAACTATAGTACAGTGTTGACACACAGATCTTTTTGGCCTTAGACTTAAGCATCCAGCGAAAACACTGTTTTCCAAAATTATCTAGATCAATAACTCTCTTCCCACCCCCTTCAGTGAGGTTATGTCAAACATCTGGAACACAGGTTTGCCACAGTCCGCATTCCACCTTGGGATTTCCCCCAACATCTGGACTGATTTTTTTTTTAATTTGCATACAGCAAAACTCATTCTTTGTGGTGCACAGTTCAGTGGGTTTTGAAAAATATGCAGAATCATGTATTCACTCCCCCAGTACCACAAAGAATGGTGTCACTGACCTCAGATTTCCCTTGTGCTCTCCCTTTGTAGTCAACCCCACCCTAAACCCCTGGCAACCACTGATCTATTTTCAATCCCATAGTTTTTCTTTTTCATAATGTCACATAAGTGAAATCCTGTAACATATAGTCTTTTGGTTTTTTTTTTTCTTTTACTTAGCAAAATGCACTTGAGATTCATCCGTGTTGTGGGACCCGTAGCTCGTTGCTTTTATTGTCGAGTAGTATTCCACTGAATGGATATGCCGAGTTTTGCATACATTCTTCTGTTGAAGGACATCTGGTTGCCTCCATTTGCAATGATTATGAATAGTTGCTAGAAATATAGGCTAACTTGTTTTCACGCAAACAGAAGTTTCCAGTTCACTCGGATAAATACCAGAAGTGTGATTGTTGATGTAATTGGAAAGTCTATGTTCAACTTTGTCAGAACTGCCTAACTGTTCTCCAAGACGACTATACAATTTTGCATTCCACCAGTGAAGAATGAGACTTCCCACTGACCCACAGCCTCATTGTCTTTGCGGATTGTCTGTTTGATTGATTTTAGTTATTCTAAGAGACGTGAAGCGGTATTTCATTTTGGTTTTAGTTTACATTTCTCTAATGGCAAAAGATGTTAACCATCTTTTATATGCTTATTTGCCATCTTCATGTTTTCTCTGATGAAATGTCTGTTCAGATCACTTGTCCATTTTTCAGTCGGGTGTTGCTGATCTCGCTAAAAATATTTTATTAACAATAACAAATTATAGCAAAATATTTTGGACTTTTAATACAACTTTTAAGGGCTAATTTCACCTCTATCTCATCCTTTTTCAAATTTTAGTTCTGTATATGTTTCTAATTTATGGAACATTAGTACAGAAGAGCATGAGTGTGGTTTACAATTTGATATATACCTACTGGGGGTACGGGCTCAAATGTCTTTATTGATGGGATTTGTGATAACGTTTGGAGACTGTTGCCTGAGAGAGGAGCTTGCACTTGAAAGGGAAGCCCTGGCTGAGTTGAGCAGTGAGGAGGGTTGTTGTGCAGGAAGAACAGAAAAAGAACAGTAAGGAAGGCCTAGAACGCAGTGATCACCCAAGTCCCAAGAAGTAGGATTCTAGAATCTCTAGGCAGTTGGGAACAAGAGTTAGGAACTCTTCTCTTGCTAAGGCTCTAAAGAAAGATTCTTGGTTGAAGACAGATCACTTTTGCCTTGTAAGAATCAGAAATGGCTCCACAGGGTGCAGGAAGCTCGTGTAAGCTGCCAGTCACCGACTGAGTAAGTAGAATAATGTTCCTTTCACAGAATCACCTGAGCACGATCGCTGCGGTGGGCACCAGGAATCTGCCTTTTTGATGAGACCTAAATTATTCCAGTGAAACCACCTGTCCCAAAGGACCAGTAAAAGCCACCTCTGGCTTGAAGGGCAGAGAACAGTGTGCTTGGGGCTACCACTTCTGTGAGGTCTTGTTTCATTTTGTTTTGTTGGCGACCAGTAAGATTCTAAGGGGACCCTTTCACGCAGGCGATAGAAACCAACTTAATATGTAAGCTCTGCATCATAAACCTCATTTCAGGTATCTGCCTCTCAGCGCCTAGCGCAGAGCTCACTGTTGTACATAAGGGACCATTTCTGGAAGGGATCAGATCAGTATCTTAGACTTTGTGACCTATACGGTCTCTAACACAACCACTCAACCCTGCGAAAAGCAGCCATACACATTCTATTACCGAATGGGCATAGCTATGTTCCGATGAAACTTTATTTACAAAAGCAGGCCTGGGTTGCTGAGCCTTGCTATTCACCAGTATGTATTCTGTATACACCAGATGACCTTATTGCTTAGTTACTTTAAAGCCCCCATAGTGACTCTTCTTGTCTTTCTGACTACTCAGCCCTGTTTTTAGCATCACCTTTCAATTGGAGAATGTAACTCTAGGAGAGGAAATTAATAGCTTTAGAAATCTCTAGGCAATGGCAGAAAATTATGCTGGATGAAAATATGTATGACTATCAAATTCAGTATCATAAATTTCACTCCACCCCCATCCCAGCAAGACTGCTGTATCTGGGGAAGACATTGCTTTGAGAGAGGAAGCACTTCTAGAAAACCAGTAGACAACAAGGTATGGAACTCTTGATCCTACTCCCACTTTAAATAATTCAGTGGGGGTCTGTTTATGGCCTCTCTACTCCCACCACCAACACTTCCTTCCTCTTGTGATCCATGGTCATCTGTCCCCTCTTGCTCAACAGTCAATACCAAGACTTTTAAGGGAACCTATGCAGCAGTGATGGAGGGGTTCAGAACAACATTGGCTTTGCAGTATAACACTGATATTTTTGAAACAAGGCTCCCACATTTGGAAATGTATTAAGAGAATGGAAGAAAGATAAGATGCTAAATCTTCTTATTTCATCTATTTTATATTGTTTTTATTTTTTGAGAGAGAGAGAAAGAGAGAGAGAGAGAGGATGCATGCAAGTGGGGGAGGGGTAGAGGGAGAGGAGGGGAGAATCTCAAACAGGCTTCATGTTGAGAATCTCAAGCAGGCTCCCCCCAATGTAGGGCTCACTCTCATGACTATGAGATCATGACCTGAGTTGAAATCAAGAGTTGGGTGCTTAACTAACCGACCCACCCAAGCACCCATAAGTCTTATTTCAATAAAGCCCCAATTAATAAATCTTAAAAGTTGTCCTTGCAGACCCATGTATCTGCCACCTGTGGTTGAAACTGGGGTGTATGTTTCCACATATATAAGGAGTGCTTAACTCTTTGTATTCTATTTTGGTCTATTGATAGAGTTAAAATGGGACTCCTGGAAATGGAATGCCCTCTGTGGTTTCTAACTGAGCCTCAACAAAGAAGCGCTCATTTCTTTGCTGGTCTGATCCCAGAAACATAGCATTTACTTGAAAGTGACCATGAAGAAAGTATTAAGGAAAGAGCCTGTACTCATTCCTTCCTTGTACTGTTTACTCCTGTACTTTGTTTTTTCCCCATACTGCTCTGAAAGATCGAAAGAAACAGAAATTGGGGGGTGTGGGGGGGGTGCTGGGCAAAATGGGTGAAGGGGATGGGAGACACAGGCTTCCACTTATGGGATGAATAAGTCACAGGAATAAAAGACACAGCATAGGGAATATAGTCAATGATATTGCCAGAGCGTTGTATGGTGACACTTGTGATGAGCATAATGTAATGTATAAACTTGTCAAATTACCATGTTGTACAGCCGAAACTAACGTAACACTGTATGTCAATTATACTCAAAATTTTTTTCAATTTAATAATTAAAATAAAATAAAGTAAAATAAAAATAAAAGTACCAGGAAAATTCTAGGCAGAACCATCCACAACTGCGGCAGATTTGAAGATCTCAATGGCAACAGACTTATCTCAGGACTCAGGACAGAGCAAGATTTTTTGACGTGGTCTCCTGTCTTTGACAGGTTCTGCCTACAACAGACCTGGGGATGAAGGCTGCCAGCATCTTGGCCCTGATTGGCTGCTTCGTCACCGTCACTGAGTCCAAAGTCTACACTCGCTGTAAACTGGCAAAAATATTTTCAAGGGCTGGCCTGGACAATTACCAGGGCTTTAGCCTTGGAAACTGTGAGATTTCTTCCTTCCTGTTCTTTTTCTACTTTTGATCTGCCCCCCCCCCCCCCCACTGCCTGAGATATCAAAGTCTCCCCACACCTCCAGCCTTGGCTTGTCCCCAGCTCTTCCACGGTCTGCCCCACCAGGGACACCTGCTGGCTGTCCACATGTTCTTCTCAACCGCTGCTCTCTGGGGCTCCTGTCCTCCTCCCTGCCCCTCCTGTCCTCACCCTTGGAGTCCATCAGTCAGGGAAGGAGAAAACAACGCCACCCTTGCTGGCGCAGTAGGGGGAGGACCTGAGTTCCCATCTAGTCCAGGTGTAGTCACCGACAAGGTATGTGGCTTAGGGTGTGCTCCGTGGGTATACTACCTGCCGTGTCCTTCCCCAAGCTAGGTTGGGACCACAGCATTATTATAACATGTATAAAGAACTCTCCTCTAAGAGCAGGGTTGGAGGGGAAAACATACATTTACTGGCATTTCTGGCTTTTTCCTCCTCTAGGGATCTGCATGGCATACTATGAGAGCCACTACAATACAACGGCGCAGACCCAGCTGGAGGATGGAAGCACTGACTATGGCATTTTCCAGATAAACAGCTTCACGTGGTGCAGACATGCTAAGCTACAGGAGAAGAACCACTGTCACGTCGCCTGCTCAGGTACGGTTTTGCTTTTCCAAAAATAACGTCCTGGGGGATAAAGGCAGGAAAGCTGATCATGGAACATCCACCCATTTTCTGTTTTAGTGGAGATTTCGAGTTCAGATGTGCAAATAGGTCTATACCATGCCAACAAATTATGGAACGGCCCCCCTGGGTGACACTCAGAGTTCTGTGGCCTGCTTGCCCAACGAGGACTTACTCCTCCTAGGATGGTTTTCATGAAGCCATCATAACAACAGAGGGGTGGACAGATGACCTTACTATCCTTCCACGCATATGGACATGAAATATCTTCAACAGGAAGGAGAGAGTTGTTTGCCAACTGCTTTCCATAAGCAATTTGCTCAAAGTATGCATTTATGCTTACTTGTACAGAATGAGACCACAAAATACACTTTAAATTTCTTAAACAGTGGAAATTAAGCTAGAATTCACTCCGAGGGTGCTACTTCAATCGTTTAAAAAATATACATGTGCACCGAGTTGAGGCTGGCAGAAAGCATCAGACGTGAAACCTGGTATTAGGACATGTCATATACTTTATGACATTAAATGACTATAACCAGGTGTTGGCTGAGTATGGTGGACTGCAGAGGACAAAGACGTTATGGATAAAGTCATGGAAAGTTTTGTAGACACAATGATATTTGGTCTAAGACTTGGAAGATAAGGTAAGTAAGATTTGGACATTCAGAGATGAATCATTTCAGGTTCAGGGAACAATGAAAGCTAAAAAGTGCATGTGGGGAGGTTCAGTGCATGCACAGAGAGCAGTGAAACATTTGTATTATCTAGAACAAAGGGAACATAAAGACAAATAACAGGACATGGGGTTGGAAAGGTTGATTACCACCTGGCTGTGAAGGGCCTTGGAGGCGAGGCTGAGACATGTGTACTGATCTCTGCCTGCAATCGGAAATCAACAGAGGCCAGTTACTTGAACACTGCTCCAGAAGGATTAATCTGCAAACAGGGTGTGAGATAGGTTGAAGAAGAGACCGTTTAAGTGCCACCGCAAGTGTGGAGGGGAGAGAAAGTTCTGCATGATGGTCATGGCTGGGAGTCATGGAGAATAACATGCAAGAGATACTCAACCAATCATCTCCACTCTACAATGCGAGGTCAGGGGTTCATCTGTTTTGTTCACTGAGGTATCCTCATTGCCCAGAGTGGTACCTGGCCAGAGTTTCGGGGTTCAAGAGATATTCGTTAAATAAATGAATGGAAGGAATGAGAAACAAGGGTAAAGACACGGAGTTATAAGATATTCTGTGGCGAACCCCTTAGAAGCAAAAAATAAACTTTCAATTTCCTTTTGACACTACTATGTAATCAGTACATATGTCTGAATGTATGAAAGATTGAACAATGTGTTAATTTTCTAGTAAATTGTCCCTACACCTACATTAAAACAGAATGCTCACTAACTCCTGAGGCAGAGCACACAATTGTCGATCAACTCTTAATTTAGAACATTCTTTTGATGAGCCCAAATCTACCTCCTTAAAGCTTTCTTCCATTAATTCTAGTTTTTCTTCTGGATTTATTCAAAATGAATTTGTTCAGCCTTGTACGTAGAAACTGATTTAAATGCTTGAAAATGACTAGTCGATATTTCTTGTCTTTAATTTCTTACCTTCTGGACTAAAACATTCAGTATCTTCACCTTCCTACAGGTGTGAATTTTAAACCCCTCCCCATCCACAGTCAATTTCATTAGCATCCCCAAGAGCTTGTCAATGGAGTGAGTCTTCCAGTTAAACCCAGCAACTAGACATGTACGTTTTTAAAAATTTCTTTCTTTTTTTTTTTAATTTTTTTTCAACGTTTTTTATTTATTTTTGGGACAGAGAGAAACAGAGCATGAACGGGGGAGGGGCAGAGAGAGAGGGAGACACAGAATCGGAAACAGGCTCCAGGCTCTGAGCCATCAGCCCAGAGCCCGACGCGGGGCTCGAACTCCCGGACCGCGAGATTGTGACCCGGCTGAAGTCGGACGCTCAACCGACTGCGCCACCCAGGCGCCCCTAGTCTCTCTTTCTTAAATAAGTGCAGATAACCGAAGATCACCAGACATCATTGAAGCGTCATTGACGTGAAAGAATGAGGCAAAGTAAAAAGAAACAAAAGCAAAACGGAGAAAAACCAAAATCAGATAAAAGTAACTTGTTGAAAGCAGAGATGATACAGAGACGTGAAAATTTCAAATGAAAAGGGAAACTATCATTAATATTTTCATATAGATAAACATGTCAGTCATATCAATGAAACAAGAAAAGGATGCTTTCTTTTATAAAAACAGAAGAAACATTTAGAGAACAAGAGCCCCTGGAAATTTAAAATATGATCGCAGACATGAAAACCTCCATAGATAAGTTGGAAGATAAGATTAAGGAACTCTCTCTAAAAGCAGAACGAAGAAGAAAGAGACAGATGGAAACTAGGGGAAGTAAGGATAAGAAAAATAAATGGATCTGAGTAATACAAGTTTCAGCAGGATAAGAAGGGAAACAGTAGATAGAGTGACATCTTTCAAAAATATTTCCAGGACAGAAAGGCACGCATCTCCAATTTATAAGGCTCATCACGGGACGAGTACAGTCAATTAACATAGATTCACATTAAGGCACAGCCTCATGAAATTTCAGAAAACCAGGGAGTATTAGAATACACTATCGTCTTCGAAGAGAGAAAGAAACATGTTCCCTACAGAAGATCAAGCATCAGAGTGGCATCAGACTTCTCAATATCAACGCTGGGAAGCTAGATGAAAATAGAGTCCTGTCTTTAAAATCTTAAAGAAAAGCTATTTCCAATCTAAATTTCCACACTAGCCGAATCCTCAATATATTATGAGTATAGAATGAACAGATTTTGAGACAAACAAGTTGTCTTTCCTACAGAAAGAATCCCGACTTGGTAAAACGTAACCAATTCAAACTAAGTAATTCAGGAATTTTTTAAAGGGAGCTGCTTACAAAAGTGCAGATTGCAGGGAAACCCCAGAGGTATTGAAGTAAGGGATTCGAGGGGCGCCTGGGTGGCGCAATCGGTTAAGCGTCCGACTTCAGCCAGGTCACGATCTCGCGGTCCGGGAGTTCGAGCCCCGCGTCGGGCTCTGGGCTGATGGCTCAGAGCCTGGAGCCTGTTTCCGATTCTGTGTCTTCCTCTCTCTCTGCCCCTCCCCTGTTCATGCTCTGTCTCTCTCTGTCCCAAAAATAAATAAACGTTGAAGTAAGGGGATTCGAAACAGCAAACCATTACTGACTCCTGGCCCAAGGGGAAATGGAGAGAGAGCCGTGACCCACACCCAGGTACAGGGTCCGTATGGCGAAGGCTACCTTGTAGGAGCTGTGACCTTCCATCAATGGACAGTTTGTTCTTGGTGACTGGACAGAAAAAAAACCTGAGGAAATGTATACATCCCAACTTCACTGTCCTTTTCCCTTGTAATCTCCTGCTGGTGTTCACCGTTCAACTCTGAAGGGGGGGTGTCTACTGATGTCATCCATGTAGATCAGTCTCTTAGTGCACAGAAAAAGGTGTTCCACCAAAAGGACAAGGTAAACCAAGAAATAGGAAGACACGGATCCACAAAACAAGACATTTCAATAAAGGAGAGAGCCAAAGGGAAGGCCCAAGATGATTATAAGGGATGATCCCAGGATGAATTTTTACACTTCATTTCTAAAATGATTCTATTGCAGTAGTCTATATGGTTTCAGACCTTTAAAATGATTTGAACCTTATTTGTGACATAGATCTATGGTCACCATACAGCATATAATTAGGGCAAATGTGCATTTGAAAAAATTATGTGTATTCTACAGTTGCTAGGTGGATATTCTATACTATATATATATATATATATATATATATATATATATATATATTATGCATCTATACTAGATGTATATTTTATAATTATAAGTATATTATATACTTATTTTCTTACTTATGCTATCAAGTAATGAGAAAGATGTATTGAAATCTCCAACTATAAAATTACAATTTACATATTCCTTCTTTCAGATTTGCCCATTTTTGAAGCTCTGTTATTAGATACATACATATTGAGGACTGTTAAATCTTCCTAATTAGTTGACCCTTTTATCATTAGTGCCAATGCCCCTCCTTAACTCTGATAATATTTCTTATCCCCAAATCTACTTTACCTGATAGTACTATAGTGATTCAGTTTTCTTTGCACAATATATTTCTTTCCATTCTGTTACTTAAAAAAAATTTTTTTAATGTTTATTTAATTTTGAGAAAGAGAGAGAGAGAGACAGAGCACAAGCGGGGGAGGGCAGAGAGAGAGGAAGACACAGAATCTGAAGCAGGCTCCAGGCTCTGAGCTGTCAGCACAGAGCCCGATGCGGGGCTCAAACGCACAAACAGAGAGATCATGACCTGAGCTGAAAGACATTCAACCAACTGAGCCACCGAGGCTTCCCACCATTTTTTTACTTTTCATTTATCTACATCTTTATATTTACTGTGAATTTCTTACAGACTGCACATAGTTAGGTGTTGCTTTTATATCCGGTCCAACAGTTTCTGCTTTTTGTTAAGAATTTTTAGACCAGGGGGGCGCCTGGGTGTTTCATTTGGTTAAGTGTCCGACTTCGGCTCAGGTCATGATCTCACAGTTTGTGAGTTCAAGCCCCACATCGGGTTCTGGGCTGTCAGCTCAGAGCCTGGAGCCTGCTTCAGATTCTGTGTGTCTCTCTCTCTCTGCCCTTCCCCCCCCCCCAATTCTCTCTTTCTGTGAAAAATGAATAAAATATTTAAAAAATTTTAACAACAACAAAAAAAGAATTTTTAGACCAGAGTTCAGCAAACTCCTTTCTTTCTTTTCTTTCTTTCTTTCTTTCTTTCTTTCTTTCTTTCTTTCTTTCTTTCTTATATTTCATTGTGGTTTATTTTTTTAACATTTTAAACATTTAACATTCTAAAAATTTAAATCCAAGTTAACATGTAGTATAATAATGATTTCAGGAACAGAATTTAGTGATTCATCACTTACATATAACACCCAGTGCTCATCCCAACAAGTGCCCTCCTTAATGCCCATTGCCCATTTAGCCCATCCCCTCACCCAACACCCCACCAGCAACCCTCGGTTTGTTCTCTGTATTTAAGAGTCTCTTATGGTTTGTCTCCCTCTTTGTTTATATCTTATTTTTACTTCCTTTCCCCTACGTTCATCTGTTTCGTTTCTTGAATTCCACCCGTGAGTGAAATCATATGATATTTGTCTTTCTCTGACTGACTTATTTCACTTGGCATAACACACCCTGGTTCCATCCACACTGTCGCAAATGGCAGGATTTCATTCTTTTTGATCACCGAGTAATATTCCCTTCTTTTCCACATCTTCTTTATCCATTCGTCAGTCGATGGACATCTGGGCTCTTTCCATACTTGGGCTATTGTCGATAGTGCCAGCAAATTGTTTTTTTAAAGGGCCAGATAGTAAATTTTTTAGTGTTGTGTACAGTCTCGGTTGGAACTTTCGACTCTCCGTGTAACGCAAAAGCAGTCATAGAGAAGATGCGAATGAGTAAGCGTGGCTGTGTTCCCATAAAACTTTATTTACAAAAACAGAGCATAGGCCTGTGGGCCAGTTTGCTGGACGTTAGATCATTTATATCCAATGTCATTACTTACACGGTTACTTTAAAATCCACTGTCTTGGGTTTTTTTGTTTGTTTTCTCTTAGTGCCATCTAGTTCGGGTTCGTTTTTTTCTGCCTTCTTTTGGGTTATTGGATATTTTTCAGTACTCTCTTTCCTCCATTGGCTTGTTAGTTGCACTTCTGTTTTATTTACAGCAGTTACTCTAGGGTTTTCAACATGCATCATCTTCTCACATTCTACCTTCAAATAACATTATACTCATGTATAATACACGAGTCTTATAACTATATACTATTTCCCCATCCCATCCTTTATGCTGTGTTGCCCTGCACCTTACGTCAACGTGTTATATACACCTCATGCGTTTTTGCCTGAAGCAATTATCTTTTAAGTAAATTTTTTAACTGAGGAAAAGGGTCTCTTTATATTTGCCACACATTTACCATCTCCAACTCTCCTCACTCCTTTAGTGGAATTCACTTGGGTAGGCAGTTAAGCGATATCATTTTCCTCCAGCCTAAAGAATATCCTTCAGTATTTTTTTTGGAGCGGAGGTCTACTAAAAAGCATTTTCTCAGCTTTTATCTGCCTGAAAATGTCTATATTTCTTTTTTTTTTCTTTGAGGGCTATTTGCTCTCTCTATAAAATTCTAAGCTGGAGGCTGTTTTTCTCTAAATGTGTCCCTTTCGTCTTCTGGCTCATTTTGTTTTTTTGAGAAACTGGTGATCTTCTGAGTTGCATCCCCAGGGTGTAATGTCTCTTTTTTGTCTCTACCTGCATTTAAGGTTTCTTTATAATGTCCAATTTTCAGCAATGTGATCACGAAGTCTGTTTTCTTATGTTTATCTTACTTGATATTCATTAACATTTTGGATCCCTGGGTTTATAATTTTCATCTTGTCTCCTTTGAAAATTCTAAAGATACATGCGTTAGATCACTTGATATTGTCCCATAGGTCACTGACGCTCTTCCTTTTTTTTTCAGTCTTTTCCCCTTCCTGTGTTTTATTTTCAATAGTTTCCATTGCTATATCTTCACATTCTCTGGTCTTGTTTCTGAAGTGCCTAATCTATTAAATTCATTAATTGAATTTTTCATTTCCGATATTGTGTATTTTCAGTGCTGGGTGATCGCCTTATGTATTTCATTTCCCTCATTTTATTCATGTTTTTGTTTAAGTCCTTGATATCAATAAGCATGTTTATAAATTATTTTACATTCCTTGCCTGGTAATTCAATAAGCTGTGCCATTTCTGGGTCTTACCATTGACTGCTCTTTCCCCTGGTTATGGGTCACATTCTTATACCCCTTTGCACATCTAATAACATTTTGTTGGATACTAAACATAGTATGTATTACATTTGTAAGTGTCTCAATTATGTTGTCAAGGTCCTTTAAGGACGGTTGCATTTCATCTTGGCAAGTCATTAATTCCGATCGGCTTGACCCTGTTAATACTTGCTTTTAAATTGTGGTAGGGAAGTTTGCTAGTAGTATTTATGGTAGGGCTAATTTCACCCAACTACCAAGGCATAGCTTTTCTAGTGTCTTTTGAATGTCCAGGGGTTCACCAAGCTCTCTTCCCTCGGACTACTCAGAAAACAAATGTCTCCCAGCCCTGTGTGAGCTCTGTAATTGTACAGGTCCCGGGTAATCGTTTCCTAAGTAGCTTCAGGGAGTTTTACCCCTTGCGAACCCAGTTAAGCTTTCGGTCAAAAACTCAGTGGAATCCCTACGCAGATTTCTGGTGTTCTCCTTCTGGGTGTGCCCTTCCTCTCAGATTCTCTTCTCCACAACTTCCACTTGCCTTGGCCTCTTATCTCTGTCTCCTCCACTTAAACTGCCATCTCCTGCCTGGGTTTTACCTTTCTTGCTTGAACAGTGTGCCTCTGGGCAGAAACTCACGGCAATCATAAGACTCTCCTCATTTGGTTTCTATCTTTCAAGGGTCACGATCCTGCATTGCTTGCCGTCTAATGTCTGAAAATAACGTTTTCATGTATTTGTCTAGTTTTCTAGCTGTTTACAGTGGGAGAGAAAATCTGTGACTCCGTCACGACCTGGCTTCACTTTACTTGCAGTTGACTAATTTAATATTGTTCAATTTAGTTTGAAATAAGGAAGTCTGGGGCAAACATATATCTGCAAGGCAATCTTGAATTCTAGGAAATGAAAATGTTGGACTGCTCATGGTGAGAGGTGAAGGAACTCTCCTATCTGCTTTCTCATCATAAAGAGCATGGGATTTTCAGAGACAGCTTTAAAATAGAAAACAGGATGTTGGTTTTATATCCTAATCACCCCTTAGTAACTGGCTTCCCTCAGCCTCAGGCCAGAGAAGCTTTAATTATGGACGATGTTATTCTGTCCTGCGTATTACAGAAGTAGGGACATTTGTCATGGGAACTGGGAAACAAGTTAGCATTGGGGTATCTTTACAAGAAACATTACATTTCATAAATGTATGGTTCATATGTACCTCCTGCCCATCTTTCCAAAGCTATACCATCTCCTCACACCCATACCAAATTGTGTTTCCAGAATTCCTGCCTACCTTCCCCAAACTATTTAGACAGAATATTTGTATATATACGTATGTATAAGTATAAACATATATATGTGTATGCACACACATGATAATAAAATATCAATCTTTATTTTCCTCTAATAGCACAGACCTCTTTAAAATGAGAGATGTTTAGGGGGGGGGGGGAAGGTGATTTTTGTCTCTCGTATCTAGTCTCGTCCACCTATATTAATCTCTATTTCTCGGGGCGCCTGGGTGGCGCAGTCGGTTAAGCGTCCGACTTCAGCCAGGTCACGATCTCGCGCTCCGGGAGTTCGAGCCCCGCGTCGGGCTCTGGGCTGATGGCTCAGAGCCTGGAGCCTGTTTCCGATTCTGTGTCTCCCTCTCTCTCTGCCCCTCCCCCGTTCATGCTCTGTCTCTCTCTGTCCCAAAAATAAATAAACGTTGAAAAAAAAATTAAAAAAAAAAAATCTCTATTTCTCATCAGCCTGGTATCTGAGTTGGCCTTTGTCACTTCAGAGAGGGGAAGGAGATTTAAATTGTAGGCATGGCAGTGATATTTTAGTTGGAAGGCAGAAGGATGCTGGCGAGAGACAGACAGACTTTATAGCAGAACCAACTTACCTGAAAATAAGTTATTCTTTTTTGTAGATTGTTGCCATTTTCTGTTGTTGGATGTGGGAGAATAAACTATTCAGCTGAATAATGCTTTGCTGTTCAACAGAACCCTTTGACTGGACAGACTTGTCTATTTAAAGTAAATTGAGCAGAAGCAATTCTTGGCATGGATCCTTGTAAACACTTGCTCTCTTGACTCATTTCTGCCCCTCTGCTGCCCCTCTGTGGTGGTTTCCTTGTGTCTTCGCATCTCAGCACATCAAGTTCGTGTTTCCCAGCCCCCGTCTTCCTCAACAAATTTTCCTGAGCAAATTCAAAGTCACGTCCAACTAGCACTTTGAAAACATCTCACTTAGGCAACATAAAGCTATCGCAAAATGGGAGACTGACAAACTTTACAAGGTCTCCACCACATGGTTCTGCAGCAGCGAATCTCCAGCCAGTGACTGGAGCTACCAATGGCTGCCAATGGCCGCACAACATCTCCAGCCAAGCAAACTGCCTTACCCCAAACACAAGCCTTCCACTTTGTGTTCCAGTCCTGTCTTCCCGCGTGTTCCAGTCCTGGCATAATAGAATACTCTCTATCTCTTGCCCACTATGTATAATTTATGTCCTTCCCACCCCTTGAGGCCCCACTGAGCCCACTTCTCTTAGGAAACAGCCTCCAACCACTTCCTAATACAAACCCCACAATATCTCAGCACTTATCAAGAATTTATACACACAGGGGCACCTGGGTGGCTCAGTCATTTAAGCATCCGACTCTTGATTTCGGCTCAGGTCATGATCTCTAGGTTCATGGGATAGAGTTCTGAGTTGGTCTCTGTGCTGATAGCATGGACCCTGCCTGGGATTCTCTCTCTCTCTCTGCTCTTCCCCAACTCATGCATGCATACACACATACACACGTGCTCTCTTTCTCTCTCTTTCAATAAATAAACATTAAAAAATAATTACGCACACAAAATACAGTGTTTCTATGTAATTGGAATGTGTATCAGATACCAAGAATTTAAGTTTGGATAATCTCCTAATAAATAATTACTTGAAAAATTAATAAAGTATTTATATTTTTATTATCCACTTCATTAGCATATAGTCTTATAAGCAGAAATCTTTGCTTAAGTGGCCATGTTGGAAGGAAGCAGTGGAGACAAGAGAATTTAAGCCCTAGGTTTGAATGCAGACTCATTTACTGGGTGTAGACCTCAGTTTAATGGGCTAATAATGGTACTCATCCACATGGTTGTTCCAAGTCCTAACAGAGATAATACGTGAAGGGACTTAACATGAGCCTGACCAGAGTATTTTTTCTATAAAGGCAGGTGTTAGTAACAGTAATTGCTATTCTAACTATTCATCTCTCTAGAAACAAGGTGCATATAAGCTAACAAAGCTTTATTTTTCACTGTGTATCAAAGGATGAATTTGAATATATTGTCCCAATTGGCCATCACTTATAGCTCATATTTTTCATTAATTTTCTCTTGTTTAGCAGAATTTTGTTTTAAATTTAAAAACCACCACATTTGGATGAATTTGCTTAAAAGCAATCTATCACTACCCGTATCTTCTGGTTTAGCTTATCTGAGAAAGCAACTTAATTAGCAACTAAGTTGGCATACTCAAGAAAAACACCATTTTCTTTTTTTCTTTTTTTTTTTTTTCAATGTTTATTTATTTTTGGGACAGAGAGAGACAGAGCATGAACGGGGGAGGGGCAGAGAGAGAGGGAGACACAGAATCGGAAACAGGCTCCAAGCTCTGAGCCATCAGCCCAGAGCCTGACGCGGGGCTTGAACTCACGGACCGCAAGATCGTGACCTGGCTGAAGTCAGACGCTCAACCGACTGAGCCACCCAGGCGCCCCGAAAAACACCATTTTCAACTGAGTTTACAAAATAATTTTGTGTTTTAGCGATCCATTTGATCGCAATATGATTCTTTTTTGTTACATTTTTCTGAAAATAAAAATAATGCATTTCCACCATAAAAAAATTAGACACATGCGGGGAAGATTTAAAGCATTGGTGATGCCACAATTTGGAGCTAAACCTTCAAATCCTGGTGGCTATGACTATCTTTTTATTTTCTCTCTAAACCTGTGCTGTCCAATCGTACTTTCTGTGACAACGGAAATGTTTTCTGGGCTATCCAATATGAGAACAACTAGCCACAACAAAGACGTTATAAAACATCTGAAATAGCGAGAGCACCTGACGAACTGAAGTTCTGATTGTATAAATTCATTTAGATTTAAATAGCCCCATATAGCTAATGTCTACCAAATTGGATGGTATAGCTGTAGGTGGATCTTTTTACAATCCTGAGAACTTCGTATTGGGAGCATTTCCCACTATTATGAAACCACGTCAACCCGTGATTTTAAATGGCACCTTATCCCATTCTGTGGAGGTATTATTATTAATGTGAACATCCCTAATTATGAGGCAATTAGATCTCTTACACTTGAAAATCAATTTCCTCTTACACACTAAGCTGCAATAGACTACTCTGTAAATAAATCTTTGTCTCGGGGTCGTAATGAATTCCTTAAGATAGGCCCAGAAAGAGAAATTGCTAGCTGAAAGGATAAGAACCACTTTAAGGCTCTTGACACATGCTGTTCAATTGCTTTCCTGAAAAGCTGAACCCGTTATATTCTCACCAGGAAGTACGGAAGAGTGCCTATTTCATCGCACCCTCGTCAACACGGAGTATTATCCCATTCTTTCAAGATCTTTGCTTAATTGATAAATAAAAACGCCATCAAATGGCTCCGGCTTTTATGTCTTGGATCAGTGGTTGTGATGGGCAGGGAGATGGACGGCCCAGATTCCCCTTGAAGGGAAGACGTCTGGCTTCTGCGACATCTGCGCATTTGTAGACGTCTACCCGGTACCTCTTTTAGGGTCTGTCTTAACCGCAGAGGACTGTCTAATCTCACACTGTGCCCCTCTGCAGCAGTCCACACCCAGGGACTGAGTGATGCAGAGGCCTAAGGACATAGCCATTTGGGGGCACCTGGGTGGCTCAGTTGGCTCAGGTCGTGATCTCATGGTTCACGGGATGGACCCCTGGGTTCAGTAAGGAACGCTAAGAGCGAGGAGCGCTCTTGGGATCCTCTCTCTCCTCTCTCTGCCCTTCCCCGTGCATGCATGCACATGTACACTCGCTGTCTCTCAAAATAAGTAAATAAACGTTTAAAAAAAAAAGACTTAGCTATTTGGGCACAACTTGGCCAACTTCGGTGAGCCTGCATCACAACTGAATATCTCCATCGGCCCAGTCCGGCTTCTGCCCTCTTCCTTCCACAGATGTGGATCTCTGATACGTGTTGGCATCCCAAACCGGTCTTTGCATTTGCTTCGGAAGAACCCGCCATGCAACAGAAGTGCTGCTAGACTTTATACTTTTTGCCTTTTTCTGTCATGTTTGCATTGAGGATTTTGAGCCCACTTCTGGACAAGCAGGAGAGAATGCAGATACCAATGATTTCATTTGCAATCAAACGATTCCTTATGTCTGAAAGCCATAGAAAAAATAATAAAGACCAATGTATTTGACATAAAAAATTTGCCTATGATAAACACCTTGGGTAGAACTTGCTTTTAATGCACAAACTGCAAAGTTAAATGGACAAGGTTCATATTTACCTATAAGGAGATCGCATGTGTCAAAGTAACCCAAGTAGAGAAAACCTTGTACTTACTGTGCCTCTTACTTGTGTGTTTCTTCAGGACACAGAAAACATTCTCCTACTGTGTCTTTTTTTTTTTTTTTTAAATTATTTTAGGGGCACCTGGGTGGCTCAGTCGGTTAGGCGGCCAACTTTGGCTCAGGTCATGATCTCGCAGTCCATGAGTTCGAGCCCCGCGTCGGGCTCTGTGCTGACAGCTCAGAGCCTGGAGCCTGTTTCAGATTCTGTGTCTCCCTCTCTCTGACCCTCCCCCGGTCATGCTCTGTCTCTCTCTGTCTCAAAAATAAATAAACATTAAAAAAAATTTAAAAAAAAATTATTTTAGAGAGAGAGCATGTGCATGAGGGAAAGGGAGGGACAGAGAGAGAGAGAGAGAGAGAGAGTCTTAAGCATCTGAGCGTGGAGCTCGATGCCCGATGTGGGGCTGATTCCCATGACCCTGGGATCGTGACCTGAGCTGAAATCAAAAGTCAGATGCTCAAAGTCCCAGGCGCCACCTACCGTGTCTTCTCTAAACACATTTCCAAAAACCCTTCAGGACTAAAACTTCAAAAAGTCAAGATATTCTACTCTAGAAATTAAAAAAAAAAAAAACAAATTCTTTGGCTTGTGAAGAAGCTCAACAAAAATAAGAATGCATCTCCGAGTTCTTCCTACCCTCCCGTTCCAAAAAATAGTGACTGGGGGCTCCCCTCAAATAACAGTCTCAGCTAATACTGTACTTCTCTCTTTTACAGCCTTGCTCACTGACGACCTCACAGATGCGATTATCTGTGCCAAGAAAATTGCTAAAGAGACAGAAGGGATGAACTATTGGTAAGAGTCTCCTTGGGAGACTTGGACCGACCAGGGCAAAAAACCGACCGTGTGTCCATTCATCATGGCTGCAGCGGGCACTGACAAACTCCCCTTTGCAGAATGGTCCAATGATTTTAATGGGACCTTGTGTATACCCTCCCCCCATGAGTGTGTGGGTGTACCATGAACACCGTGAAAGGGGAGGAGAGACGTTATGAGTCATGGCGATGTGTGATTGTCTTTCACATTAAGATGGCCCAAACAGTGGAACGATAGGTATTTTCGAATGTGAATTGCTGGTGAAGGCAACACACCAGGGGGAAAAAGCTTGAGTTTGTTCAACTTTTGGATGCAGTTTTGGAGAGCTAGAGCAACATTTTGTGGGGAGAGAGAACAGGAAGCAGCGAGAGAAGGATAACCACGTCAGCCATACCCTACATTAGCTGGAAACAGCCCTAGGATTGTGCAGAGACATGGTTTCTGGTGCTCACTGTCAATTTCTGAGGCTGGGTGTCTTACGAACATTGCCAACCAGGTCACCCACCTGGGGAACCTGAATTTTCAGAGGCGGAGGTGTTTAACTAAATGACCCATCCTTATGCAAGTTGTTTACCTGTTGCTGAGGCTAATAAGGACTAGGAGAAAATCAAGGAGAGAGAAGTCTTAACTAGGCACAGGGACAGAGTCCTTGGATCTCAGAAATGAATAAAACAAAATCCTGGGTGCTGCTGGTTGTTTTGGTTAATTACCTATGGTTTTGGACCTAAGAATATTTGGACTGCCACGCTTCTTTCTGTTCTTCCTGCTTCCCTGTCCTCCTCAGGCAAGGCTGGAAGAAACACTGCGAGGGCAAGGACCTGTCTGAATGGAAAAAGGGATGTGAGGTCTCCTGAACCGGAACCGGACCCAGGACGCTCTGCAACAAGTCCCTGGGATTTGTAATATGTCAAAATGCTGGTATCACCTTGTCCCCCTTCCTCTTGATGTTCCTTCTCAAAGTTGGAGAGGGAAAACTAAGTTATCATTTTAAGGAAATAAATATTTCCACTTAAGTATCTTTACCTCACCCAGACTCCATCTCAGTGATGTCATAAAAGCACCCTGGTTAAGATTTGGAAAGTCACCTGCAAAATGTTCTGGCTCCAGGAGGAACGAAATTCTGCCATCATTATAAGGATTACTGGTTCCTGTGGCCCTGAAACAGCTTCTCATTTACAAAGAATACTCCCAGGTCACGGAGAACACTAGATGAATGACCATAGTTTGCTGACTTCTGTCCTGAAACACTAGGTCACTCTTCTGGTCAGCACACAGTCCTTCCTCAGCTTACCACTGCCAGAGAGAATGTTCTCTGCCCTCTAGGCAATCCTGATGGACACTCCAATGGAAATAAAGTGGTGAAGTGCAGCTCTCATCTCCAACGTTAGGAGAGTTCCCCATGTTGTTCCAACACCTATTCAAATGAAATCTATCGAATTCAAAACTACACTAACATCTCATGGTAAAATTGCTTCCAGCCTTAGACCTTTAGATTTTAGTACTTTGGTCAAGGAACTGGTGGTGATCTGAAGGATGCTTCATTACATGTAACCCAGAGCTGAGGAGCTCAGACCCTCAAGAGCTATTCCCAGAAAGCCTTCTGCTCCAGGCAAGGATGGCCCACATGGCAGGCAAGCTTTGGTCTGCCGAGTTTTTTCTTGTCTGTTCTCTGTCCTGCCGGGGCAGAGGTGGTTGGGGCTGTGTTATTGTAACTTTACATGGAAAGCTCGAGTTGAATGCAATCTGACCTCAAGAATGCACTCAGTTAAGGGTTGTTGAAGAAATGGTTATGCCTATCGTTATTTGTAAATAAGTTTCCCACTTACAAGAAAGCTCTCACTGGTCAGACTGATGAGTTTTGTGATAGCACCTAACTGACCCATAAACACTCTCTAGTTGCCAACTGCCTGGGCTTTACCATTGGCCCATTTCACAGCCACTGGCTTCACTTGCAGGCATAGGCTTTAAAAAATCCAAACTGCTACTTGCCAAAGAATATAAATGCCTCATATGTGCTAAACAAACATAATTCAGTGACAATTTAACAGGCATTACAAACCAGGGGGGAGAAAGCTTTTGGATCCCGCGTAAGAATTGAAAAAGAATTCTGAAAGATGGCTGATGAAAATGTAAAAAATGTTGAATCCGTTTAGCTGCACGAAGTCAACAATTTGTGCTTCTAGAAGCTCATAAATATGCATCGTTCTTTACTATTGTCCTGTTATCCGTTTGCTTTGCTGCCCCAATTCTTAGCCAAACCACCTTAATTACACCAGTAATACTGTGTTCATGACCTAAGCTGGCATGGGACTGGTGTTAGCTATGCAAACACGAGGGGAAAGATTACACAAACAAACAAAAAAAACCACTCAACTGCAAAAAAGGAGTGCATTGAAATTCCAAGTGGAGAGAGGTTGGCTGGCCCTACAATTTGATCCATCTTTTCACAAAACTCATAAAATTTATAAGCATGTAATCCTACTATTTCTTTCCCTAAATGTTTTATTTATTCAATATTTTCATAAAATTTTAGGATAAAAAAATGCATTGTCCTTGATAATTTCCCATAATTAATACTCTCAGAAATTCAAAAAGAAAATATTGCTCCCATTCCTGAGTTATTGTTATTTAACAAAGGCATATTGAAACAACAACAGAAATTTATATCCCCTTGTGCAGTTTCCAAGATATTTGGAAATAGATTTTCAGTTTCTCTTCACGACCAGCTTATCAGTAGCTTACCAGACACACTGAGCGGACAGTTGGATATCAGGGTTTGGACAACTGCTGAGGTAGATACGTTCTTTTTTTTGGTGGGGGGGACCCAGCTCTACCTGATTCTTGGGATCCCTCCTCCCCCAACATCTGTCCCTATGTATCTCACCTCATTCTCTGTCATTCCTCAACACTTTCTGCCCAGTTCGCCATTTTTTTCTTGATGACTCCTGAACCCACAGACCATTTCCCCTTGGATGTCTTGGCTCTCGGTTTTCCCCCAAACCAGAAGATTGTACCACTTCCCTACAGCCTCTTCAAGCCCAACCAGCCTACAGGAAGCCTCTCTAGTCCTTCCGTCTCTTAACAGTCTTTTCTCTATGGTCCTTCCCACTGAACACGTGCAGGGTCATAGAAGGAATAGAAACAAGACCTTGTTATTTGGAATATTTTTATTTTCAAATCAGGTTCACAGCTAATATTTCAAATGCACCTCACACTACCTTGGGGCACAGTGTAACATAATCTTCACTTTACAGTGAAGACACTGAATTATATAGAAAGGGTGACTGTCCCCCTGAGACCCACAGTGCCACAGTGGGAAATCCAGGGCAACTCTCCTGCTCTATAGGAACCTTCTGAACCCAGTGAAAGAATAGTAGCCTACTTTCTTCAGGGATAGGGAGTGCCTGAGCCCCTCACCTGTGTTCATCGCCCACCTCCTTGTGTACCCCAATATAGCACAAACATTAGCCAGCCCCAGAAAGATCTAGAAGAAAAGACTAGGAAATGCTCACACCCAAAATTTAATCTAAGTCAATTTAAAGAAATAAAGGCTTCATTAGGAGACCAAGAAAGATTTCCTGTGTCCTCCCAAAATCGATGGCAAGCGGTCTAGACCTCTAAAACTTGAGACAAGAAACACGTATTGCTTTTTCCAACAAAAAATTTACGATTTGAAATCTAAAACATGAAAATTATTTCTTCCAGTGGCCATTTCTTTTAAATGGCCAACTCCAAGCCCACTCCCCCAGAGTCAGGCTCTACATTTTCTCTGCGGTGCCACTAGACGGAAGAGTAAACATGGCCAAGGAAGCACTCCGGTCATGACCATCATCCAGGGCAGCCACTCCACGGAGCATCAAGCTGCTGGAAGTTTCTTAGACGCAATGGGCAGGGGATGGCAATTTTCTCTGCTGGTTTGCACGGGAGCCTCTTCCCTGGGGGAGCTTAGGATCCAGGAGGAAACCTGACCGTAGCAGAATCCTCTGGATCACCACAGGGCCCCCTTAGGGACCTCAGGCAGCTACACAGCACTGTGATTCAGACAGGTGACTCTGTCTGTGCCTCCTTTTCCTTCCCTCTTATCCAGTTGGTTCACAGTGCAGAATGGGAGAGGGACGCTCAGAAACCGTCCTCCATCACAGACACAGCAAGCACATCTGTTTAATCTGATCCTTCTGGAACAGCACGAAGTGGGGAAACAGAAGGTCAGAAGCTAATACACAGTCTCACAGAACAGGGGAAGGGAGAAGAAAGACAAAGATGATATTTTCTTACGTGAGCCTGCAATTCAAACAACATTTGCCACTGGGGGCTCCTTACTGGTGTTCAGGCCAAACCCCACACGGCAAGTGGAGCTAGGGGCGTTTCCCTGGCCTTGGTGTTGGTCGCGTTATCAGCTGGGCTCCGCTCATAACAAGAATACATATTCATTGTGGAACATACAGAAAACATTTTTCAAAACGATCAAAATATCCTCACCAGTCAACGATAACTACTATGAATACTTTTGGCTTTTCTTCCCCGTTTTTTTTTTTTTCTTTCTATTTTTTACAGAGTTGGAAGCAGTTTTAATTTTGTAACCCGATCTTTTCACTCCACGTACCACACGATTTCCCCCCAATTAATGTTTTCTAAAATACAGCGCCTATGAGCAACAGCACTCAGTTGCTGCTTCTGTACTCTTTCCTCTCTTGTTGTGTAGTTGGCTTAACCAGCAACATGTGCAGGCCTGGGACTCTAGACCTGAGGTTCTGGAAAGGGCTCTTTCTTTTCTCACTGCCTATGCTCCTTCCAGACTTCACCAAAAGCCCACAGTACGTGATTTTTTTTTTATGTTTATTTATTTATTTATTTATTTTGAGAGAGAGAGAGAGGGAAGGAGGGAGGGAGGGAGGGAGGGAGGGGCAGAGAGACAGAGGGAGAGAGAAAGAATCCCAAGCAGGCTCTGCACTGCTAATGCAGAGCCCAACGCGGGGCTCGATCCCTTGAACCGTGGGATCATGACCCGAGCAGAAATCAGGAGTCAAACGCTCAGCTAGCTGAGCCATCCAGGAGCCCCCGTGTACACGATTTTCATGGGACCTATCTCTCCATGGACTTCTTGGCTGCCTGGGGAGAACCTCACTTGAGGCTAGAAACGGGAGATTGAGCCACGCTTTCCAATCAGGACCCATCATCTGCCACTTGGTCCAACGTTGAGAGAAAAAAAAAAAAAAAATGAAAGTCCACACTGTCTTGACAAACCCAAAGCGTGTGATTACTATGCTGTTTCACTTCCTATAAAATGGGAAGAACATATTTGCCACACACAGCTGAGGCGAGGATTAGCAATTAGCAACAGCATCAGAAGCACATGGCACCAATCAGGCTTTTAAAAAGAATTGGTTACTATTATTCTACGTCTACATTTTTCTTTGTTCGGTATGTTTATTATTTAACAGGTGATTTTTTTTTTTTTTTTTTTTTTTTTTTTTTTTTTTTTTTTTTTTTT